>NC_134794.1:5051004-5118504 GCF_046742065.1 Oratosquilla oratoria | reverse complement strand
TATGTATATATATATATGTATATATATATGTGTGTATATATATATATTACCCTTTAAATTTTGCCTATAGCACCAGTAGGCATGTAGGGTAGGTTAGTGCTTCCTTCGCCCGTTCGTGATGCAGGAGGCAGGATTTTTATAGTGACGACGTTACAAAACTTGAGTTGTAACTACACACCATAGTAGGATGAAATTTGTTTAAAGATTTAAGTCATAAAGGCGACCCGAACTTGGGACGTCACTACTACCTCACGAGTCTTTTACCAATAAAGTACCGGTAATACCGGTAACGGCATTGTGGTTTACCGGTAATTCCGGTACTGACATTAGCGGTATTAGCCCAGCTCTAGCAGGAAGTTAGAGATACCATAGGTGTGGGGCAAATCCACCATTTTGGATATTTTTGTAGGCTCGTGGTCTACTAAGAACGTTTACAATAATACACATTTATTTCCGCCATCACATAAATAATACACGATGAATACATGAATGTTCTATACAAAATATGCAAATAATGTTATATACAAATAGATTCCATGATACAATGGCCATCTTTGAATATGATATAATATTTACAATATACAGTATTGATTAAAATTGATGTATACAATGATTTGACAAAGATTACAAATTCTATTTACAATAAAGCTATACGCGTTCAGGGGAAACTGCAGCAGTGGCGTGTTGCCACAAAGCAGAGAGGGCGGGGAAGGAGGAGGTGTTGAAAAAGAGGAAGTAATGCACATATGGTAAGCGAAACTGTGAGTTCTACTTTGTGTCTGCACATCAGTGACGTATCGATTTAAAAACAGACGGAAGAAAAATAATCCAGGCAGAAAGGACAACAACGCGAGATGAGGCAGAAATGGGCAAGACAGACAAGCGATAGAGGTCTGCTGGGTGTGTCACGCTGATTTGACTCGTAATAGAAACACATTCACAATTTTAATTCCACTATCCAATCCCCCATCCTCTCCACCTCCCTCCCTTCACCCCCATCCTCTCCTCCTCCTCCCTCCCTCCATCCCACCCAAGGCCAGCCCCCCATCCAAAAAGCACAAGAACCTTATCTTGAGCACTACGACAAAGTGATAGATTGAGAGTTGTATGGAGCACTAGTGTGCTCGTCAGTATGACTATAGCGGTGGAGATGGAGGTTGTGCTAGCTGTCGTTTTGTATACGTTGTGAATGTGAATGGAGTGTTTCTGTGTTACTGTGATGATTTGCATTAAGTTGTGCCTTTTTGCGCCAATGAACTAACAGTGTGATGTGCAGTCTGGGATTATGAGTGCGACCATAGCAATCACCGCCTGCTTGTAGGCAACATTGGCTGCTGCACAGGATCAGAAAGGTAAGTTAGGAAGATGAAATTTTACAGGACGGTTCCAATTTTTTTTTTTTTTCAGAAGTGCACACCTACGCAATTATTTTTTATTTATATTTTTATGTTGAATTTTAGCTCTATACTTATACATTAAATCTTGGTTGTTCCATGTTTTATCTAACTCTCAAATTTAATAACTGATTGTGACATACGTGGGTAGTGCATTCCGATTGTTTGCTGTTCTATTACAAAACGAGTTCTTCCTTTTATCCAATTTTGGTCTTTACTATTTTCATAGGACATTGTCCTCTGGTTCTGCCATTTTCCCACAGTGCCAAAATGTCTTTGCATACGTCCTCATCGTAGAGTCCTGTCAGGATCTTAAGTGATTCAATCGTATCGCCTCGTGCACGGTAGCTTCAGTTTCTTCAATCTCTCCTCAAAGTTCAGTTTCTTAAGTTTTGGTACCTGCTTAGTCGCTCTCCGCTGCACTCCTTCCTTCGACAGCTTCAGTGTCCTTCATGCTTGGTTTGCATACTCCAAATGGGGGCCGATTAGCGCCACATAGAGACTTGAAAATTTCTTCATCCAAGGAGACGAAGGTTCTTGTGATAAGTCCTACAAGTCTGTTAGCTTTATTTATCTTTTCTGCAAGATGATTTGAGAACTGGGGCTTACTATCGATTATTACTCCTGTATCCTTTTCTGTCCTGTACTTATTTCTGTTATCTTTTCATTCATGTTATATCCATAGTTTCTTCCACCACAGTTTCCAATGCTCATGAATTTACATTTTTTTTTTTGTCAAACAGCAATGTCCTCCAGGGTTTTAATTCGCCTGTAGATTTTGGTATTCTCTGCATACAATTATATTTCACTTCCATCTCTTTAAAACTTCTGGTAAATCATTTATATAAGGGACGAACAATAATGGTCCCATCACAGACCCCTGAGGGACACCACTTTCCACATCACGCTATTCTGATTTGTAGATTATGTCCACTGCAGCATTCTCATCTAATATCAGAGTCCATCTGTCCAATACCCTTATTGATTGAAGAACTGTAGATCACTCTGGTAAGAATCCAAATTGCCTGTTACTAAATAGTTGATTTGATTTCATGTGTTTCATAACTTTCTGACTAGTGATTCCATTAGTTTATGCACAATACTTGAAACTTATTGGTCTGTAGTTTGCCTGGTCACAACTGGTTGCTTGTTTAAATATGGCAATCTATTTGCAATTTTCCAGTCCATCGATAATTGTCCAGTATTGTATGACCTTTCAAATAACATTTAGGAGGTTCTGCCAGTTGCTCTCCTTCCTTCCTTCATTATCCTAGGATGTATTCCGTCTGGTCCAGGTGATTTATTCTCTTTCATGGCATTTCTAATGTTCTCTATTGAGAACTCCATATTTGCCATTTCAGGCACATGTTTAAATGGAAGATTTAGCACATCTCCATCTGGTTCCTCTGTGAATACTTTGTTGAACTGATTAGCCAGTACACATAGAGTGGCGGACATTTGGAACAAACTGGATGAAAAAATAGTGTGCGCAAAAACCATTCATGAATTTAAGAGAAAACTAGACACTGCGAGATACAAAGGTGGGACACCACGAGCGCAGCTCCCCTTCCTGCAAAATACAACTAGGTAAATAGATTATAAAGCAAGTAAAAATCATAGTTCAATTACTTTATATTAAAACTGATATATTGTAATTATATAAAGTGAAACTGGCATCGGCAGCTAAGAGTGAATAGGAATCAGCATGGGCATTGGCAATTAATGGTAAATAGGAATTGGCATCTGAATCAGAAAAAAAGGGAATTGGCACACCCCTTTTACCCATGAAAATAAATACCTTTTATTATGAAAGCTGTGTACATGTATAACTTTGTTACGCTGCTTCCATGCATGCATAGGTTTGTACCTTAATCCTCCCACTACTAACATGTACAGGTATTCCTTTTTTATACTCTTTTGGGGTCCACAGGCCTGATTCCTACAATTTCAACAACTACATTTATTTATTTATTTTTTACCCACTGACAGGTAGCAACTTACAACTTATGATGCCATTCCCCGTTCCAAATCTTTCCTTAATCTACTTCACATGGTGTCAAGTCTTTCTTGCACTGTGTACAAACCTGAGTTAGCAAAGTTTATATTGACCACTTTCAACAGCCTTAAATGTTCCCTATGCTTCATCCTACTTCACCATGCAATATTTATTCATACATACATATACCAATGACTAGCCCCCCTTACAAGGGAGGTAGCCAAAAAAACAAAGGCATAAGATCCACTCCCACCCATTCCATCCCGATATGCTCCACTCCCATTCACCCCCTCCCTCCCTCTTATCTTGGCTCCTCCTGGATGATGGGTCATCCCTGCATCTCGCCCACTGCCCTGGGACAGAAACAGTGCAGTAAGACACACAACATCCACAGCAAGGCCGCTTCATTAAATCGGCGACCCCCCATCCCTTTCCCCTCATGTAGAAAAAGAGAAGATGGGGAGAAATCCCTTCGGGATGCATCAAATTATCATTCATACATACATACTCCCTCACCCTCCATCCCCCACCCACCCCCTTCCATGCATCACAGCATCATTATCTATACACAACCATTCTCCAATCGTCCCCCTCTTCCACCTTCTCCCCTCCTTCCTCAACAGACACTCCCCTCCCTCCCAATGCCCCACTACCCCATCCATCCATCCCATCCTCAGTTGCCCCCACACATTCAACTCCTCCACATCTCTTCCACCAATCCCTCTTCACTCACTCTCACCCTCCATGTGTCCAAACCATCCCAACACTCAACCCCATCTCCCCTTCCACCCCAGCTCTCCTCATTCCCCACTCCATCCAGCCTAGTAACCCCTTCCATACTTCTCAGGCACCCCATCTCAAACACATTCAAACTCCAACTCTCTTCCTCCTTTATACTCCATGTTTATTCCTCACACAGTGCTGCCGGTACAGTCACTCCTTCGTACAATCTCCTTCCAGCATCCATTACCAAATATCTATTTCTTATTACACTTTCTAATCCCCCAAGGCACTCACTTGCATCTGTCAATCTACATTCCACCTGCACCTCCACTCCCCCCTTTCCCGCCACATCTCCATCCAAGCGTCTAAAGCCATCCAGCTCCTCCAGTCTCTCTGCCCCAATACTCACCTCCAATCTACTGCCACATTCTTCCCTTGTACATCTCATCACCTTACTTTTACCCACATTCATCCTCAAATTCCTCCTCTTGCACACCTTCCCAAACTCCGTCACCAACTTCCCCAGTCCCTCCCCCAATTCTGCCACGAGCGCAGTCTTCACCAAACAACAACCAGCCCACCTCCTACCCCTCTCCACCCTCCACAACTACCTCTAATCACCTGGCCCATTACCCCAGCACCAAGGCAACAATACACATCCCTGGCAAAGTCCCACCCCTACCTCAAAACACTCACTCCATTTCCAATTCCAGCACTGGCTCCACTACTCTCGTAAAAACTCCCAACTGCTCTAAACAGCGCTCTTCCCTTCCCATATACCTGCAACACACACCCTCCACAGTGCCCTCCCCCCCCAAGTCCACCCCATCACAAGCCTTTTCCAAACCCATAAAGGCCCAAAAAGCATCCCCACCCTTTCCTAAAACTCTCACACATCTGCCCTACCACAAAAATTTGACCCATGCAACCCCCACTCATCCCAAACCCTCACTGCTCCTCACCAACCACTCCCCCGTTCCTTCCCCGATCAAAACCCTCCCACAAGCCTTCCCAACCACACTCAACAAACCGATCCCTCTGAAACCACTCCTCACGACACCCATCCAACCCAGGTGCCCTACCTGCTCTCATCGTTTTAATGACTACTCTCATCTCGTCCTTCCTTATTTCTCCTCCATTCCCCCAACCACCAACCACTGTCACCTTCTTAGCACCTTCCACCACAACCCCCCCTCCCTCACATTTGGCAACTCCCTAAAACACTTGGCTCATCCTCCCCCTACTACCATCTCCCCCACCATCATCCCTCCATCTCCTCTTACCCCCTCTCCACTTGATTTGCCTCTCCTTCCTCCCTTAATTTCTTTCCAAAACATCTTTTTATTACTTTCAAAATTTTCTGTCATACTCTCACCCCACCTCACATCTGCTCCCTTCTTTGCCTTCCATATCCTATGCTCCACTTCTCCTCTCCCTTCTTTGCACCTCCCCCACCACATGATTCTCTCATCCTACTCTACAACCAATCTGCAAATGCTTGCCTCCTATTCTACAACCTTCGCTGCATCACCATCCCACCACTCATCCCTCCTCTACTTCCACCCCCCATCCTCCCCGTTCCACACACAAACATTGCACACCTTATGACTCCTTCCTTGAACCATCCCCACTCCTTCTCCACCCCCAGTTCTACTCCATCTCTCACTCCCCCCAACCCTCCGTCCATGTCCCCTTCTCCATCCATCCTCCACCAATAATGATTTGATATTCCCCCCCCACTCTCCTCCCTCATGGAACATGAAGTACATCCAAATCTCCTCCCACCATGTAGTCCACCAATGCCCCATCCACCACCCCCTCTCACATGAACCCCCCCCCCCCCAGCACTGTATCTGCTACTATAAACTCATTTTCTAGACACATCTCCACCACAACCCCCTCCTGGAACCCCACAACCCCAAACCACCCCAGCACTAAGATCCCCCAACACCCCTCCCCAAATCCCCCATTTAAATCCAGCTAAAAAGCCTCTCCTCTACACTCTTCTCACTACCAGGCCCATATGCACTTACAAAAACCCACATCTCTCTTCCCAGTTTCACCTTCATCCACATTAACCTTGAAGAAACCTTACGTATCTCTTCACTTACTAGTATAGCCACCCACCCCTTCTCTCCTCCTTCCCCTCTTCACTCCTGAGACCCTCCCAAACTCAGACTTGCTCCTCCCTTGCAACTTAGTGTCACTGAGTGCCAACACATCCATCTTTCTTCTCACAAACATACTGCCTACCTCTTCCCTTTTACTCCCATCTGTACCACATCCACGGACATTACAAGACCCAAACCTTAGGGTTCTGTTTGGAAAACTCCTCCCAGACCCTCTTATGGCTTTGCTCTATTTTTGCAATGTCCCCTATGGGGCTACAGGGAGGATGTCTAGTCCTATCCCCATCCCATTTTTGTCGCCACATATAACTCAAGTGGAAAGACTTGGTGGCATTATTCTTTTCCCCCACCACAGGGTTTGGTGGAAAAAGGAAATGAATAATCAGAGAAGTGGTACAGGACAGTATCAAGAATGGGGGGACAGCATAATGGAGGGGCAGCCACAGTATAATAAAGTATCTCCATTTCTCTATGAACAGCGATTTCCTCTACCACAGACAAAATGATGTGTGGCTCTAGTCTGTAGGGGCACCCCATATAGACCCTAAAGTATCAGCTGCATGCTACTGAGCAACTTTTAACCTCACAATAAAATGCAGCCCAATACCCCAGACAGGGAATTTATTCAATGTTTCTATATATATTCAATATCTATTCAGTGTTACTATATTTGGTCACCCACTTACAAGGGGGTAAGGACCTTTTGTATGTGTATGTATAAATCTACATGAGGTTACTCAACATGTGAAGAGCCACAATAGGAAGGACAGCCTCTTTTTTTTTTGGATGAGTATGAGATGGGTATGGGGTGGGTGTATGGACTTGGCCACTGCCTTGCAAGGGGCAAGGGTCCTTATGTATATTAATGTGGTATGTGCATCTGAGCCGTAGCATTTGGAACTAGGACTATTCTGTTTTAATAATGCTTAAATGCTGGTATTGGATATACAGTAACAAGGAATTAAACAATGTTTTGTGAAATCTATTTCTATTTTCTGTAATAACATAAGTGAATTATAAGAGACCAACATCTCTTGTCAACCTTACACACTGCAGTGTGGATGGGAAGTCATTTTGATTGATGATGAAATGGTGCACTAAAAATTCAAAAAGACCAATTCTGATGCACACCAACATAAGATATTCATGTTATACAACTGCTTAGTCAGAGGAAAGTCTACTTTGGTATCATGGCTTTGATCCCCAACTTATTTTCACTCGTTCCAATGTAAATATTCTATTTTGTGGAGTTTTCAATTTAAATGCACCATTTCTTTCTGGTCCTCACCTTGCACAAATCAAAGAACACTTGCAACCTTTGGGTGGGGGGAATCAAACATATGAATCTGTTTTCCTTAAAAAAGCATAGACTCAGGGGTAACTTGATACAGGTTTTTAAGATTCTAAAGGGGACATCAAAAGTGGCAAAATTTTCACATTGAATGCAAATCCGACAAGAAATAATGGTCTCAAACTATCAGGAAATAAATTTAATTTGGAAGTGGGTAGAAACAACTTCACCAACCATGTAGTTGATGAATGGAATAAACTTCCTGCAGAGGCAGTGCAATGTAGTTCAGTTTGAACCTTCAAGATTCATTTAGATAAAACACTTAAGCAAGATGCTGTAATGATTGCCATTTGTTATTATTTGTCTGTTTATTTAATTATTATTTATCTTCTAAAATACAAATTTTGTTGTTGTCATTCCCTAGACTGTCTGTCCGAGCAGTCCTCTCCCCCCAAGGAATGCCACAGCCGAAACTGGGTTTTCCCACAAATCCTTTATAGAGTGTATGTTGTGTTGTTTGTGTGCATGATTGTGTATAATGCAGTCTTCCAACAAATTTTGTTGAAAGTGATGCTGTTTTCTGCATTAATACTTTTCTTGCAGATACTTTCTAAAGATCTCACTCAAAAACACAACCATAACACGAACCCACATGAAACTGGTGAACCTCACGGAAGGCAATCACAAAAGGTTTCGTGAATCTCACTGATAAATACTTACACCTCATCAAGAGGACTTACTGAACCTGGGTCTCAGATGCCAGGTCATATCTAAACCTTCTAAATTCCAAAAATGCACTGAATGTGAGCTCCTTATTAACAAAGTTGACCAACTAGTTGGAAAAAGAAAAATCACAGTAGAACCAACATTAAACAAGAGATGGTGGCTGAGGCAAGTAAAATTAGAGGACACTTTAGGAGCAACATATTGAAGAAAAAACACATAGATGCAGCTAATGAATTGAAAAAAGACCCCCAACATTATCATCAGAAAGGCCGACAAAACTGCTGCTTTTGTCATGATGAAAAAGGAAGATTACTTTGATAAACTCAATTCCATTTTAAGCGATACCACTAAATTTAGAAGACTGAACCAAGACCCCATGGAAAACCTAAAGAAAAAGGCCAATAACTCGGCTACCAATGCTATCCATCTCAACAAAATTACTGGTGAGTATAAACCTGGTTACTGTTATGGTAATGTGAAGATACACAAACCAGGAAACAAATTACAGCCGATAATTGCACAAATTCCCATGCCTACCTACCATCTTAGTAAAAGACTCTGTGCCCTACTCGCCCCATACATACCTGCTACCTGTAGACTTACTTCTGCGAGTGATTTTATAGACATCTTGAAACACAACAATGCTAACAATTTTATTGCTTCGTTGGATGCTGAATCCCTATTTACACAAATTCCTGTAAATAGGACAACTGACTTTATTTGTGATAAAAGATACAGGGACAACTCCACCCCTAAGATAGAAATCCCTGAGAATATCTTAAGATGGCTACTAACATGCTGTACAAGTGAGGCACCTTTTACTTGCCCACAAGGTAACCTGTACTCCCAGGTCGACAGTGTTGCTATGGGCTCCCCCTTGAGGGTGCTTTTCACAAATTTCTTCATGGGAAGTATGAAGAACTAATATTTCATAGTATGGAAAAAACCGGAGATATACTGCAGGTATACTGATGACATCTTCATTAAAGTTAACAACTACCAAGAAGTGGAAAACCTACAAGAAGCCACAGGACTTAAATTCACAACTGAACACAGTGTGGGTAACTCCATGCCCTTCCTAGATGTCCTTGTTACCCAAAGTGGGCATAATTTCACCACCAATGTCTACACCAAACCTTCCAATGAAGGCCAATGTCTCAACGGAAGCAGCGAGTGCCCCAGTTGACATAAGCAATCTACCATTGGGGCTTATGTCCGCCGAGCACTTACGCACTGTGATACCTGGTCAAAAGTCCACCAAGAGCTCGAACGCACTACCCAGGTACTAGTAAATAACGGCTTCAGCAACAAAGAAATTAATAAGGTTACTGAAAATATCTTGAACAAATGGTGTACCAACTCCAACAGTACTCCAAACCATGGAGAAATAAAACTTTTTTACAAGTCACACATTTCTACAGCTTACAAAGAAGATAAAAAGGCCATCAAAGACATCGTCAAAAGAAGCATAAAGCCTATGAATGACAAAACTTCAATCAAACTAATCATCTTTTATAAAAGGTAGAAAACCTCCAATCTGCTTCTCCAAAACAACACCCGCCAAAAGAGGAATGAGCTGAAAAAGTCTCATGTCATATACGAATATAAATGCACAAAAGGAACTGTGAAGCCCTTCCTTCCTCGTACATAGGCATGACGACTATGAAGCTGGAATCCAGACTGGTTGGACACAAATACACAGGAGCCCCAAAGAACCATGCTTTGGCATCACATGGACACCACATTACACGAGAAGAATTCAAACAGAACACAAAAATATTGGAAACCTGCATGGACCCGAAAAAATTAAAGATATTCGAGGATAAAAACCCCAATTTGAACATATAGGCACTTGATTTATAAGCGCTACCCAGGATGAGAACACAGGGTAGGCCAGAGGCATGACATCATTTATGCCCATTTTTCATACTATCATGTGATCTTCCCCGTCTAATAATTTCATGTGGTCAAATACCACTCTCAGTTGACACTTGACACACTCCCTGAAGAAGGCTCAGTTGAGCCGAAATCCAGATCTGACATTACGTCCGCCTACGCACAAGTTCTACTGAGTTTAGGCCCTGCTACATGGCGATTAGTGAGATCTTTAGAAAGTATCTGTGTAAGAGGCCGGTAGCGAATGGAAATGAGATTGGGTGTTGCAATGCTGACTCGGCGGGGCCAGATTCGACGCCTATTGTTAATATAAACAAAGACTGGAAAGCGACGTATGTTATGTAAACACACCGACTGTTTTATAATCGCTGATGTAATCTGAAACTTATGTGTGCTGCAGACCACCCTTCCTGAAGACATACTACTCGTCTATGACGTCATGCTTATACTCATGCTTATGCTTACGCACCAATATTTCTCGAACTGTAACAGCCTCTCGGATTGGAGGTAAATGGGTATGTAGAGAAAAACTATTGGTGCATGAATTCAAAGTCACGCCTATAAGGAGTGACATATATTTGAGAAGTCAGAGGAGATTGGTCGAATAAAAAGTGACGTCTGAACGAAGGTGGTCTGGAGAAAATCTAGAGAACATACACTGCCTGTATTCAGTTAGTTCAAGAAGCAAGAAAATTCACCACCCTTTTATTAACCCAAAGGACGAGAGAACTAGGCATGGGGCCTAATGAAATTGGAAACTAGTGAGACTACAGGAAATACTGCTTAAGATGAACTTGAACATTTAGTGAAACTCGCGTAACAAAGGCAAGGGGCCTCGAGACGAGTGGAATTACAAGTCAAATATAAGCGTAATGATCGAGGACCGACAGTGGTGGTGACAGTGGCTACAAGGGAGGTGAAAATCTGAAAGAAAATTATTGATGCAGAAAAACAGCATCACCTTCAACAAAATTTGTATTTTAGAAGACTTACTGCCTGTATATACTTCATTATTTATCTGTCAATTTACTATCATTTACTATTTACCTGTTTGTTATTTAACTTTACCTATTTATTTTATTTATTACTATTTACATTATAATTTTCATTTATCTATTTAGTGATCATTATTATAACTTTTTTCGCATCCAATCTACTTATGGACCAAAAAGCCTCCTGTCGGTATGCTCCTCCTTTGTAATCCTTCGTATGTAATTGTAATTCTGGAAAGCTCAAATATATATATATATATATATATATATATATATATATATGATTTCCAGTTGGGGCTGATGACGGGTATGGAAGTGGTGGTTCTGAGAGACAGGTGTCGGAGACCCGTTTCCCCGTCTTCTTCAAAACCCATCAAGACCCTCACCTTCATCTGAATATGATGACACTCAATTTGTGGGTGGGACCGAGGATCCCTCTCCATCAATTTAAGACAACATCTCCTCTACTTTCTCACTTAAGAGAGCAGACAACTGGTGACTGCTACCCTCCATTCCCACTACTACAAGCCAATGACACAGAACCAATCATACAACACAATAGTCCAACATTTCTTCCCAGAGATCTATGGGAAGGCCTGAGGACCATTGCCGGCTACTGAGGGGCTGTGGGTTTCCAGTCAGCAAAACTTGAGAAAAAATATTTCTTGTAATGTTTCATAGATATTAACTCTGCCAATGGAACGTACTGCACAACAACAAAACTTTATATCACTTTAAATAGACTGGTTGATGCATGTCATGGAGATGTATCATACTATCCATGCTATCATAAGCATAATGCAACTTCATATTAAAATAGTTCATAAAGTCTTCCTACATGTATTATTTATGAAGCAATAACAATAGCTTTTTCTGAGGAAACTGTACTGTACATTTTTTGTTTATCTTTTGCACTAAATTACAGAAGCTTCCTTCATTTTAATTCTAGATATCAGCATAAGTAATAGCAATAGACTAAAGTAGATCTGATTATCAGTGACAAACATTACAATAAGAAAACTACAACAAAAGTCAATGGGTAAAATAGTTTATCAAAATTAGTTATGAGAGTACATACCAATACTCCAACCACACTGTTCCCAAGCCTCGCTTATTGAGGAAGCATCTGCATAAAAACAGCTGTGATTCTCACACATGATGTAAATTATAATGTTAAAAGAAAAATATATATATAATGCCACAGTCAAACTGAGATGTGATGCACCAAACCTCTTGAGTTTATCAAATGTGGTGAAAAGGGTTCCTGGCAGCCTCAAACCTGGGGAGAATAATTTTACATTCAATATTTTTTTCTTCTTTTCACTCTGTTCAATTACAAAAGATGAGCTGGCTATAATGTGAGTGAAAGGATGCACACTTACCTGCTGTTCCATTTGCAGTTCAAGTGGTTCATCCTTGGAACCTCAAATACTTTCTATGCTGTACAATGATGCATGAAGCATGATAAAGAAGCTGGCTCCTGTTTGATTAAAAAACAAGAAAAAGAAACTGTACTTCAGCTAATACTCCTGTAGACATAAATCATTTCTGTTGCAGCAATACACAGATATTGATTTCCTTTACTCATCAGCTGATACTGCTCCATACATCTAGGGGTGTGCTGATTAATCGGCATAGGCAAGAATTGGCACTTTTTTGGTGAATCGGCATTTTTTTTAGAAAGGAATTCGGCATCAGCAATGTTTTGCCAATGTCAATGCCAATTCAGTAATTCACCTATCATTCGTTGTTATGGTGGCTGCAGAGAGCCATGCAACATATTATGTGCTATATGAGATACCACTACCAAATAATCATTGCTTTATTTTATTTTCACATAGCAGCATCACAACTGTGGGGAATGAGGTGGCTTTTTTTATGTATTTTGACAAGTAAACACATAACAATACATCTTTATGCTTTTTGACAATGACAGCTATGACTTTGACTCATGTTTAGACGATTTGCTGTCAAATTCACAATCACATGAGTCAAATTTGGACATAGTCAAACTTCAAAGAAAAAAAAACATATATCTTCATCTGTTCTGACACTACAAAGCAAAGTTGATCAGTTTTACCCCCTCCCACTGGAACCACAAGACTCGGATTCCTTGAGTTGGTGCAGAGACAACCACAACTCATATCCTGAACTTGGAAAAAGTTGCCAACAAAATGCTGTGCTGCTCTCCACCATCTTCAGTGAAGAGTGAACGGCTCTTCAGCATTGGTGGTAATGTCTACACCCCACACTGTAACCACTTGACTTCAGAATCAGGGGAGAAACTGATGTTGTTGAACTTCAATTTGCGAATGTTTAACTTTGACTATTAACCCATGGAATGCAGCAGTACTCAGGTGAGTCAGCATGTTGAAAATTAGGAGGAAAAAAAAAAATCCTATTTGGATTTTGTGCCCCGACACAGGTTTTGAAAAAGAAATAAAAATAAAAATTGGCCATTTCCCACATTCCATGCATCAATTATTATAGAGACTGAGTTAAGTTTAGGCTTTACTGTTATGTTAGGATTAAGAAATGGATTGATACATGTGCTTTAATAAAATCTATGAAACAGGTAATATTTACCTCTTTTTCAACCAATAGAAAATAATACAACCATCCATACATTGATAATCAAGTGGTCAATCAATAAGCCCTTCATTAACTTCATTCAATCATCAGCATCCAACAGCTCAACAACTGGCAGGTATAAATCTACACAGATTATAAAGCAAGTAATTATATAAAGTGGAACTGGCATTGGCAACTAAGAGTGAATAGGAATTGGCATTGGCATCAGAAAAAGAAAGTATATATATATACTGTATATACATACATATACCAAAGGGGGGGGGTGGTTTAGCCAAAAAGAAAAAGGCACAGAAACCACTCCCACCCATTCCATTCCCCTCCACCCTCCTCCCTCCCTCTCGGCATCTCCTGGATGACGGGTCATCCCTGCATCCTGTCCACTGCCCTGGGTCAGAAGCAGTGTCGCAAGACACAGCACATCCACAGCAAGGCTGCTTCATAAATTTGGCGACCCCACCCTCTCCATCTCCTCATGCTGAAAAGGAGAAGACGGGGAGAAATCCCTTCGGGCTGTGTCAAATTTTTTCTCATACATACTTCCTCACCCCCCATCCCCCACCCACTCCCCCTCATGCATCACAGCATCATCCAAACACAACCCCTCTCCATTCACCCCTATCTTCTGTCCTCTCCTGTCCTTCCTCAACAGACATTCCTCTCTTTTGTAAAGCCCCTTTCACCACATCCATCCATCTCATCCTAGGAGGCCCCCTCACGTTCACTCCTTCCACCTCTGCCTTCCACACCTCTTTTACTAATCTTTCTTCACTCATTCTTTCCATGTGTCCAAACCATCCCAATACTCTTTCATCAACCCTATCTCCCAGCTCCCTTTCCACCCCTGTTCTCCTTCTCACCTCCTCATTTCTCACTCCATCTAGCCTAGAAACCCCTATAATACTTCTCAGACATTTCATCTCAAACCCATTCAAACTCTTTCTCTCTTCCTTTCTTATGTTCCATGTTTCTGCCTCGTACAGTGCTGTTGACACAATCACTCCTTCACACACACTCGCACGCCGTCGTCGCCGTCCATCACCAAGAAGAAGGGGATTTACGACGGAAAACGAAACCTGGTTTGTATTGTAGTGGTGGGGAGTGATCGTGAGTGTCCGAAATGATATCTCTGCAGTGCTAGTCAATTGTATTATCATGGAATTAGCGAACATGAAAGAAAACAACGACTTGAGAGACAGTCACGAAACAGAGCCATCTAGCGTCAGACGATCGAACCGCAATGTAAACAAATCCACGTGCGACTTAAGAAATGATATCATAGGATTAAGGGAATGCTTAGCACAGGCGAATCACAAAATCTCTGACCTAAGAAAAACCAACTTAGATCTCACAAACGAGATCAAAGAAATGAAAAGGGATATAAATGAGCTGAAGAATGATAATGAAAAGAAGAAAACTAATGAAAATAACAGCAGCGACAATTTAAAGATAGAGGTGAACAACAGATTACATGAGTTGTCACAAAAGATTGAAGAGAATCTAGGTGAAGAAAGTATTCAGAAAATTAAGAAGTGGAAGGAAAACATCGAAAACAAGGAAACTGCTTTTAAAGAAATAGTCAAGCAGCAAATGCAGGATAATGCAAAAGACACAATTATCCAAGTGATTAATGAAAAAGCAAACTGGGTCAGGGATACAGTAGATAGGAAAAAATGTATTGTGGTCTATGGACTAAAAGAAAAACAGGGATTGGCGAGGTACATGAGAGAAAAAGAAGAAAAAGAGACAGCAGTAGAAATTCTAAATGAAATTCAGGGGGGGGAAAGAGATTCAAGCATAGACTTAGAAGAGACACACAGAATCGGTCGCTACTCTAAAGATAGAAATCTACCTCTAAAGATAAAATTAAGGTCACAGATGGTAGTAGAAGATATCTTTGAAAAAGTAGGCAATTTGGCAAAGAGTGAAAAGTACAATAAGATGTGGATAAAAAGAGAAATGAGTACTGAGGAATTACATACATACATATACCAAGGCTTTTTCCCCCTTTCAAGGGAGGTAGCCAAAAAGGGAAAGGCATAAAAACACTCCCACCCATTTCATCCCTAAATACACTCCACACCCCTCCCACCCTCCCTCTCATCTGAGCACCTCCAGGATGACGGGTCATCCCTGCACCTTGCCCACCGCCCTGGGTCAGAAGCAGTGTCGCAAGACACAGCACATCCACAGCAAGGCCGCTTCATTTAATCGGTGACCCCCCCTCTCCGTCCCCCCTTGCATATAAGGAGAGGACGGGGAGAAATCCCTTCGGGCTGCGTCAAAATTTACTCACACATACTACCCCACCCCCCACCATTCCTCATGCAATCACAACATCATCCATATACAACCATTCTCCACTCACCTCTGTCTTCCTGAGGAATTAGAAAAAGAATTAGAAAAAGAAAAGTCACTAAGAAAAGAATTAGAAAAAGAAAAGTCACTAAGAAAAGAAGCAAAGGAAAAAAACTTGTTGAGAACGGAGACAGAATGCAAAGAATTCCATTGGAGAGTAATCGACATGAGATTGAAACAGTGGCACATCAAAACGAAAAAACCAAGGACAGAAAAGATAATGGAGAAGGAAGAAAATTAAAAGTGGCCTATACTAACATTGACGGATTAATTTCAGGTCTGAACGAACTCAATGATTATCTGTTAGAAGAAAAACCAGACATAATGGGAATTGTAGAGACTAAACTAAGAGGAGAAATACCATCTAATGATATTGGACAAGGGCTATACAATTACTGGATAAGAAAAAGGAACAAAAAGCAGGGAGGGGGGAATCATGTTCTTGGCCAAGAAAGACCCAAACGTGACAAAAATTGCAGAGGGCAAAGGTAATGTTGAACTGATCATGATAAAAGTCGAAGGCAAGAATATGAAAAGTAGAAAGTTTGTGGTGACCTATGTGCCCCCAAGAACGAATGCTTGGAAAGAAAACGAACACACAAAAATGCTAGATACAAGAAAATCACTAAATGAGATACTAATGGGTATGGGTAATCTAGTAATTATGGGAGACTTCAATTGCAAAGAAATTTGTTGGGACAACATGACAGTACGAGGAGATGACGTGTGGGGCAATGTACTGCTAGACATGACCATGGAGTACACAATGACCCAGTGGGTCAGTGAAAACACAAGATACAGAAACAATGAAGAGCCATCAAAACTAGATTTAATATTTACAACGGAACCTGAAATAGTGGACAAAGTCCACTACAAGACACCAATTGGAAAGAGTGACCATGTACTCATCGAAACTGTACTAAAGGAAGAAATAGAGATGAAGAGGAGCGAAAAGCATAGGAAAGGAAGATTGATGTACAACAAAACAGACTTTGCAAAACTAAAGACGTTCTTCCAGAATGCAAACTGGGAAAAATTCTATATGGAAGAGACAACAGTGGAAGAGAAATGGAACATACTGTTGGATAATTACAATGAAGGGGTAAACAGGCATGTACCAAGACAAAAGCGAGAGAGTACATTAAATGTTGGTTCAACAAAAGATGCAGTGAGGCAAAAGACAGAAGGGACAAAGCTTGGAAAAGGTGGAGAAAAGACAAAAAACAAAGCAAATGGCATATTTATATAAACTATAGAAATGAGTATGTTAATGTGAGAAGAGAGGAAAAAAGGAACCATGAGAAGGATTAGATAAATGCAAAGAACAGCCCAAGCTATTCTACCGGTATGTAAATGGTAAACTTAAAACCAAACAGGAACTAGTGAAACTACGCCAAGGAAATATAGAATACACAGAAGAATTAGAGCTGGCCGAAATCATGAACAACCACTTTAAATGTGTCTTCACCAGAGAGAAAATACAAAATTGGGACGTAGATAATAACAAACATTCTCCCCACATGAGTGAATTTACAACATCACAAAAAGAGATATCAGAACATCTATCAAAATTGGACGTCAGAAAATAACATGGCCCGGATGGAATTGCAAATTGGATTCTAAAAGAATGCAAAGAAGAGCTAACGGACAAAATACACATCATAATAAATAGCTCACTCCAGGAAGGAAAGATACCTAATGACTGGAAAAATGCTAACATTGTACCAATATATAAAGGAGGAAACAAGGAAGAACCCACCAACTATAGACCAGTATCACTAACAAGCACTTTAGCCAAAATTTGTGAGAAAATCATCAAGAATAGATGGGTAAAACACCTGGAAGATAACAACATATTAAACCCAAGACAATTCGGGTTCAGACAAGGTAGATCATGCACCACAAACTTGATATGCTTCTACTCAAGACTAATAGACATAGTGCAAGAAAGAAACGGGTGGGCTGATTGTGCATTCCTAGACTTGCAAAAAGCATTTGACAAAGTACCACACAGAAAACTACTAAAAAAACTGGAACACATAGGAGGAATACGAGGGAACCTACTAAAATGGATGGAGGACTTCCTGACTGGAAGAAAGATGAGAGTAGTACTCATAGCAAAATATTCAGATTGGAAAGAGGTGATCAGAGGAGTACCGCAAG
Organism: Oratosquilla oratoria; assembly: GCF_046742065.1. Taxonomy (NCBI): domain Eukaryota; kingdom Metazoa; phylum Arthropoda; class Malacostraca; order Stomatopoda; family Squillidae; genus Oratosquilla; species Oratosquilla oratoria. The sequence goes on along the minus strand of NC_134794.1, from coordinate 5,100,247 downwards.
GATCTGTACTGGCTCCAATAATGTTTGCTATCTATATGAATGATATGGACGAGGGCATGAACTGTTACATGAGCTTCTTTGCTGATGACACCAAACTGTTAAGGAAAGTAGAAACTGATAAGGACTGTGAAGCACTGCAAGAAGATCTGAATAGGGTATGGAACTGGAGTCAGAAATGGGAAGTGGATTTTAATACTAAGAAGTGTAGCATAATAGAGTTTGGAAAAAGTAAAAACAGAATATCAAGAAAATATACAATTGGAACCAAGGAAGTAAAGAAAGTAGGATCCGAAAAAGACTTGGGAGTTATTATCACAAACGACTTGTCCTATGATACACAGATTAACAAAATTGTCGGGGAGACTTACAACTTGCTAAGATCAATAAAAGTGGCTTTTGCTTACCTGGACGAAGACATGATAAAAAAAATATTGGTTACATTGATAAGGCCTAGACTAGAGTATACGGCGACAATGTGGTCCCCCAGTACCAAAAAGAACAAAGAAAATAGAAAGAATCCAAAGAGCAGCTACAAAAATGGCACCTGCACTTGCAAACCTATCATACGAGGAGAGATTGGCTAAACTGGAGCTACCGACACTGGAGCAAAGAAGAGAGAGAGGAGACCTACTGACCATCTACAGAATCATGAAAGGCACAGAGATACTTGATAGAGAAGAATTACTAAACTGGGACAAGAGAAACACAAGAGGACATGGAAGGAAATTAAGAAAACATAGCTATAGAAGAGAACTGAAGAAAAACAGTTTTCCACATAGTTTTAGACACTTGGAACAAACTGGATAATGATAGTAAGCGCAAAAACCATTCACAAGTTTAAAAGCAAACTAGACACTGAGAGATACAATGGTGGGACAACACAAGCATAGCTCCCCTTCCCGCAAAATACAATTAGGTAAATACAACTAGGTAAATACAGTCTCCTCTTAGCATCCATTCCCAGATGTCTATTTCTCATTACCGTATTTTTCGGACCATAAGGCGTGGGCAAAATCCTTAAAATCGGCCAAAATCAGGTGGTGTGCCTTATCGTGAGGGGCACCTTATGTGTGGCTTATGTGGAAAAAAAAAAAAAAAAAAAAAAGGCCTCGAATAGTGACATAGTATTTTGACACGTTTCGTAGCTAGCCTGCTGACGGCGACAGTGCATAGACCTAGCAAATGTTACAACCAAGTTATAACCAAGATGCATGTATCTTGACAAGAGAATTGCGAAAACTTCGACAGCTTTAGAGTCCATACCACCGCATTCATTCACGCTATCATGGCTATGACATGATAGCGTCCACAACACAGACAGCCATTTTGCATTGGTCTAGTCTTGCTCCACTCCGACTGTAGTCATTTGGGTATTTTTTTAGTTTCGACCATGGGCACAATATAGCAATAGAAAATTAATTATTAATTTTTTAAATTAAAATGTATCAACGTAATGTGCTATTTTGAGGGCGGAAATGAAAATAAAAAATACCTTGCTACAAGCAAATATGCTAATGAACGAAGTCAGTAGCATAGGATCGGGACACCGTCTTGTCTGTCAATTGACGGCCTCGGTACTAACGACAGTACCTTGCCAGGTACATTTTCTTGAATGTTATGGAGCGGAGATACATGCATTCCTTCAAGCTGCAAGAACTTTGTATACCCCGCAATCTGAGAGAGTGGTTGAAAAGCCCGCCAACGTCTCTCACGACGACGACAACGAGGACGAGCTGGATGACATTTAATTTGCAGATAATGATTTATTAAACACAGGTTAGGTTAGGTTAGGCGAATTCATCATACTTTCATTTCTTCGATGTCGGCATCTATCATAACAAGCATGGCGTACCATTCGTCCTACACGGCTTCGTTACTTACGAAATCTGTTTTAGCACCTTTTGTTTTTTTTTATTTCTGCTCACAAAATTGCATATTACGTTGATACATTATGATTCACAAAATTAATAATTAATTTTCTATTGCTATATTGTGCCCATGGTCGAAACTAAGAATTTACCGTCATTTGTAATAAATCTTGTGTTTTTAAGTGAATAGAAAATTGCGGGAATAAAACTGCTAATGTTGGTTTTATTCCCCACAATTCCCGTAACGTGTTTATGTTGTTTTTTAGGGGTATTGGTAGGGCAGACCGTCCATGGAGGTGGTCTGATTTCACTGACCAAAATAAAAAAGTATATCATTTATTTTTGTAATTTTGCTAAATCCCAACAGATTTTTCTCATTCAACAATGAAAATGTTCAGTTCTGAATGCACTCACATATGCATGATTATCCGATGACGAGACCAGGTGCGCCTTATAGTCAGGCACGCCTTATGTAAGGACGGAGAATAGCAAATTATGGGTGCGCCTTCTGGTAAGAAGCGCCTTATGGTCCGAAAAATACGGGACACTTTTCAATCCACCAAGGCATTTACTTGCTTCTCTCAATCTACATTCTACCTCCACCCTCACTCCTCCCTTTCCTGCCACATTTGCACCCAAGTATCTGAAACTATCCACTTCCTCCAGTTTCTCACCCTTGATGCTCACTTCCAGCCTGCTGCCACTCTCTCCCCTTGTATACATCTCATCACTTTACTTTTGCCCACATCTATCTTCAGCTTCCTTCTTTCACACACCTTCTCAAATTCTGTCACTAACTTCCTCAATCCTTCCTCTGATCCTGCTACAAGTGCAGTGTCGTCAGCAAACAACAACTGGCTCACCTCCCACTTTTCTCCATTTTCTTTAATCATCTCCAACCCCTGACCCACTACCCTTGCATTCACCTCTTTCACCATGTATAGATTAAACAGCCAGGGTGACATAACACATCCCTGACGAAGTCCCACCTTTACCTCAAACCACCCACTCTCTCCATTTCTAATCCTAACACAAGCTCTATTACTCTCGTAAAAACTCTTAACTACTCTTAACAGCTTCCCTCCTATCCCATATATCTGCAGTATGCAGTGTCTTCTGTCTACCATGTCGTAAGCCTTTTCCAGATCCATAAAAGCCCAAAAAACATCCTTACCTTTTTCTATAGCTTTCTCACATATCTGTCTCACCACAAAAATCTGATCTACACAACCCCTACCTGTCCTAAACCCACACTGTTCCTCACCATTACTCCCTCTGTTCCTCTCCTAATCCTCTCAATCAAGACCCACCCATAAGCCTTCCCAACTACACTCAACAAGCTGATCCCTCTGAAACTACTACACTCACACTTGTCCCACTTTCCCTTGTAAGGTGGAACTATACAGGCACTCCTCTGGTACTCTATCCTCTCTCCAGCAAACATTAAATAACCTCATCAACCAGTCCACCATCACTGTACTTCCTTTCTTCAGACATTCTGCATAGCATCCATCCAACCCAGGTGCCTTACCTGCTCTCATCATCTTAACCGCTGCTTTCACTTCATCTTTCCTTATTTCTCCTCCATTTTCCTCACTCATCACTCTCATTTTCTTTGCACTTCCGACTGCAACTATCTTTCCCTCCCTATCCTCCTTCACATTTAGCAACTCCCTAAAATACTCTGCCCATCTTCCTCTTACTGCCTTCTCTTCCATTATCATCTCACCATCTGCACCTATTAACCCCTTCCATACGGTGCCGCACACGTAGGCGTCATGGGGAGCGAGTGTATTCGCGAGGCTGCCATATCGGCGTCTTGATTATATTTATTGTAGTCGCCCCTCCATAATGACATTCTTTCTAATTCTTTTGTAATCGCATTTTCTATGGTTATCAAAATTCACGGGTGAAGAGAGAACGATCGATATAAGCGGTGACTATATTTTATGATGCGAGTATTATTACGACACGTCGTACGGCTGGCATTGGTTGCTGCCACCGAGATCTAAGTCCATGACGCCTACGTGTGCGGCACCGTATGGAAGGGGTTAACCTTTCCTTCTCTACTTGATTCGCCTCCTCTTCCTCTCTTAATTTCTTTCCAAAACATTTTTTTATTACTTTCAAAATTTTCTGTCATACTCTTACCCCATTTCACATCTGCTCTCCTCTTTGCTTCCTTTATCTTATGCTTAACTTCCCTTCTCTTTACTTTGTACCTCTCATACGATTCCCTCGTCCTATTTTGTAACCAATTTCATGCCTGGAATAAAAAAAGGGAAATCAATTGATCCGTTAATACAAATGCAGTACATTTGAAGAAGCTGAGGAAACGAAGTTCTGATGCAAATTTTATGTCCACAGGTCACAAGAGACGAACAAAATCTCACCTCCAGAGTCAAACGTTTTTCTTCTGGACCGTACTGATGCACCTCAACTAGGAATCAGCAAACTTGAACCAGACTCTCGTTTTCCTGAAGACGAAAAACAATGGCAGATTTCTTCAACCATAATTTCAAACAAGGTTCTTCCATTAGAATATATGGCACACTCTCTTAAAAAAAAATAAACAAATGATAAAAACAAATAAACAAATAATAATACATACATATACCAAAGTCTTTTTGGAAAAAAAAACAAAGGCATAAAATCCACTCCCACCCATTCCATCCCCAACATACTCCACTCCCATCCACCCTCTACCCTCCCTCTTATCTTGGCACCTCCTGGATGACGGGTCATCCCTGCATCCTGCCCTGGGTCATAAGCAATGCAGCAAGAGACAGCACATCCATAGCAAGGGCACTGAATGATAATAATGATAAAAAAAAAAAAATAAATAAATAAATAAATAACAAAATAAAACATAAAAGATGCAGATTCCAAAAACTTGTTGGCTCATCCTAACAACTGCCTGCAGTCAATCACGTCTAGCGACGTGTGACGGCTCTGTCCATCTGCGGAGGGCAACCGACTCTCTCTGTCCTCGGTGGCTGCCGTCTGCAGTTGTTCGTCCATACGGCAGAGAGTTAATCCACAATGGACAAATTCGAACTTACAAAACCATTCTGAGACCCTCTACCTTACCTTCACGGTTGTCATCACACGCTCCAACACACAGTGCATCTGCCAAGAGGCGAAGGAGGGTTTGACCTCTTCAATATGAGTCAAATATTCGCGTGCACGTCAGGTTGCCTGATGTACAACGATGCATCACAATGCATGTATTATAAAATACGTAGTGGGCACTTGTAAAGTATGTTGTATTTGTACATACATGCATAAATACGTATACCAAAGGCTTTTTCCCTCTTACACGGGAGGTAGCCAAAAAGAAAAAGGCATGGAAACCACTCCCACCCATTCCATCCCCACATACTCCACTCCCATTCACCACCCCTCCCTCCCTTCCTCTTTTCTTGACTTCTCCTGGATGACAGGTCATCACGGCATCTCACCCACTGCCCTGGGTCAGAAGCAATGCAGCAAGACACAGCACATTCACACCAAGGCCACTTCATTATATCGGCGATCCCCCCACTCCGTCCCCTCAAGCAGAAAAGGAGAAGACGGGGAGAAATACCTTCGGGCTGTGTCAGATTATTTTTCACACATACTCCCTCACTCCCTCTCATCCATCACAACATCATCCATACACAACCATTTTCCATTCACCCTTATCTTCTGTCCTTCCTCAACAGACATTCCTCTTTTGCAATGCCCCTTTTACCCCATCCATCCATCTCATCCTAAGTCGCCCCCTCATGTTCACTCCTTCCACCTCTGCCTTCCAAACCTCTTTTACTAGTCTTTCTTCACTTATTCTTTCCACGTGTCCAAACCATCCCAATACTCTTTCATCCACTTTATCTCCCAACTCCCCTACCACCCCTGTTCTCTTCCTCACCTCCTCATTTATCACTAAATCCAACCTAGTAACCCCTACCATACTTCTCAGACACCTCATCTCAAACAGAAAAATAAACAAGTAAAATAAAGTCATTTTCCACCTTATTGACAGGACCCTGCCTGTCCATGAGCGTCATTTCCTCCTGATAAGCAGCAATCCAGCCCAGATGGTGCTGTACAGACGTCGCGGTCATCCTGAAAACAGAGAAACATTCTTATTCGGCAGTGTGGCCACTCTTTGGCTTTTTTCCCAAGATCTTGGGATTTTTGCCATCATCTTGGAATCTTAGATATAAATGGTAAAAAATGAACAAATCTTGGTGAAAAAAATAAAAGATTCGTTACTTTTTTACAATTCATATCCAAGTTTCCAAGATGATGGCAAAAATCCCAAGATCTTGGGGGGAAAAGCCAAGGAGAGGCCACACTTTTATTCGGAACGTAATATTCAGAAAGTCTCCACCCCTGTTCCTTGTACTGACTTTCACCCGAGCAAACAAGAGATTTTCTTCACATATTAAGTCGCAGACATGCAGATTATTATCCTTTTTTTTTTATTTATTTATTAAATTATCTTATTTATTTTCTAAATCCTGCCCTAGCTACAAATTCATGTGTGGTTTCATCTTGGTTTATATCTTTAAATTCCAACAGTCATATCAAGATTTGGGTTATATCATCCAAGTTATTTCAAGTAGAAATATTTAAGGTAGTCTGGGGGTATTTGCATTTGGGGACAGAGACGATGGTGGTGGTGGGGGGTACTGTAAGTGAATTGGCCCTGCTGCATATGTGCTGTGCCTTGCTGCATTGCTTCTGGCCCAAGGCATTGGGCGGGAGACAGGATGACCCGTCATCCAAGAGGAGCCAAGATGAGAGGGTGGAATGGGTGGAATGGGTGGGACTGGGTGCGTGCCCTTTGATTTGGCTACCTCCCTTATAAGGGGGAAAAAGCTCTTGGTGTGTATATATATATATATGTATATATATAGATCAAACTGAGTAAATACAACAGGCATGATAGTGGGTAAAAAAAAATAAATAAATAAATAAATAAATAAATCTACATTGGCCAGGGGTCCAGGGGCAGGGGCAGAGCCCCAGTGGGGGTCAGGGGGTCTGTGGGCCCAGGCTGAATCCCTGGGGGGCTGAATCACTAGGAAACAAATGCATGCAAGCTGTTCCGTTGATGTTGCTATCGATATAATTCAGCCAAAATAAAATCTACCCCAGTCATCACCTTGCTATACATACACATGCGCACCACACCACGTAATGCTCCACAAAACGAATCACTTGCGGGCCAGCACAAAATAAACTGCTTACACACAGGTACAGCCGACATACGATTCGCCCAAAACTTCACATCAACCAAAAATCATTCGACCACAACAATTTTTTTGTTATCAAGATCATTTATTAAAATCATTAACCCCTTCCATACGGTGCCGCACACGTAGGCGTCATGGGGAGCGAGTGTATTCCCGAGGCTGCCATATCGGCGTCTTGATTATATTTATTGTAGTCGCCCCTCCATAATGACATTCTTTCTAATTCTTTTGTAATCGCATTTTCTATGGTTATCAAAATTCACGGGTGAAGAGAGAACGATCGATATAAGCGGTGACTATATTTTATGATGCGAGTATTATTACGACACGTCGTACGGCTGGCATTGGCTGCTGCCACCGAGATCTAAGTCCATGACGCCTACGTGTGCGGCACCGTATGGAAGGGGTTAATGACAATCAGGAATTAATGACAAAAAATCGAGCTCATTGTCAGGAAAAGAAAAAAATCGGAATTCCGATTTAAATCGGAAGAATATCATGCCTGATACAAGATAAGTCAATAACCCACCATTGGATAGCTCTGTAGAACTCTGTGCCCTGGGTCCGTGGAGGAACTTGTCGAGTACCTTTTCTCCAAGTCGTCCCACTCCAGTCGAAGATTCTGCTGGTACAAACGGACCTCCCTGTGGCTCAGGATTTGGCTCGTGCTGTACGGAGAACCACAAGAATTATAAGGCACCTTAACTTACACTCTCTGGAAAGACGCAGAGTGCAGGGTGATCTAATAGAGGTGTTCAAGTGGATCAAAGGCTTTAACAAGGGTGATGCAAACAAGGTCATCATATCAAAACAACAGGGCAGGACTTGCAGTAATGGTTATAAACTGGACAAAATTAGATTTCAGAAGGAAATAGGCAAGAATTGGTTTACTAATAGGGTGGTCGATGAATGGGATAGACTTAGTAACCATGTAGTGAGTGCTGAAACTATCAGTTGTTTTAAGAAACGGTTAGACAACTTTATGGATGGGGATGACAGGTGGTGATGGATACGGAGCTGCCTAGTGTAGGCCTCATGGTCTCTTGCAGTCTCCTTCATTCTTATGTTCTTATGAGAACGATGCAGATTCGCAAATAAATACAAAGGCACTTTGGTGTGGCTCGGCTTTAGGCTCGTGCTGTACTGAGAACCACAAGAAGGTCCAGAATTAGGAAGATATAATGTAGCAGCACATTTGTAAAATGAGACTTATTAACTCACTGTCGGAGAACGAGATAAGACAGAAGATCCGTATATTTCCACCACTATCTGTGGTCTCCTTCATCGATCTGCTGAAGAGGACCACAGATAGTGGTCAAAATATACGGATCTCCGGTCTTTCTTATCTCATTCTTCAACAGTGGGTTAACGAGTCTCGAGGACAAGAATGATGAAGATTTGCAATACCCTCAATCCCTTCCACAAAACGGCAAACTTATGCGGTTTAATCCAATCCAGCTTACGAGACAGCAATGACGACAGCAATGACGATATGGTTTAACGTCACAAACTTGCCCCCTATCAGGAGGCTAGGACGGGGCCCTGTAGTGGACTTTGTAGCGTGGAATCTAATGAACCATGCCTTTGCTTCAACTCACCCTACACCTTCCCAAATTCTGTCACTAAATTCCTCAATCCCTCCTCTGATCCTACTACAAGTGCAGAAAATGAGATGACAGAGAGAAATCCCTTCGGGATATGTCAAATTATTAGTCACACATAAAATATATATATATATATATATATATATATATATATATATATATATATATATATATATATATACATACATACATACATATATATATATATATATATATATATATATATATATATATATATATCGTATACTGATGAAACGTAACTAACCTCAAGGGAAGAACCTGTGGTGTAGAAAAAGGTACGACTCACCTGACCTCCAATCCAGTTTCTTGTACGGTACGGTACACTTCGGAAGACCTCTTTCGTTACCGCTGGCTCCTGAGACTGGGGTCACTGTTGCGGCAGGTGCCCCGTGCCAGCCAAAGAGTGGTTCCTTGGTAAAACCCTGAGGTCTCTGAGGATGAGTCAAGTGTCTGCCTGGTCCCTTCTTCCCTTTGAAGTTGTACCTGGCTTTGGTTGTCTTTGGTGAGGCCTTCTGGCATGGGGATGTGGATCGCACTCGAGAGGAGCAGGTCTCCGATGGTGGGGAGACACCAGGTGGATGGGACGGTTGGACGACAAGACCCTGGGATGGTTCTTGTGCACACTGCTGGGCCAACACTCCGCTTGGCCGAGACGGTAACGAGCACAGTCGGGACCGAGGTTCACAGGAATGGACTGAAGACAACGGTGCGAGCTGCTGAGTCGGTGACACGTGAGGATAAGGCAGTGAAACAAGTGGCGGTGGTGGGGCCACGTACGGTTGGTGTGACGAGAGAGGATCTTGAAATCGGGGTGACACACAACTTTGGAATGCTGATGCATACCCTTGGGACGAAGGCACGTGTAGCAGAGGTGGCAGGGGGCACGGGTGCGAGGGTGATCCGACGGGGTTGGGTAGAGGGGGGCAAGGCTGACCTGTCGTAATATACCCCTGGTGTGTCGGCATGCACGGCTGTGGAGAGGACCCAGAGGGACGAGGGTGTACTGTGGAGGGCTGTACTCCATCCTCCTCCTCCTCCTGGAGCAGCACAATATCCGAAGAAGAAACAGTACTCCCATCCCTCATAGTTGGCTCTTCGTATGCCACACGACTCTCTGTAATGGAACAATCATCTACTGCAGCTGTCTGTCCGCTACGATCCGGGAGATTCATGTCCAAAGGTGGCGGCTCCTCATGTTGCAGTTCCTCGCCTTCCAACAGGTCCTCTTCTGACAGGGTAGGTTCCTCCCAGCTTGAGTACAAGTCCATCACCAAGGATTCTGGCGAAGGAGGACTGCCGCTCTGCCTGTCCCCGTGGTCGTCCGATGGAGGTTGGAAGGTCAAGGTGTCCACCTGAGGGAGATTTTAGATATTGCCATTAGGTCTCTATATACCAGGGGTGGCCAAACCGTGGCTCTATATGCTGCTCATGGAAATATGATGGCTGACTTTTTTTATCACAGTTAACGTAAAAGGTACATACAAACATATACTAAAGGGTTTTTCACCCTCACAAGGGAGGTAGCCAAAATACAAAGGCATAGAAACCACTCCCGCCTATTCCATCCCCACATACTCCACTCCCATCCACCCCACCTCCCTCCCTCCCTCTTATCTTGGCTCCTCCTGGATGACGAGTCATCCCTCACATCTCTTGTGTACTGTAAGGTCTCCATTTACCAAGGGCCACTTGCCACATTCTGTTGACTCCAAATAGTTCTTAGAGTTCTCCGCCCCAGCCCCAATCCCACAGAACCTGAAATGGAGAGGAACCTGTACATTCAAACTCCAAACTGTTCTTGGAGTCTCCAAACCGTTCTTGGAGTCTCTGCCCCAGCTCCCATCCCACAGAACCTGAAATGGAAAGGAACCTGGACATTCAAACTCCAAAACCGTTCTTAGAGTCTCCGCCCCAGCCCCAATCCCACCCCAACACAACCTGATATGGAGAGGAACCTCCGCGTGCACAATAGGCAGTGCAGGGCAAGTACATACATACATACATATACCAAGGCTTTTTCCCCCTTACCAGGGAGGTAGCCAAAAAGGACAAGGCATAAAATCATTCCCACCCATTCCATCTCCGAAAACACTCCACACCCCTCCACCCTCCCTCCCATCTTAGCACCTCCTAGATGACGGGTCATCCCTGCACCCTGTCCACTGCCCTAGGTCAGAAGCAGTGTCGCAGGACACAGCACATCCACAGCAAGCCCGCTTCATTAAATTGGCGACCCCCCATCTCCGTCCCCCCACATGAAGGAGAGGACGGGGAGAAATCCCTTCGGGCTGCGTCAAATTTTTTGCTCACACACACTACCTCACCCCCCCATTCCCCCGTCCATTCCACCTCATGCATCACAACATCTTCCATATACAACCATTCTCCATTCACCCCTGTCTTCTGTCCTCTTCCGTCCTTCCTCAACAGACATTCCCCTCTTCCCCAAAGCCCCCTTCACCCCATCCATCCATCTCATCCTAGGACGTCCCCTCATGTTCACTCCCTCCACATCTGCCTTCCATACCTCCTTTACTAGTCTTTCTTCACTCATTCTTTCCATGTGTCCAAACCATCCTAATACTCTTTCATCAACCCTATCTCCCAACTCCCTTTCCACCCCTGTTCTCCTCCTCACCTCCTCATTTCTCACTCTATCAAGCCTAGTAACCCCATCATACTTCTCAGACACTTCATCTCAAACACATTCAAGTTCCTTCTCTCTTCTTCTCTTATGTTCCATGTTTCTGCTCCATACAGTGCTGTTGGCACAATCACTCCTTCATACAGTCTCCTCTTAGCATCCATTCCCAAATTTCTATATCTCATTACACTTGGAAGGCTCCCCCAAAGTGCCGTCAATAAATACCTGGAGAGAGAAAGAGAAGGTCATTTTTCCTTTCTTAGCTCAGGAAAGCTCTTTTGAAACATTTTGAAGTGAAAGGGGGGAGGAGGGAGGGAGGGAGGGGAGAGAGAGAGGGAGGGGAGAGGTGAGGGGAGGAAGAGGGAGAGAGGAGAGGGAGGGGGAGAGATGAGGGGAGGGAGGGGAGAGAGGAGGGGGAGAGAGAGGGAGGAGGAGAGGAAGGGAGGGGATGGGGTAGAGGAAGGGGATGGGGGAGGTGGAGGGGGGGAGGATGGGGAGGTGGAGGGGGGAGGATGGGGAGGTGAAGGGGGTGGGGGAGAGGAAAGGGGTAGGGGAAGAGGATAGGGGAAGAGGATGGGGGAGAGGGATGGGGGAGAGGGAGGGGGTAGGGGGCGAGGGAGAGGGAGGGGGAGAGGGAGGGGGTGGGGGAGAGGAAGGGGGTGGGGAGACAGGGAGGGATGGGGAGCGGGAGGGAGAGGAAGGGAGAGGGAGAGAGGAGAAGAGAGAGAAGAGGGGGAGAGAGGAGAGGGGGAGAGGAGAGAGAGGACAGAGGGGAGAGGAGATATAATGGGAGAGAGGAGAGGGGGAGAGATGGGGGAATGAGGAGAGGGGGTTGAGAAAAGAGAGAAGGGGAGAGAGGAGAAGGGAGAGAGAGGGGGAGAGGGGGAGAAACGAGGTAGGAGAGAGAAGAGAGAGGGGGGAGAAGAGAGGGAGAGAGAGGGAGAGGGAAAGAGGAGAGGGGTGAGGGATAGGAGAGAGGGGGAGAGGGGTGAGGGATAGAGGAGAGGGGTGAGGGATAGAGGTGAGAGGGGTGAGGGATAGAGGTGAGAGGGGGAGAGGGGTGAGGGATAGAGGAAAGAGAAGGGGAGAGATGGAAAGAGGAGAGAGAGGGGAAGAGGGGAGAGGAGAGAGGGGAGAAAAGAGAAGGGGGAAAGGGGGAGAGGAGGAAAAGAGGGGGGAGAGGAGAGAGGAGAAAGAGAGGGGGAGAGAAGGGAGAGAGGAGAGAGAAAAGGGAGAGAGGAGAGAGAGGGGGAAAGAGGAGAGAGAGAAGGTAGAAAGGAGCGAGAGGGGGAGAGAAGAGAGAGAAGGGAAAGAGGAGAGGGGGGAGAGGAGAGAGGGGGAGATGGGGTGAGGAGAGGAGAGAGAGGGGGGTGAGGAGAGGAGAGAGAGGGGGGTGAGGAGAGGAGAGAGAGGGAGGAGAGAGGAGGGAGAGAGGGGGAGAAAGAGGAGGGAGAGAGGGGGAAGGGAGAGGAGGGAGAGAGGGGGAAGGGAGAGGAGGGAGAGAGGGGGAAGGGAGAGGAGGGAGAGAGGGGGAGGGAAGAGGAGGGAGAGAGGGGGAAGAGAAAGGAGAGAGAAGAGGGGGAAGGGAAAGGAGAGAGAAGAGGGGGAGAGAGGAGAGGAGAGAGAAGGGTGAGAGGAGAGAGAGGGGGAAAGAGAGAAGGGAGAGAGGAGAGGGGGAAAAAGAATGGAGAGAGGAGCAGGAGGGGGAGAGAGGAGAGAGAAAAGGGGAAGAGGAGAGGGGGGAGAGGAGAGAGAGGGAGAGATAGGGGGTGAGGAGAGGAGAGGGGCAGAGAAGAGGAGGGAGAGAGGGGGAGGGGAGAGGAGGGAGAGGAGGGAGAGGGGGAGGGGAAAGGAGGGAGAGAGGGGGAGGGGAGAGGATGGAGAGAGGGGGAGGGGAGAGAATGGAGACAGAGGGAGGGGAGAGGAGGGAGACTGTGGGAGGGGAGAGGAGGGAGAGAGGGGGAGGGGAGAGGAGGGAGAGGGGAGAGGAGGGAGAGGGGAGAGGAGAGGAGGGAGAGGGGGAGGGAGAGGGGAGAGGAGGGAGAGAGGAGAGAAATGAGAGATGGGGAGAAAGGAGCGAAGGGGAGAAAGAGGAGGGAGTGAGGGGGAGGGGAGAGGAGGGGGAGAGAGGAGAGAAATGAGAGAAGGGGGAGAAAGGAGAGGGGGAGAAGGGAGAGACGGGGAGAGGAGAGAGGGGGAGACGGGGTGAAGAGAGGAAAGGGGGAGAGGAGAGGGGGAAGAAAGAGGGAGAGAGGGGGAGGGGAGAGGAGGGAGAGAGGGGGAGGGGAGAGGAGGGAGAGAGGGGGAGGGGAGAGGAGGGAGAGAGGGGGAGGGGAGAGGAGGGAGAGAGGGGGAGGGAGAGAGGAGAGGAGGGAAGGAGGAGAGGGGGAGGGAGAGAGGAGTGAGCGAGGGGGAGGGGGAAGAGAAAGGAGAGAGAAGAGGGGAAGAGAAAGGAGAGAGAAGAGGGGGAGAGAGGAGCGAGAGGGGGAGAAGAGGGGGAGAGGAGAGGAGGGGGAGAGGAGAGGAGAGAGGGAGGGGAGAGGAGGGAAAGAGGGGGAGGGGAGAGGAGGGAGAGAGGGGGGAGAGGAGGGAGAGGAGGGGAAAGGAGGGAGAGAGGGGGAGAGGAGGGGAAAGGAGGGAGAGGAGGGGAAAGGAGGGAGAGGAGGGGAAAGGAGGGAGAGAGTGGAGGGGAGAGAGGGGGAGGGAAGAGGAGGGAGAGAGAGGGAGGGGAGAGAGGGGGAGGGGAGAGGAGGGAGAGAGGGAGGGGAGAGGAGGGAGAGAGGGGGAGGGGAGAGGAGGGAGAGAGGGGAGGGGAGAGGAGGGAGAGAGGGGGAGGGGAGAGGAGGGAGAGAGGGGGAGGGGAGAGGAGAGAGAGGGGGAGGGGAGAGGAGGGAGAGAGGGGGAGGGGAGAGGAGGGAGAGAGGGGGAGGGGAGAGGAGGGAGAGAGGGGGAGGGGAGAGGAGGGAGTGAGGGGGAGGGAGAGGGGAGAGGAGGGAGAGAGGGGGAGGGGAGAGGAGGGAGTGAGGGGGAGGGGAGAGGGGAGAGGAGGGAGAGAGGGGGAGGGGAGAGGAGGGAGAGAGGGGGAAAGGAGAGAGGGGGAGGAGGAGAGGAAGGGAGGGGAGAGTGAGGGGATGGGGAGGTGGAGGGGTGGGGGAGAGGAAGGGGGTAGGGGAAGAGGATGGGGGAGATGGAAGGGGTAGGGGGGAGGGAGGGAGAGGGAGGGAGTGGGGGGAGAGGGAGGGGTGGGGAGCGGGAGGGGGGAGGGAGGGAGATGGAGGGGGAGGGAAAGAGGAGAGTGGGGAGAGGTGGGGAGAGACAGGGAGAGAGGAGAGAGAGGAGAGAGTGGAGAGGGGGAGAGAGGAGAAGGGGAGAGAAGAGAGAGAGGAGAGGAGAGAGAGGACAGACAGAGGGGAGAGGAGATATAATGGGAGAGAGGAGAGGGGGAGAGAGAAGATGGGAGAATAAGGAGAGGGGGGAGAAAAGAATGACGGAGGAGAGGGGGAGAAAAGAGAGAAGGGGAGAGAGAAGGGAGAGAGGGGAGAAAAGAGAGGTGGGAGAGAGAAGAGAGAGGAGAAGAGAGAGGAGAGGGGGATAGGAGAGGGAAAGAAGAGAGGTGGAGAGGGAAGGGGGAGAGGGGGAGAGGGATAGAGGAGAGAGGGGGAAAGGGGGAGAGGGGTGAGGGATAGAGGGGTGAGGGATAGAGGAGAGAGGGGGAGAGGGGTGAGGGATAGAGAGAGGGGGAGAGGAAAGAGAGGGGGAGAAGAGATGGAAAGAGGAGAGAGAGGGGGAGAGGAAAGAGAGGGGGAGAAGAGATGGAAAGAGGAGAGGGGGAGAGGAGAGAGGGGAGAAAAGAGAAGGGAGAAAGGGGGAGAGGAGGAGAGAGGAGAGGGGGGAGAGAGGGGGAGAGGAGAGAGGGGGAGAGGAGAGAGGGGGAGAGAGGAGAGAGAAAAGGGAGAGAGGAGAGAGAAAAGGGAGAGAGGAGAAAGAGGAGAGAGAGAAGGTAGGAAGGAGCGAGAGGGGGAGAGAGGGAGGGTGAGGAGAGGAGAGGAGAGAGAGGAGAGGGGGAGAAGGAGGAGGGAGAGAGGGGAGGGAGAGAGTGGGAGGAGGGAGAGAGGGGAGGGAGAGAGTGGGAGGAGGGAGAGAGGGGGAGAAGGAGGGAGAGAGGGGGAGGAGGAGGGAGAGAGGGGGAGGAGGGAGAGAGGGGGAGGAGGAAATAGGGGGAGGAGGAAATAGGTGGAGGAGGAGGGAGAGAGGGGGAGAAAGAGGAAGGAGAGAGGGGGAGAAAGAGGAAGGAGAGAGGGGGAGAAAGAGGAGGGAGAGAGGGGGAGAAAGAGGAGGGAGAGAGGGGGAGAAAGAGGAGGGAGAGAGGGGGAGGGGAGAGGAGGGAGAGAGGGGGAGGGGAGAGGAGGGAGAGAGGGGGAGGGGAGAGGAGAGAGACAGAGGGGGAAGAGAAAGGAGGGAGAGAGGGGGGAGGGAGAGAGGAGGGAGAGAGGAGAGGAGGGAGAGGGGAGAGAGGGGGAGGGGAGAGGAGGGAGAGGGGAGGGGAGAGGAGGGAGAGAGGGAGAGAGGGGGGAGGAGAGAAATGAGAGAAGGGTGAGAAAGGAGAGGGGGAGAAGAGAGAGACGGGGGAGAGAGAAGAGACGGGGGAGAGAGGTAAGGAGAGAGAAGAGGGGGAGAGGAGAGGGAGGGGGGAGAGGAGAGGAGGGAGAGAGGGGGAGGGGAGAGAGGAGAGGAGAAGGGGAGGGAAGAGAGAGGGGGAGAGAGGAGAGAGGAAAGGGGAGATAGGAGAGAGGAAAGGGGAGAGAGGAGAGAGGGGGAGAGAAGAGAGAGGGGGAGAGAGGAGAGAGGAAAAAGGAGAGGGGGAGAAAGAAGTGAGGGGGAGAGAAGAGAGATGGGGGAAGAGAAAGGAGAGACAAGAGAGGGGAGAGAGGAGAGAGAAGAGGGGGAGCGAGGAGAGAGAAGAGGGGGAGCGAGGAGAGAGAAGAGGGAGAGGAGAGAGATGGGGAGGAAAGAAGGGGAGAGAGGAGAGAGGGGGAGAGAGGAGGGGGGAAAGAGGAGAGAGGGGGAGAGGAGGGGGGAAAGAGGAGAGAGGGGGGAGAGAGGAGAGACAGGGGAGAGGAGAGACGAGGGAGAGAGGAGAGACGGGGGAGAGAGGAGAGACGGGGGAGAGAGGAGAGACGGGGGAGAGAGGAGAGACGGGGGAGAGAGGAGAGACGGGAGAGAGAGGAGAAAGGGGCGAGAGGGGAGAGGGGGAGAGAGCAGAGGAGAGGAGGGGAGAGAGTAGAGGAGAGGAGGGAGAGGAGAGGGGGAGAGGAGGGAGGGGGGAGAGAGGAGAGGGGGAGGAAAGAGAGAGGGGGAGGAATGAGAGAGGGGTAGAGAGGAGAGAGTGGGAGGAATGAGATAGCGGTAGAGAGGAGAGAGGGGGAGAGAAGAGGGAGAGGGAGAGAGGAGGGAGGGGGGAGAGACAAGTGAAAGGGGGGAGAGAGGAGAGAGAGGGAGAGGAGAGGGGGAGGAAAGAGAGGGAGGAAAGAGAGGGTGGAGAGAGAGGGGGAGGAAAGAGAGGGGGAGAGAGGAGAGGGGGGAAAGAAGAGAGGGAGAGAGAAGAGAGTTGGGGGAAGAGGAGAAAAAGGGGGAGAGGGGGAAAGAGGAGAAAAAGGGGGGAGAGGGGGAGAGAGGAGAGGAGAGAAGAGGGAGAGAAGAGGGAGAGGGGGAGAGAGGAGAGAAGAGGGAGAGGGGGAGAGAGGAGAGAAGAGGGAGAGGGGGAGAGGAGAGAAGAGGGAGAGAAGTGGGAGAGGGGGAGAGGAGAGGGGAGGAGAGAGGGGGAGGAAAGAGGGGAGAGGAGAGAGAAGAGGGGGAGAGAGGAAAGAGGGGGAAAGAGGAAAGAGGGGGAGAGAGGAAAGAGGGGGAGAGAGGAAAGAGGGGGAGAGAGGAAAGAGGGGGAGAGAGGACAGAGGGGGAGATAGGACAGAGGGGGAGAGAGGACAGAGGGGGAGAGGAGGGAAGAGAAGAGAGGGGGAGAGAAGAGGTGGGGAGCAGAGAGAGTAGTGAGGAGAAAGGAGAGAAGGGAAGAATGGAGAGAGGGGGGAGAAAGGAGAGAGGGGTAGATGGGGAGAGAGGAGAGGGAGAGGAGAGGGGAAGAGAAGAGGAGAGGGGAAGAGAAGAGGGAGAGGGGAAGAGAAGAGGGAGAGGGGGAGAAGAGGGAGAGGGGGAGAAGAGGGAGAGGAGAGAGATGGGGAGGAGAGAGGAGAGAGGGGGAGAGAGGGGGAGAGAGAAGAGAGGGGGAGAGGAGAGAGTAGTGAGGAGAAAGGAGAGAAGGTGGAGAATGGAGAGGGGGAGAGAGAGGGGGAGAAGAGAGAGGAGAGGAGGGAGAGGAGAGGAGAAGGGGAGGAAATAGAGGGGTAGAGAGGAGAGAGGGGGAGAGAGGAGAGATGGGGAGAGAGGAGAAAGGAGAGAGGGGGAGAAAGGAGAGGGGGGAGAAAGGAGAGAGGGGGAGAAAGGAGAGAGGGGGAGAAAGAGAGGGGGAGAGAAGAGTCATGGGGGAAGAGAAAGGAGAGAGAAGAGAGGGGGAGGAGAGAGAAGAGAGGGGGAGAGGAGAGAGAAGAGAGGGGGAGAGGAGAGAGAAGAGAGGGGGAGAGGAGAGAAGAGAGGGGGGAGGAGAGAGGGAGAGGGGGGAAAGGAGATGGGGAGGAAGGAGAGATGGGAAGAGAGTAGAGAGGGGGAGAGGGAGAGTGGGGAAAGGAGATGGGGAGGAAGGAGAGATGGGGAGAGAGTAGAGAGGGGAGAAAGGGGGAGAAGGGAGAGAGGAGAGGGAGAGGGGGAGAATGGGAGAGGAGAGAGGGGGAGAGGAGACGGGAGAGGGGGAGCGAGAAGAGGGGGAGCGAGAAGAGGGGGAGAGAGGAGAGAAGGGGGAAAGCAGAGGGGGAGAAGGGAGAGAGGGGGAGAAAGGGGAGTGGGGGGATGGAGAGAGGAGAGTGGGGGGGAAGGAGGAGAGAGGGAGAGAGAGGGAAAGGGGGAGAGAGGGAGAGAGAGGGAAAGGGGGAGAGAGGAGAGAGAGGGTGGAGAGAAGAGGGGGGAGAGAGGGGGAGAAATGAGAAAGGGGGAGAAGGGAGAAAGGGGAAGGGAGAGAGGGGGAGAAGGGAGAGAGGGGGAGAGGAGAGAGGGGGAGAGGAGAGGGGGAGAGGAGGAGAGAGAAGGGAGAGGAGAGGAGGGGGAGAGAGGAGAGTGGGGGAAGAGTGGAGAGAGGAGAGGAGAGTGGGGGAAGAGTGGAGAGAGGAGAGGAGAGTGGGGGAAGAGTGGAGAGAGGAGAGGTGAGAGGGGGGAGAGACGGTGAGAGGAGAGAGGGGGGAGAGACGGAGAGAGGAGAGATGGGGAGAGACGGAGAGAGGAGAGAGGGGGAGAGACGGAGAGAGGAGAGAGGGGGAGAGACGGAGAGAGGAGAGAAAGGAGAGAAGGGGGAGAAAGCAGAGAGGGGGAGAAGGGGGAGAAGGGGGAGAAGGGGGAGAGAGAGGGAGAAAGGAGAGAGGGAGAAAGGAGAGAGGGGGAGAAGGGGGAGAGTGGGGTAGAGACGGAGAGGAGAGAGGGGAGTGTGGGGGGAGAAAGCAGAGAGAGGAGGGGGAGAGGGAGAGGGGAGAGGGGGCGCGAGAGGAAAGGGGGCGCGAGAGAGAGGGGGGGAGAGAGGGAGGAAAGAGGGGGTAAGAGTGAAGAGAGAAGAGAGAAGAGAGGGGGAGAGAGGGGGAAGAGGGGGAGAGGGGGAGAGGGAGAGGGGAGAGAAGGGAGGAGAGGAGAGGGGGAGAGAAGAGGGGGGAGAGGGGGGAGAGGGGGAGAGAAGAGGGGGGAGAGGGGGAGAGTGGAGAGGAGAGAGGAGAGGGGAGAGAGGAGAGAGGGAGAGAGGAGAGGGGAGAGAGGAGAGAGGAGAGAGGGGAAGAGAGGAGAGGGGAAGAGAGGAGAGAGGGGGAGAGATGAGAGGGGGAGAGAGGGAGGAGACATGAGGAGAAAGCAGAGAGAGGAGAGAGGGGGGAGAGGGAGGAAAGATGGGGAGAAAGCAGAGAGAGGAGAGAGGGGGAAAGGGAGAGGGAGGTAGAGGGAGAGAGGGGGATAGGGAGAGAGGAGAGGAGAGAGAAGGGGAGAGAGAAGAGGGGGAGAGAGGAGAGTGGGGGAAGTGAGGAGAGAGGAAAGGGGGAGAAGTGGGAGAAAGGAGAGAAGGGGAGAAAGCAGAGAGGGGGAGAAGGAGAAGGGAGAAAGGGGGACAAAGGAGAGAGGGGGAGGGTAGGGGAGAGACGGAGAGAGGAGAGAGTGGGGGGGAGGAGAGTGTGGGGGAGATGGAGAGAGGGGAGAGTGGGGAGAGAGGGGAGAGGGAGGGAAGGAGGAGAGATGGGGGAGAAAGCAGATAGAGGAAGGGGAGAGGGAGAGAGGATAGGGGATGAGGGAGAGAGGAGAGGGGGGAGAGAGGAGAGAGAGGAGAGGGGGAGAGAGGAGAGAGGGGGGAGAGAGGAGAGAGGGGGGAGAGAGGAGAGAGGGGGAGAGAGGAGAGAGGGGGGAGAGAGGAGAGAGGGGGGAGAGAGGAGAGAGGGGGAGAGAGGAGAGAGAGAGGAGAGAGAGGGGGGAGAGAGGAGAGAGGGGGAGAGGAGAGAGGGGGAGAGAAGAGAGAGGGGGAGAGAGGAGAGAGAGGGGGAGAAAGGAGAGGGAGAGAAATGGGGGAGAGGGGGAGAAATGGGGGAGAGGGGGAGAGAGAGAAGAGAGAGAGAAGAGAGGGGAGAGAGAGAGAGAAGAGAGGGGTAGAGAGAAAAGAGAAGAGAGTGGGGGAGAGAAGAGAGAGGGGGAGAGAAAGAGGAGAGAGGGGGAAAGAAGAGGGGGAGAGAAGAGAGGGGGAGATAGAAAAGAGAGGGGGGAGAGAAGAGAGGGGGAGAGAAGAGAGGGGGAGAGAGAGAAGAGAGAGGGGGAGAGAGAGAAGAGAGAGGGGGAGAGAGAGAAGAGAGGGGGAGAGAGAGGGGGAGAGAGAAGAGAGAGGGGGAGAGAGAAGAGAGAGGGGGAGAGAGAAGAGAGGGGGAGAGAGAAGAGAGGGGGAGAGAGAGAAGAGAGAGGGGGAGAGAGGAGAGAGGGGGAGAGAAGAGAAAGGGGAAGAGAAGAGAAAGGGGAAGAGAAGAGAAAGGGGGAGAGAAGAGAAGAGAAAGGGGGAGAGAAGAGAGAGGGGAGAGAGGAGAGGGGAGAGAGGAGAGGGGAGAGAGGAAAGGAAGGATAGAGAGGGGGGAGAGTGGAGAGAGGGGGAAGAGAGGAGAGAGAAGAGAGAGGGGGAGAGACACGTGATAGAACGGGGGGAGAGAGGGGGAAGAGACAAGTGATAGAAAGGGGGAGAGAGGGGAGAGAGAGGAGAGAGGGGAAAGACAGAGAGAGAGGAGAGGGGGAGAGGGAGAGAGGAGAAAGAGGGGGAAAGAGGAGAGAGGGAGAGAAAGGGGGAGAGGGGAGAGAGGGAGAGAAAGGGGGAGAGGGGAGAGAGGGAGAGAAAGGGGGAGAGGGGAGAGAAAGGGGGAGAGGGGAGAGAGGAGATAGGAGAGGGGGAGAGAGAAGAGATGGGGGAGAGAGAAAAGAGGGGAGAGAGAAGAGAGAGGGGGAGAGAGAAGAGATGGGGGAGAGAGAAAAGAGGGGAGAGAGAAGAGAGAGGGTGAGAGAGAGAAGAGAGAGGGTGAGAGAGAGAAGAGAGAGGGTGAGAGAGAGAAGAGAGGGGGAGAGAAGAGAGAGAAGAGAGGGGGAGAGAGAAGAGAGGGGGAGAGAGAAGAGAGGGGGAGAGAAGAGAGAAGAGAGGGGGAGAGAGAAGAGAGGGGGGAGAGAGAAGAGAGGGGGGAGAGAGAAGAGAGGGGGGAGAGAGAAGAGAGGGGGAGAGAAGAGAGGGGGAGAGAGGAAAGGGGGGCGAGAGGAGAGAGGAGGAGACAGAGGGGGAGAGAGGAGAGAGAGGAGAGAGGGGGGAAAGAGATGAGAGAGAAGAGAGGGGAGAGAGAAGTGATAGAAAGGGGGGAGAGAGAAGTGATAGAAAGGGGGGAGAGAGGAGAGAGGGGGAGAGAGAGGAGAAGACAAAGACAGAGAGAGAAAGAGAGAGGAGAGAAGATAGGGGAAGAGAGAAAAGAGGGGGAGAGAGAAAAGAGGGGGGAGAGAGAAGAGAGAGGAGAGAGAGGGAAAGAAAGGGTGGAGAGGGGGGAGAGGAGAGGGAGAGAGGGGGAGAGGAGAGGGAGAGAGGGGGAGAGGAGAGGGAGAGAGGGGAGAGAGAAGAGAGAGGGGGGGAGAGGAGAGGGAGAGAGGAAGAGAGAGGGAGAGAGAAAAGAGAGGGGGAGAGAGAGAAAAGAGAGGGGGAGAGAGAGAAAAGAGGGGAGAGAGAGAAAAGAGGGGAGAGAGAGAAAAGAGGGGGGAGAGAAGAGAGGGGGGAGAGAGAAAAGAGGGGGAGAGAGAAGAGAGGGGGAGAGAGAAGAGAGGGGGAGAGAGAAGAGAGGGGGAGAGAGAAGAGAGGGAGAAGAGAGATGGGGAGAGAGAAGAGAAGAGGGGGGAGAGAGAAGAGAGAGGGGGGAGAGAGAAGAGAGAGGGGGGAGAGAGAAGAGAGGGGGAGAGAGAGAGAAGAGAGGGGGGGAGAGAGAGAAGAGAGGGGGGGGAGAGAGAGAAGAGAGGGGGGAGAGAGAGAGAGAGAGAGAGAGAGGGGGGGAGAGAGAAGAGGGGGGGAGAGAGAAGAGGGGGAGAGAAGAGGGGGAGAGAGGAAAGGGGGGGAAAGGAGAAAGGGGGGAAAGAGGAGAGAGGGGGAGAGAGAGAGAGAGGGGGAGAGAGAGAGAGGAGAGAGGGGGAGAGAGGAGAGAGAGGAGAGAGAGAGAGGAGAGAGGGGGGAAAGAGATGAGAGGGGGAGAGAGAAGAGAGAGGGGGGAGAGAGAAGAGAGAGGGGGGAGAGACAAGTGATAGAAAGGGGGGAGAGAGAAGAGAGAGGGGGGAGAGACAAGTGATAGAAAGGGGGGAGAGAGGAGAGAGGAAAGACAGAGACAGAGAGAGAGAGGAGAGGGGAAAGACAGAGAGAGAGAGAGAGAGAGAGAGAGAGAGAGAGAGAGAGAGAGAGAGAGAGAGAGAGAGAGAGAGAGGGGGGGAAGAGAGAGAGGAAGAGAGAGAGAGACCATACCTTGCTCATCAGGTCCCCACTCTTCTTCTTGGGGGCGGCCACAGCGTGACCCCGTCTGTAGCCCTTCACGATGATTTCTTGACCACCGATGTCGTGCGCGCGCGCCCACGTTCACCTGCAAAGTCTGTTACACTTCTGTGGATCCACTCCCTCCCCCCCTGATGCCCCCTTTCTGGGCAACGGACGGAGTGATCATCTTTGTCACAATTAATATGTAACTGGCGACGAATGCCAAGGGCCTTCCATTCAAGATGATTCGATTCCTACGTAAACATCACGAGGTGCGAGTGGGTATGTGTGGATGCCGGCGTCAGCATCTTGATTATACATTTTCTTTTTCGTAGTTGTACACGAGTTACCCCCAGATTCTGTGAGCTGGTTTGATCACCTTTCCTGGGTTTATTATTACTCGGAGTAAAAGAGAACGAGTAATACGGCAGCAGTGGCTTTATATTTTAGAATGCGAGTAGTGTGATGCATCGTACATATGACAGCCAATGCTGTGTGCGAGAATTTGACTCGTGCTGAAGTGGTTAATACGTATCTGGGAACAACTGCCGAGGGCACTGCGCTCAAGAAGACTTTGTATTTAAAAGCGGCAGAAAGGAAGTTGAGGGGGGTGAGGGAGTATGCATGAGAAATAAATTTGGCGCAGCCCGAAGGAATTTCTCCCCATCTTCTCCCTTTCTGCATGAGGGAACAGAGAGGGGGGGGGGGGGGTCGCCGAATTAATGAAGCGACCTTGCTGAGGATGTGCTGTGTCTTGCAACACCGCTTGTGACCCAGGGCAGTGGGCGAGATGCAGGGATGACCCATTGTCATCCAGGAGGTGCCAAGATAAGAGGGAGGGTAGAGGGTAGAGGGTAGAGGGTGGAGGGGAGTGGAGTGTATCAGGGATGGAATGGGTGGGAGTGGTTTCCATGCCCTTTTCTTTTTGGCTACCTCCCGTGTGAGGCCTTTGGTAGATGTATGTAATGTACAGAAAGGAAGATCCATAATACGGGGGGGGTGGATTCAGAGGAAGGAAATGGCTAACCTCTTCAATAGGAGTCAAATCCTCTCTCGCGCAGCATTGGGTGCCTAATGCACGATGCATCACACTACTGGCGTCATAAAACATGAAGTCACTGCTGGTATTAATCATTCTCTTTCACCGAGTATTAACAAACGCAGAAAACACGATCAAACCAGCAGTTCACAGAATGGGGGGTTCACTTGGCTACGACTACAAAATGAATATAATCAAGACGCCAACATCCTCGTATATCCACTCACGCCTCATGACGCCTACGTGGGCATCATCACATCGAAGAGATTAATTAAGAAGTACGGGGTGCAGTGCAGGTTACGAGGATAGATACGAGAAAAAATGTGGAAGTGAGAGCAGGGGGTCAGTACATCTGATAAATTTATAAAAGTGCATACCTAACACAATATAGCAATAGGAAATAAAATTATAATTTTGTAAACCATAATACATCAATGTAATACATGGCCATTGTTGGCAGAAATTAATAATAGAAAAGGTTGCTAAAAACTATAGACAAACGTAACCACTTTGGTTAGTTGAGACACCATATTTCTTTTGGCAGTGGAGGCTGAAGAAATTAAAGTATGATATTTTTGTCTATTCTAGCCCTTACCTAACCTACCAACCTAACCAAACCTGCATTTAGTAATGCAATACCTGTAATTCTTGAGGTCATTAGGGTTGTCATCATCTCAGACCTCCAAATCTATCAAAACAAAGTTGGCGTCTAAAGGAGTCTAAGCGACTTTGTTCATTTCTGTACAGGTTACAACGTTTTCCGATAACGATTTCTGCCGAGAAAAATATCTATTACATTGATGTATTGTACATACATACATACATATACCAAGGCTTTTTCCCCCTTCCAAGGGAGGTAGCCAAAAAGGGAAAGGCATAAAAACACTCCCACCCATTTCATCCCTAAATACACTCCACACCCCTCCCACCCTTCCTCTCATCTGAGCACCTCCTGGATGACGGGTCATCCCTGCACCCTGCCCACCGCCCTGGTTGAGAAGCAGTGTCGCAAGACACAGTACATCGAAGCGAGGCCGCTTCATTTAATCGGCGACCCCCCCTCCCCGTCCCCCATTGCATATCAGGCGCGGACGGGCAGAAATCCCTACGCGCTGCATCAAAATTTATCACATACTACCACACCCCCCACTTCCCGCCATTCCTCCTCATTGCAGTACCAACATCATCCATATACAACCATTCTCACTCACCTCTCTGTCTTCCCTTCCTCTCACACACATTTCCTCTTCCCCAAAGCCCCCTTCACCCCATCCATCCACCTCATCTAGGATGTCCCCTCATGTTCACTCCTCCACATCTGCCTTCATACCTTTTACTAGTCTTTCTTCACTCATTCTTTCCATGTGTCCAAAACCATCCTAATATTCTTTCATCAACCCTCCAAATCCTTTTTCACCCTGTTCTCCTCACCTCCTCATTTTCTCACTTATTCCTAGTAACCCCACCCACCATACTTCTCAGACACCTCATCTCAAACATTCAAACTCCTTCTCTCTTCTTCTCTTATGTTCCACGTTTCTGCCCCATACAGTGCTGTTGGCACAATCACTCCTTCATACAGTCTCCTCTTCGCATCCATTCCCAAATGATGTATTGTAATTTACAAAATTAATTTTTTTTTTCTGGTGCTATACCACTTCTAAGAAAAATAGCGTACATCCGTGTTACGAGAACTTACCTGGACAATGCCGTCTCTGTAATCTGGATTCCCGATGCAATGAAGCTCCAGCTCTTTGCCTCCTCTGAGCCTCTCCGTGAGCCATTCCCGTCCCTGCATGGTGAAAGGAGGTCGTGGTGAAATACAGTGACGGTGTCCAGAAGTGATGGGGATTGTTCACTTCTGGCATCGTAACTCTTATGGCCATTGATGTTACGCCCCAAGAAAACCATGCAGGAGGGCCTCACATGGGGGTGCATTTGCCATAGGACGGTACATTTAGGGGGGTGGCGGCAATTCTAGTCTGGACGTGCCACCCAGAAGGCTGACAAAATAATCATATTAAATAAAAAGGTCAAAGGAACCCTCAATATTTTACCATAATATACGAATTTTGCGTTAGACTCAACAGAATACGAAATGTTTTTCCCTTAACCTTTCTGCAATAGGGACATTAAATAATATTTATAAATCTGTTTAATTATTTCGCGAGCCAACAGCTACAATAGGCGCATTAAGGGATGGTGGAGATGATAAGTGATGGGGGAAAGGAGTGGGGCATCCCTGAGTCCTTTGCTCGGGGGTGGGGGGGCACCTAGGCATGTAATGGCTCTGAAACTACGAACTTTGTTCCAACTTGAAACGAGGCATTGAGAATCGAGAGGGGTAAATGCCACACCTCCTCTGTACGGAAATAGGGTTCTTAAAGCATCTGACGTTAACCTCTTCAATACAAATTAAATACTTGTGCCTGACGTACAACGATGCATCACAATACTTGCACTATAAAATGTAAAGCTACAGCTGCTGTTATATTCATTCTCTTTCACACAAAATGTTCATGTCCACAGAAAATGTGATCAAGCCTGTTCACATAATACTGGGGTCACTAGTCGACTCCATCTAAAAAATAAAGATTATCAGGACACTCACAGCAGCATCTTTGTATACTCACGTCTCATGACGCCTATGCAGTCACATCGTATTCTAGGAGTTAAGAGGCAAGATGTCTTACACATGATGCCCGCATTTTCCCCGATTATAGATGCCTCAAATGCATTCGTGATCTTTGCCAATTCTGCATTTCCCCCTTTCTATTCTAGACGCACCAAATGCATTCATGATCTTTGCCAATTCCGCCATTACTGTCAAAAGGTTTTCCTCATTTGATCTCTTGATTATCAATCACTGTTGCCATTAGGTTCAACTGTGATCTTGGAGTGAAGGAAAGGAGGGGGAAAGGGAGGGAAGGAGACATGAGGAAGAGAGGGAGACAGGTAGGGAGGTGTTTGATAGAAAGAGAGAGGCGAGAGGCATAGAGAGAGATACGAGAGAGAATGATTGTGATGATGCCATTCAGTTCAACATCACAAACTCCCCCCTATCAGGGAGGCTAAGACAGTGCTCCTTACGGTGGGCCTTGTAACGTGGAATCTAATGAACTATACCCCAAGCAGGGTTCGAATCGTCATCATCTCTACCTTCGCCGCAAGTGATTTGGTTTAATGTCACAAACTCCCCCTATTGGAAGGCTAGGACAGTGCCCCTCAAAGAGGACTTTGTATCGTAACGACACCCTAACCCACTTGGCTAGTGAGATGCAAGAGAGATAACACATTATGACATCAACCCTTAGAGCAAACTTTAGACGGACAAGGAAGTCTGTAGTAGGTCGCGTTACCTGCCGCAGAAGGTCTGGATCTGCCTTGCGTAGGGGGCTGACGTTCTTGAGCGCCAACTCCGTCAGGAACGGAGTGAAGTCCTTCGTGCTCCTGGGCAAGAGGGGCAAGTCGTCCTTCCTCACAACAACCGAACGACTGTTGTCGACCAAAGTCACCAAGAACTCCTCCACTTCCCACAGCTTCTCTTCCAGTTCACCTTCCTGCCGTTTCCCTTCCTCTTTGTCATCCTGCTCCTGCTGCACCTCCTCTTTACGATCCTCCATCCCGGGGGACACAATTCGCACTCATTCCAAATGTCCTCGACCTGGAGTCCATAAATTCTGGAAAAAAAAAAAAATAATAATAATAATAAATAAAAAAAATGAACCACAAAGGTTACATATTTACCTAGTTGTATTTTACAGGATGAGAGCTATGCTCATAGTGACCCGTTTTCATATCTCTCTGCATACAGTTTATTCTTAAAATCGTGTATAGTTTTGGCATTCACTGTTTCTCCGTTCAGTTTGTTCCAGACATCAATCACTCTGTGAGGGAAGCTATTCCCTTTCAGGTCTCTTCTGTAACTGTCCCTTTTTAGTTTCTTTTTGTGTCCTTTTGTTTATCTTCTGTCCCACTTTAGCAAGTTGTCTCTATCGAGAATTTCCATCCCTTTCATATTTCTGTAAATGGTCAACAAATCACCTCTTTCTCTTCTCTGTACCAGTGTTGACAGATGTAATTTCTCCAATCTTTGTTCATATGTCAGATTTGACAATGTAGGTGCCATTTTTGTCGCTGCTCTTTGGATTCGTTCTAAAAATATTTGTGCTCTTTCTCCTCCGCCCAACTTACGATTGTACCAAAATCCTCACCCCGCTCTTTATATAAACGACATGGATGAAGGAATTAAATGGTATATAAACTACTTTGCAGATGATGCAAAACAATTGAAGAGAGTGAATAATGAAGAAGCCTGCAAATCGTTTCAGGGAGATCTGGACAAAGTCTGGAATTGGAGTAAAAAGAACAAAGTGAATTTTAACATTAAAAAATGTAGTATAATGGAATTTGGAAAAAAGCAAAAATAGAATATCCGGTAAATACAAAATTAAAAAAAAAAATATACAAAAGTAAATTAAGAAATAGACCTAAGAGTGATCATTTCAAATGACATGACACTAGACAAACATGTGAACAAAATAGTTGGAGAAACCTACAACTTAATAAGATCAATGAAGTGGCTTTTGACTACATAGATGAGGAAGAGGTGGTGAAGAAAATCCTAGTTACACCTTCCTGATAAGACCAAAATTAGAGTACTCCAGTAAAAAAAAAAACTGAGAAAAGGAATTTCAAAGGCACTAACAAAGGATGGCACCAACACATCATTATGCTGACATATGAACAAAGATTGGAGGCAAACTAAATTAATAACTCTGGAACAAAGAAGAGAAAGAGGAGATTTGATATCCATTATATAGAATTATGAATAAGGGATGGAAATCATGGACAGGGATGATTACTTTTAATGGGGACAAGGGATGATTTACTTAATGGACAATAGAAATATAAGGGGACACAAGAAACTTAAGAAGCGGGACAGTTACAGAAGAGATATGAAAAAAGAATTGCATTTCCACATAGAGTGTGTAGATACATGGAATAAAACTTGAAAGAGGGGAAAACAGGCGATTTACTAATAAATTGACAAGAGAAACATGTGAGTACTAAAACTATACAACAACTTTAGAAAGAACTGGATGCGGGGAAAGAAGATACAAACTGCGGGTCCCTCAGGGACGAGCATAGCTCTTCTTCCGCTTTCTCCCTCAAAAATACAACTACGTAAATACACACACACAATTAGAATATAAGGACAATATTAAAAATTGGAAGCTAAGGACGGGTTTTAAAGAAACAGAAGAAAGTGGGATCCGAAAAAGATTTGGGAGTAATTATCTCAAAACGACTTGTCCTATAATAACAAATAAAACAAAATTCTCAGGAAGAAATTCCTATTAACTTTGTTAAGGATCAATAAAAGTGGACATTTACATATTTGGACAAAGAAAATTATTGAAAAAATATTAGTCACACTGATAAGGCTAGGACTAGAATCATGCCAGTCGACATTTTGGGTTTTTTTGGGGGGGTCACCCACCAGTACCAAAAAGAAATATCAAAGAAAATAGAAAGAACCCAAGAGGTAGCCACAAAAAATTGGCCCCCGCCCCTGCATCTGTTTTCAAAATTGTCATATGAAGAGGAGACTCTGGCTACACTTGGAGGTTTTCCGATTGTGGAGCAAAGAAGAGAAGAGAGGCACCCTACTGGATATCTACAGAATCATGAAGGGCATTAGAAATACTATGATAGAGAGGAGACCTCTGTTAAAACTGGGGACATGAGAAACACAATCGAGGACATGGTAAAGGTAAAGCCCAAAAAATAAACAGTTATACAAGAGATCTGATATCGCAAACAAGCTTTCCACACAGAGTAGTGGGGACACTTGGACACCAAACTGGACAAAACAAAAGTAGTTGTGTGCAAAAGCCCATTCCATGAATCTAAGATCGCAAACTAGTACACTGCGAGCTACAAAGGCAGGCCGGACACCATGTGCGTACGCCTTCCCCCCTTCCCGTAAAATACAACTTAGGTAAACTACAGGGGAGTCCTCTGGTGATGAGGGGGGCACCCGTACCTCGCCCACTGAGTGGTAGGTTAGGGGGGAGGGGGAGGTTTGAGATGTAACTACCATTATCATTTATTATTTCATTTTTAATCAATGTATGGCCTAATCGTACTTGATATCCAAATTCCCTCTTTTCTAGTTTGCGGAGGAAAACTTTTGACTGCCTTTGGGCGAGTTCCTTTAAAGGGTTTTTATGCTGCCATGGCAAAACTTCTTTTGACATTCCCATGGTAACAGATCATACAATTGCCAAGTAACTGCTCTTCAGGGATGCCTTTCAGGGCTCTGAAGTCTCAGAGTATGAATACACACTTAAAACAAGTGCTCAAAGCCGGGTTGATTGTTACTTATTTTCTTTTCAGATAATAAGACAGTGCTGTCCACTATTGACTTATCATTTGATTTCTTTACAGAACTGAAGAAAAGGTTTTGAAAGAATTCTAACTAAAAATATTTGCATTAAGGTGAAGCAAAAACCTACCTACCAAATCTTAAAATAGAAATTATTCCCATACCCATATGAGCAAGTTTAACAATAACCACAAAACTCAATAATAACAAATCAAAAAAACTAGTTAAAATTCAACAAATAAAAGCAGTGCATTTACCAAAAAAAATAGACAACTGGTAACTACAACTAGAAAAGCATGAGAAAAAAGATTTGTTGAAAAGAAAAAAATAAATAGAATTTTTTTTAAAAGAGCCTATCGTTCAAAGAAAAAAATATGAAAACTTATTGGTCTTTCAAAACCCATTTTTTTGAGCATAGTAAACATAAACAATTCAATTTAAAATCACATACTTGAAAAATCAAATGACTGGCTGTTTTTACTTCTTAAGACTGCATACTTTCATTGTTATCAACAATGCAAAAAAATAACATATGAAATTTTGATTTACAGCAAATATTTGTTTCATTTACTCAATCATAACAAACAGCTACTCATGTCTTCATGTACATTGCCAGTGCTCCAAATTGTACATTCTTTTCTTTTACATATCTTCCTCTTTGTAATTGTCTGCTAACCTCTGTACACTTTTTTGACATGCAACTGTTTTTTACGCATTTAATCATTTAAACAAAATACTTTAATTGTATAAGTACCAAACTTATTTAGCCATCTTAAACCAAAATACATATTTCTACATGCATTACAAATCATGTATTTTTTTTTTTTACATTCCGTTACATTTTAAAATCTAAATTTACATCCTTTTGTCGTTTGTAAATTTTCATTGTCGTTTTCATGTTGTTTTATTTTTTTTAATGGGCTTTGTACATTTTTTTTCCATTTTGAATTGTTTATTTTGTCATTAGTTGTACAACTCGCTACTTTTCGTTTCGCTACATTTCTTCGGTCGTGCTACATTCGGTCGTTTCGCTACATTTTGGTCGTTTCGCAATTCTTCGGTCGTTTGAATTTACAGTTTTTATTCATTGAGATACGATAAAAAAATATACAATTTGTATAAAGTACTAAATTTGCTACATGTTACACACGAATACATTTTACAATAATGTTGAAAGGAATAAATGAGCGAGAGAAAGAATAGGATAACAAGAGATAAAGTAGACTTTCGGTTGGTCGTCGCTACATTGCCAGTTCGCTACCAACCAGTTCGCTACATTCTTTGGTCGTTTCGCTACATAATTTACAAGGTCGTTTCGCTACATTTTTCGCTATATTTTAATTTACATGTCGTTTCGCTACATTTTTCGGTCGCTACAGTGAGATTGAAATACCATGTTTTACATGTAACGACAGAATGTAGCGAACTGGTTGAAAATGTAGAAACGACCTGTAATCTTTCGTTTCGCTACATGTTCGCTAGTTCGCTACATATCCTTCGGTCGTTTCGCTACATTTCTTTGGTCGTTTCGCTACATCCTTTCGGTCGTTACGCTACATTTCTTCGGTCGTTTCGCTACATTCTTTTTTCGCTATTTTTTTTATAAATATAAAAAAAAATGTTTCGCAACATTCTTTTCGGTTTTTTCGTTCGTTTCGCTACATTCTTGGTCGTTTCGCTACACTGTTTTTATTCGCTTTCGTATTCGATACGAATATTTATCTTTTTTTTCGCATTTGAAAAACGAATATATATAAATAGATGTGTGTAGGTTTATAAAAGTACCTGTAACCCCTTGGACTTTCGCTACAGGCAGTTTGGTAGCGAAACGAACAAAGAAATGTAGCGAGCTGTTGGTAGCGAACTTGCAATGTAGCGAACTGACCTGTAATTCTTCGGGTCGTTTCGCTACATTGCCAGTTCGCTCTACCAACCAAACCATTCGCGCTACATTCTTTGGTCGATTCGCCTACATTTACCTTCGGAGTTCGATTTGCGCTACATTTCTTCGGTCCGTTTTGGCTACATCCATTTTCGGTCGTTATTTCGCTACATTCTTTCGGTCGTCTTCGACTACATTCGCGCTACACTGTTTTTCTACATCGCAATTTGAGATACGAATAATTATAGAAAATACAATGTGTGTAGGTTATATAACGTAACCTGTAACCCATTGCGAAACGTTTCGGCTACATGGACCAAGTTTAGCTAACAATCGATTTGCTACATTTTTTCGGTCGTTTCGCGACATTCTTCGGGTCGATTCGCCTACATTCTTCCGTCCCTTTTCGGCTACATTGCCAGTTCGCTTTTTTTTTTTTACATTCTTGTGGTCGTTTGTGCTAGGGGGGGGGGGGGGGGGGGGGGGGCGGGGGGGGGGGGGGGTATTAGTTTCTTCGGTCGGGGATTTCGGCTACCATTCTCTCGGTCGTGTTTCCCGCTACATTTCCCTACACTGCGTATTTTTTATTTCGCATTTGAGATTACGAATATGTGGATTAAGAAAATACAATGTGTGGGTTGATATGAAGTACCTGTAACCCATTGGACGTTTCGCTACATGGCCAGTTTGCTACGAACGATTTGCTACATTCCTTCGGGTCGTTTTCGCATACATTCCTTCGGTCGTTTCGCCTTACACTTGCCAGTCTCGCTACCAACCAGGTTCGGCTACATTCTTTGGTCGTCTTCAGGCTATATTTCCTCAGTCGTTTGCGCTACATTGACCCACAGTGTCGCTTACCAACCAGTTCGCTACATTCCTTTTGGTCGTTCTCGCTTATATTGTTCTTCGGTTCGTCTTCGCTACAGTTCCTTCGGTCGTTTTTCGCTACATTCTTCGGTCGTTTCGCTAACATTTCAACGAAACTTAGTTTCTTTTAATTCGCATTTGAGAATACACGAAATGTGATTAAAAAATACAATGAGTGTTTTTGGAAGGTTTTATCAAAGTACCGGTAACCCATTGGACGTTTCGCTACATGGCCAGTTTGCTACTAACGATTTGCTACATTTTTCGGTCGTTTCGCTACATTCTTCGGTCGTTTCGCTACATTTGGCTACGTTGTTCGGTCGTTTCGCTACATTCTTTCGGTCGTTTCGCTACATTCTTCGGTCGTTTCGCGACATTTCGCTACACTGTTTTTTTTATCGCATTTGAGATATGTATGTGATAGAAAATACGATGTGTGCAAATTCATAAAGTAATTTAGTAGGCTACGGAAGCACAATTTGCAAACTGGCCATGTAGCGAAACGACCTGTAACCGCTACAATCTTCGGTCGTTTCGCTACATATGGCTACATTATTCGGTCGTTTCGCTACATTCTTTCGGTCGTTTCGCTACATTCTTTGGTCGTTTCGCTACATTTCGCTATACTTTTTTTTTATCGCATTTGAGATACGAATATGATAAAAAATACGATGTTTGCAAATTCTTAAAGTAATTTTGTAGGCCACGGAAGCAGAATTTGACTAATGAGGCGATTTGGCGATAGATAAAATTGTTTTTATCGGCCTTTGTTTTATGCAATCGTCAGGCAGATTATCGGGCAGATAATTATAAAACAGTGACTTATCATGCACATTACCAGATCTGGGCGCGTTCCGCTTTAGTTTGGCCGCGGTTAGCGCTCCCAAAATATTAAAGCAATATAGGTGCCGGTATAGTATGTGGCCTACGAAAATTTCATTTGGTATAGTATGTGGACTACCGGACTTTTATTTCGTTATGAACCTGTCTCTTAAGCTTCAATAGTTTGGGAGCGCTAACCGCGGCCAAACTAAAGCGAAATGCACCCAGCTCTGGTAATGTGCATGATAAGTCATTGTTTTATGATTATCTACCGGATAATCTGCCTGACGATTGCATAAAACAAGGGCCGATATATATAATTTCATCTATCGCCAAATTGCCTCATTAGGCAAATTCTGCTTCCGTAGCCTACAAAATTACTTGATAAATTTGCACATATCGCGTTTTCTATCGTATCCGCATCTCAAATGTGAAAAAACAGTGTAGCGCAACGACCAAAGAATGTAGCGAAACGACTAAAGAATGTAGCGAAACGACCGAAAGAATGTAGCGAAACGACCGAAGAATGTAGCCAAATGTAGCGAAATGTAGCGAAACGACCGAAGAATGTAGCGAAACGACCGAAACAGTGTAGCGAAACGACCAAAGAATGTAGCGAAACGACCGAAATAATGTAGCGAAACGACCGAAGAATGTAGCGAACTGGCCATGTAGCGAAACGACCGAAGAATGTAGCGAAATGGTTGGTAGCGAACTGGTCATGTAGCGAAACGCCCAAAGGGATACAGGTACTTTATAAACCTGCACACATCGTATTTCTTATCATATTCGTATTTCAAATGCGAAAAAAAAACAGTGTAGCGAAACGACCGAACAAAGTAGCCAAATATAGCGAAACGACCGAACAATGTAGTGAACTGGCCGTGTAGCGAAAAGGTTGGTAGCGAACTGGCCATGTAGCGAAACGACCAGATACGTGGTCGTTTCGCTACATTGTTTCGGTCGTTTCGCTACATTTCGCTACACTGTTTTATTCGCATTTGAGATCCGAATATGATGAAAAATACTTTGTGGGAGACAGAAGAATTTGCCTAATGATACGATTTGGCGATAGATAAGGTTAACAAATTAACTTAGAAATGAAAATTAATAGCTTACACTTCAAACGGGTTGAAACAACTTTGATTGCAAAGAAAAGAAATTGGTCTGTTGCAAAGAAAATAAATTTATTTGTCATCGCAAAGAAAAGAAATATTTATGCTCTAGTTTGGAAGGACAAGCACCCGTTAAAGTACAATTTGTCTGTTTGGACACTACTACTAAGTTTTTAGGGCCTATACCGGTATCAAAACAAATCCTACGGAATAAAACTAAGATGGGCCTAAGCGAACATAGGCCTAGCGGGCGGACAGCTTGATTGGCCTACCGTGAGTTCAAGCAAGGAAATATGTCCTTTCTAGACAGGCTGAGACATCTACTTCAGGCTCTCAGTCTCGTTGTCAGCAACGATATAGGAAGGGATGGGAAACAGACCCTGCTTTGAAGCCGTGGCTACAGGAAACACCTGAACAGTATAAAGCTGGGTGTAAAATTTGTAACGTTACCATGACTGCAGAGCTAACAGTGCTAAAAAGTCATGCCAAAGGCAAAAAAAAAAAAAACACTTCATATTGCAAGGGTACAACGGACAAGCAGGTACCAGTATCAACCTTCTTTAGGAAAAAACAAACCACAAAAGATCCTGTGGATATGGCAGAAATAAAGCTGGCAAGTATTCTACCTGCACATAATGGGCCTTTTAAGGTAATGGATCACTTGTCAGAGGTCTTGAGAAATATTTTGAGTGACTCCAAGATAGCACAGGAATTTGCTATGAAAAGAACTAAAGCAACTGGAGTTGTAACTAATGTCATAGGAAAGTCATACAAAGAACAACTTGCTCACAAACTAAGATAAACAAAATTTAGCGTTCTTACGGACGAATCTACTGACGTTGGTTCCATAAAAACATCTTGTGTGTGTGTATGTGTGTGTGTGTGTGTGTGTGTGTAAGATTCTTTGATCATGATCCTGAGTGTGTTGAAAGTAAATTCTGGGAACTGTGTGAAGTTTACAATACACCCAACCCTGAAAATGTCGGAAAAGGAGCCACTGCTAGTAATCTCTATAAGGGATTGATGAAAAAAATTGAGAAACATGAAATCTCAGTTACACAAATGTTAGGTTTTGGGGCTGATGGGTGTAGTGTAATGATGGAAGCTCACAGTTCAGTTGCAAGTCGCTTCCGTAATGAATGCATTGGTCTTTTTTTAATCAAATGTGTTTGCCATTCTGCTCACCTCTGTGCCAGCGAGGCTTGTAATGCTTTACCTAGAAGGTGTAAGGATTTAGCAAGAGAAATGTACAATTTCTTTAAGTGTAGTAGCAAGCGCCAGAGTGAATTTGTACAATTTCAGTCTTTCATTCACTTGAAGCCCCACAAGATGATATACACATCACAGATGAGGTGGTTGTCGTTGGTTGCTGTTGTTCAGAGGATCTTGGAGCAATGGGAAGCTCCTCGGTTGTTTTTCTCAGACATGTGGTTATCTGAGAAGCTAGTTGCTGCTGAGCTAATTTTCAACTCTATATGACCCTTTCATTAAGTTGTACTGCCACTTCCTAGATTGGATTTTGCCAAAGTTCACTACTTTTAATAATAACTTTCACTCAGATAAGCTAGTGATAACAGTGCTCCATGAAAAAGTAAGTGTTCTTTTTTAAGGATATTCTCCTTACATTCAGGGAGAGAGAATATGTAATGAAAACAGAGCTTTGTTTGATAGATCCAAATAGAAATAATAAGCATCTCAGTGATCCAGAAATATATCTAGGTGTAAGTGTTACAGGAAATTCAAGACTCCCGTGTAACAGCAAGAAAATCTGAGTTGCAGGATATTTTTCAACGCTGCCGCAACTTTATGTCTGTTGCTTGCTGTGGAATTAAAAAGAGTTGATTTCAGCGACAATGTCATCTCAAAACTGAATTGTCTAACTCCAACTAATGCTTTATCATTGAGTTTTAGGAAGTCAGTTCCTTCTTTGGTACCCCTAGTAACTGCATTACCCCTTGTTATACCTCCAGAAGACAGCTCATTATTGCAAAGACTGGATTATCGATGGCGAATATTGCCACTGGAGTGTGACAACTCAGCCTTGAATAAAAAGGAGAGTGATAAGTTTTAGGCTGCATTATTAAAAGATAAACCAAACTTAACAGAACTTTTACAGTGTGCACTCTCTGTTCTTAGCCTACTCCATTCGAATGCAGAATGTGAGAGTTTTTAGTAAAATTAACCTTTTCAAAATTAAAGCAAGAAATAGGTTGAAGACAGCAACTGTAAATGGGGCACTGCTAGCAACAGAATGTATGAAGTCTATTGGATCATTCTGTAAAAACTTTAACCCAACAAATGATATGTATTCTCTCTAGGCAGCCAAGGAACTATACAGTAACACCTCACATTCTGACTCATGTTATAAGTATTTTTTTTTTGTAATATAATAATGATAATAATAATAATAATGAATAAATAATTTTCCACTGCGCTTCCCAGCTGATGAGGCCTTGAGCAGTTACACACACACACACACACACACACACACACACACACACACACACACACACACACACACACACACACACACACACACACACACACACACACACACACACACACACACACACACACACACTTTCAACGAACGGACGGCTTGACGAACGCTCTGAAGAAAAGTGCAGATTGAGGATACCAACGCAAAGAGAAGTGCCTTTTTGTATTTGCAGGGGGGGGGAATTGCTCGTGAGGTAGTGGGAAAGTAAGGAAAGAGGAGAGGGGGAGGGATTACTGAGGGAAATGGAAGGTAATGAGGATGTGGAGGTCTTGGGCCAGGCAGACGTGCGTAAGGGCACCTTGACACGTCCACCGGATGACGAAATGGCAAATAAAAATGTAAAGATTAGAAGTATAGAGAGGAGAAATACAGTTGAAAGTGACGAGAATATGTTCCAGGGATTTAAAGAGGGTGGGGGGGACACAACCCCCCCCAGACTGATAAGACTAGAGGAGAGAGTTGATAAGGTGATCGAGGACTTGAACGTAAGTTAGGTAATGTAGGCTCCATTTTCCAAAGAATTGAAAGGTTGGAACAACTAGAGAAGGCAAACAGAAACTTAACTGAAGAAGTAGAGGACCTAAAAAGACAGTTAGGAAATGTAAAGGAGGAGAATGAGAAATTGAAGAAGAATAGTAATGAAAACAGAGAAAAATAGCTACAGAAGCTAAAAATTGGAGAATAACCCAAGAAGGGAATAAGGTTTCATTCACTGACATAGTCAAACAGCAATTGAAAGAACATAATGAAGACTCAGTTATTAAAGTGATGAGACAGAAGGAGAATATAGTAAGAGAATTAGCTGACAAAAAGAAATGTATAATGTATATTAGGAATGGAAGAGAAACATAACCCAGATAGAACCGCAAGAAGCAAGGAGGAAAATGAAAGGGTAAGCAGTTTATTAAAATTAGTCCAGGAAGATGAACCAGAAATTATAAAGGAAATTGAGGAAAAATTCAGACTCGGAAAATATAGTACAGATAAGACCAGACCAATTAAGATTAAATTCAGGTCACAAACAACGGCAGAGAAAATTCTATCCAAGACAGGGAAACTAGCAACAAATGATCAATATAAAAAGGTATGGATAAAAAGAGAAATGAATAAGGAGGAAAGAGAGGCAGAAGGCAGAAAAGCAGAAAAGAATTGAAGCTAAGGCAAAAAACGAGGAAAGAACGGAGTCAGAGAAAGAGAGATTCTATTGGAGAGTAGTGAACATGAAAATAAAGCAGTTCGACATACTAAAGAAAAACATAAGGGAAACAGAGAACACAATGGAAGTGGCAGAAAACTAAGAGTGTCTTACACAAATATAGATGGATTGATAACAGGATTGAATGAACTGAATGATTATTTGAAAGAAAAAGAACCGGACATAATGGGAATTGTAGAAACAAAATTAAAAGGCCCACTACCACCCAACAGTGTAGGACATGATACATACAATTATTGGATTAGAAACAGAGAGAAAAAACAAGGGGGTGGGGTTATGTTCCTGACAAAGAAGGATATAAACGTGAAAGGTGTCATATATGGAAAGAATATAGTAGAGATGATTATGATAGAAGTGGAAGACCGAGATAAGAAGAGCAGAAAATTTGTGATCAACTATGTGCCTCCGAAAACAGCCTCATGGGAGGAGAATGAACATAAAAGTATGTTAGAGGACACAAAGATAGCATTAACTAAAATAATGGAAGACGGAGGAAGAATAGTTATGATGGGCGACTTTAATTGCAAAGAAATCTGCTGGGAAGAAATGACAGTAAAGAGTGGTGATGACTCATGGGGAAATGCTCTACTTGAGATGATTACTGACCATTCAATGACACAATGGATACAAGAGAAC
Source organism: Oratosquilla oratoria (assembly GCF_046742065.1). Classification (NCBI taxonomy): domain Eukaryota; kingdom Metazoa; phylum Arthropoda; class Malacostraca; order Stomatopoda; family Squillidae; genus Oratosquilla; species Oratosquilla oratoria. The sequence goes on along the minus strand of NC_134794.1, from coordinate 5,061,244 downwards.
ACTAGGTATAGAAATGAAGAAGAACCATCGAGGCTAGACTTAATAATTACATCTGAACCTAGAATAGTGGACAAGATTGAATATAAAACACCAATAGGTAAAAGTGACCACATATTGATTGAACTGGAACTTAATGAAGAAAAATATATGAAAAGAAATGAACAATATAGAAAAGGAAGAATGATGTATGAAAAAACAAACTTTGATAAAATAAGAGAATTCTTCCAACAAGAAAACTGGGAAGAAATATACAAAGAAGAAACATCAGTGGAAGAGAAATGGAATATTTTGACAAAAATTTACAAAGAAGGAGTGGAAAAGTATGTCCCAAGACAAAAACAAGAAAAAGAATATGTAAAATGCTGGTACAACAAAAGTTGTAGGGAGTTAAAAGACAAAAGAGACAAAGCCTGGACCGGATGGAAAAAAGACAGAAGACCTGAAAAATGGAAAATATATACTGGTTATAGAAATGAATATGTACAAAAGTGCAGAGAGGAAAAAAGAAAATATGAAAAAGATGTTATAGAAAAGTGTAAAGATCAACCAAAACTATTCTACAGATTTGTAAACAATAAACTGAAAAACAAACAAGACTTGGAGAAATTAAGACAAGGGGGAGTTGAATACACTGAGGAAATGGAAATGGCAGAAATTATGAACAAACATTTTAAATCAGTGTTTACAAGGGAAAATATACAACCTGAAGAGATTGAGTGGAAAGAAAAAGTCCCCCCTATGGAAGAAATAGAAGTAACGAAGAATGAAATATTGACACACTTGGGTAATTTTGATGTCAGAAAATCGCATGGGCCAGATGAAATAGCAAACTGGATTCTGAAAGAATGTAGGAATGAACTGGCAGACAAAATACATAGCATAATAAGCAGTTCCTTAAAAGAAGGAAAAGTTCCAGAAGATTGGAAAAAAGCAAATATAGTACCTATATATAAAGGAGGAAATAAAGAAGAACCTACCAACTATAGACCAGTCTCTCTAACAAGTACAATAGCAAAAATATGTGAAAGAATTATCAAAAGTAGATGGGTAAAATACTTGGAAAAAAACAACGTACTAAATCCAAGGCAATTTGGATTCAGACAAGGACGATCATGCGTCACCAATTTAATATGTTTCTATTCAAGGCTAATAGATATAATACAAGAAAGAGATGGATGGGCTGATTGTGCATTTCTAGACCTAAAAAAAGCTTTTGACAAAGTACCACATAAGAAGTTGCTTAAGAAATTAGAATATGAAGGAGGAATACAAGGTAAATTGCTAAATTGGATGGAAGACTTTTTGCAAGAAAGAAAAATCGAGTAGTGATAAGAGATCAGCACTCAAAATGGAATGAAGTAATAAGCGGTGTCCCGCAGGGAACAGTTCTAGCCCCAATAATGTTTGCTATATATATTAATGATATGGATGAAGGAATTGAAAGCTATATGAGCTTCTTTGCAGATGATGCAAAATTACTGAAAAGAGTGAAAACTGAAGAAGATTGTGAATCACTACAGAGAGATCTAAATAAAGTACAAGAATGGAGTAGGAAGTGGGAGATGGAGTTCAATACAAAAAAGTGTAGTATAATGGAATTTGGAAAAAGCAAAAACAGAATAACAGGATCATATAATTTGGGAGAAGAAGGAATAAAAAAAGTAGAAAATGAGAGGGACCTGGGAGTCATTGTTATGAATAATATGTCACCTGAGAAACATATAAATAAGATTTTTGGAGAAACTTATAATTTAATAAGAACAATCAAAGTGGCATTTACATACCTGGATGAAGAAATGGTGAGGAAAATCCTAGTCACCCTGATAAGACCAAGATTGGAATATGCAGCAACGATATGGTCACCAAGTACAAAAAAATGTATAAAAAAACTTGAAAGAATACAAAGAGCAATTACTAAACTGGCACCAACACTCTCAAAACTATCATATGAAGAGAGACTACAAAAACTTAAACTACAGACACTAGAGCAAAGAAGAGAGAGAGGAGATTTGATAGCTATTTACAGAATCATGAAAGGCATAGAAATTACTGATAGAGAGAATCTGATAAAATGGGATGACAGAAATACAAGAGGACACGGAAAGAAAATAAAAAAAGACAACTATAGAAGAGATTTGAAAAAGAACAGCTTTCCTCACAGAGCAATAGACAGTTGGAACAAGTTAGATGAGAAAGTGGTGTGTGCAAAAACAATACATGAATTTAAAAATAGTTTAGATAAAATGAGATATGAAGACGGGACCTCACGAGCATAGCTCCCCTTCCCGTAAAATACAACTAGGTAAATACAACTAGGTAAATACACACACACACACACACACACACACACACACACACACACACACACACACACACACATATATATATATATATATATATATATATATATATGTGTGTGTGTGTGTGTGTGTGTGTGTGTATGTGTGTGTGTGTGTGTGTGTGTGTGTGTGTGTGTGTGTGTGTGTGTGTGTGTGTGTGTGTGTGTGTGTGTGTGTGTGTGTGTGTGTGTGTGTGTGTGTGTGTGTGTGTGTGTGTGTGTGTGTGTGTGTGTGTGTGTGTGTGTGTGTGTGTGTGTGTGTGTGTGTGTGTGTGTGTGTGTGTATGAAAAAAGGACCGTAACTGATGAAACGTATCTTCCGGCCTTTTTAGGCAATCGAAGATACGCATCATCAGTCTTGGGGCACACAGATACGACCGACCAATATCACAAATATTTTTTACAGGCCTGAAAATGCCTAAACCATGGAGGTAGTGTTACCTGGTCAAGGGGGCATCAACCTCATAAGAACATAAGAATGAAGGAGACTGCAAGAGACCATAAGGCCTACTTTAGGCAGTTCCGTATCCATCACCACCTGTCATCCCCATCCATAAAGTTGTCTAATAGTTTCTTAAAGCAATTAGTGGTTTCAGCGCTTACTACATGATTACTAATTTATTCCATTCGTCGACCACCCTACTAATAAAACAATTCTTGCCTATTTCCTTCTTAAATTTAAATTTGTCCAGTTTATAACCATTACTGCGAGTCCTGCCCTGTTGTTTTGACATGATGACCTTGTTTTCATCACCCTTGATAAAGCCTTTGATCCACTTGAACACCTCTATTAGATCACCCCGCACTCTGCGTCTTTCCAGAGAGTGTAAGTTAAGGTGCTTAAGCCTCTTTTGTAAAGCAAATTTCTGAGTCCATGTACCATTTTGGTCATTCTTTCTGTACTAATTCTAGTGAATTGATGTCCATTCTGTAGGACGGAGACCAAAACTGTACCGCATAGTCAAGGATGGGTCTAACTATCGCTAGATAGTTTAATTACCTCTGCACTTCTATTTGTTACCGTCCTAGCAATGAAACCTAATGCTCTGTACCCAGGGTCTTCCTCCAATCTCGGGTCGCGTAGTCAGACCCTGGAGACACAATCTGTTGAACTGCAATATTCTTGCAATATAAACTTTAATTAAAAGATATTCCGTTTAAAGCTCGAACCAATCAGGTTGCAGGATTCGACTTATGTTGCCAGGGCTAACATTTAGTGCAAACAGTAAGCCTACGGCATAGGCGCGGCCTATCATATTACAATTACGTTTATTGAAACTGAACAATACACATTATTTTGTGATAAGCACATTTCGAATAAAAGAAAGAGAAATTAATAAAAAATAAGAATTATTCATCCCAGTTTTAAATGATTTAGGTCCCCCCTAATTCCAACTGAATCTGAAGATGACAAATATTTCATTTTAGAACTCCCGTTCATTTCACGCACATGGCATATATATTAGTGTGTCATGTGCGTGAAACTAAAGTGGAACTCACCTAGGAACGCGACCAGCTCTGGTAATGTGCATGACAAGTCACTGTTTTATAATCATCTGCCCGATAATCTGCCTGACGATAGCATAAAAGAAGGCCTGATAACAAATTAATTTATCGCCAATTAGGTAAATTCTACTTCCGGAGCCTGCAACAATACTTTACAAATTTGCACACATCGTATTATATATCATATTCGTATCTCAAATGTGAAAAAAAACCAGTGTAGCGAAATGTAGGGCAACGACCAAAGAATGTAGCGAAACGACCGAAAGAATGTAGCGAAACGACCAAACAATGTAGCCAAATGTAGCGAAACGACCGAAGAATGTAGCGAAACGACCGAGACAATGTAGCGAAACGACCGAAGAATGTAGCGAAACGACCGAAGAATGTAGCGAAACAACCGAAGAATGTAGCAAAACGACTGAAGAATGTAGCGAAACGACCGAGACAATGTAGCGAAACGACCGAAGAAATGTAGCGAAACGACTGAAGAATGTAGCGAAACGACCGAGACAATGTAGCGAAACGACCGAAGAAATGTAGCGAAACGACCGAAGAATGTAGCGAAACGACCAAGACAATGTAGCGAAACGACCAAAGAATGTAGCGAAACGACCGAGCAAAGTATCAAAATGGTTGGTAGCGAACTGGCCACGTAGTGAAACGAGAATTACTTTATGAACCTGCACACATTGTATTTTTTATCATATTGGTATCTCAAATGCGAAAAATACAATGTAGCGAAACGACCGAAGAATGTAGCGAAACGACCGAAAGAATGTAGCGAAATAGTTGGTAGCGATTGGCCATGTAGCGAAACGACCAGATACCATGTGCATGATAAGTCACTGTTTTATAGTTATCTGCCCGATAATCTACCTGGCGATTGCATAAAACAAGGCCTGATAACAACAATTTTACCTATCGCCCATTAGGTAAATTCTACTTCCGTAGCCTACAAAATTGCTTTAAAAATTTGCACACATCGTATTTTCTATCATATTCGTATCTCAAATGCGATAAAAAACAATGTAGCAAAATGTAGCGAAACGACCGAAGAATGTAGCGAAACGACCGAACAGTGTAGCCAAATGTAGCGAAACGACCGAGACAATGTAGCGAAACGACCGAAAGGATGTAGCGAAACGACCAAAGAATGTAGCGAAACGACCAAGACAATGTAGCGAAACGACCGAAGAATGTAGCGAAACGACCGAGCAATGTATCGAAATGGTTGGCAGCGAACTGGCCATGTAGTGAAAAGAAAATTACTTTATAAACCTGCACACATTGTATTTTTTTATCATATTCGTATCTCAAATGCGAAAAAACAATGTAGCGAAACGACCACATCGTATTTTTTATTATATTCTTATCTCAAATGCGATGAAAAAAACATTGAAGCAAAATGTAGCGAAACGACCAAATAATGTAGCGAAACGACCGAAAGATTGTAGCAAAACGACCAAACAATGTAGCCAGATGTAGCGAAACGACCGAAGAATGTAGCGAAACGACCGAGACAATGTAGCGAAACGACCGAAGAATGTAGTGAAACGACCAAAAGGATGTAGCGAAACGACCGAGCAATGTATCGAAATGGTAGGCAGCGAACTGGCCATGTAGTGAAACGAAAATGACCTTATAAACCTGCACTTTTTGTATATTTATCATTTTCGTATTTAAAATGCGAAAAAACAATGTAGCGAAACGACCGAAGAAATGTAGCGAAACTACCGAAGAAATGTAACGAAACGACCAAAGAAATGTAGCGAAACGATCGAAGAAATGTAGCGAAACGACCAAAGAATGTAGCGAACTGGTTGGTAGCGAACTGGCAATGTAGCGAAACGACCGAAGAATTACAGGTCGTTTCGCTACATTGCCAGTTCGCTACATTCTTTGGTCGTTTCGCTACCAAACTGGCCATGTAGCGAAACGTCCAATGGGTTACAGGTACTTTATAAACCTACACACATTGTATTTTTTTTTTATCATATTCGTATCTCAAATGCGAATAAAAACAGTGTAGCGAAATGTAGCGAAACGACCGAAGAATGTAGCGAAACGACCGAAGAATTACAGGTCGTTTCGCTACATTGCCAGTTCGCTACATTCTTTGGTCGTTTCACTACCAAACTGGCCATGTAGCGAAACGTCCAATGGGTTACAAGTACTTTATAACCCTACACACATTGTATTTTTTATCATATTCGTATCTCAAATGCGAATAAAAACAGTGTAGCGAAATGTAGCGAAACGACCGAAGAATGTAGTGAAATGACCAAAAGGATGTAGCGAAACGACCGAGCAATGTATTGAAATGGTAGGCAGCGAACTGGCCATGTAGCGAAATGAAAATGACCTTATAAACATGCACTTATTGTATTGTTATCATATTCGTATTTAAAATGCGAAAAAAAAAACAATATAGCGAAACGACCGAGGAAATGTAGCGAAACTACCGAAGAAATGTAGCGAAACGACCAAAGAAATGTAGCGAAACGACCGAAGAAATGTAGCGAAACGACCAAAGAATGTAGCGAACTGATTGGTAGCGAACTGGCAATGTAGCGAAACGACCGAAGAATTACAGGTCGTTTCGCTACATTGCCAGTTCGCTACCAACCAGTTCGCTACATTCTTTGGTCGTTTCGCTACCAAACTGGCCATGTAGCGAAACGTCCAATGGGTTACAGGTACTTTATAAACCTACACACATTGTATTTTTTATCATATTCGTATCTCAAATGCGAATAAAAACAGTGTAGCGAAATGTAGCGAAACGAACGAAGAATGTAGCGAAACGACCGAAAGGATGTAGCGAAACGACCAAAGAATGTAGCGAAACGACCGAAGAAATGTAGCGAAACGACCAAAGAATGTAGCGAACTGGTTGGTAGCGAACTGGCAATGAATGTAGCGAAACGACCTGTATCCGTACAGCAAAATGTGACCCACCTCCTCTACAACTACAGCTAGCCTTGGAACATGTTACCCAGGTAACATCCTCCATCACTGCTCCGCATCGCCTCTACTGTACACTGACGGGTCACTACAATCGGATGGTGCAGCTGGAGGAGCAGTCTACTCACCTGACCTACCGCCGCCTCCTGAGGGCTGGGTCGGCCGTCGACTCAGAGATCACTCCAGCTCCACGTTGTGTGAACTATACGCCATCTTAGATGCTATCAGTCTCGTTTGCCAAAGAGGAGTGAATGCTGTCATTATATGTGACTCTAAGCCTGCACTGCAATCCCTCACCGCTATTCATCCCACTCACCATTCTGTTGTACAACAAATCCTTTCCTTTCTATCCCTACTAACTATCCGTAATCTCTGCATTGAATTTATTTGGATTCCATCTCATGTAGGTTTGCACCACAACACCAAAGTAGACCGCCTAGCAAAAGAAGCCTGCCGACTCCCCCGTCGTGGTGATGGACGACCTCTCTCCCTGCTATGTTACCTCAACAGGGTCCGCTCCGCTGCACTTCTGCCTGAGCAACGTCGACGGGACACCGAGAGACCCTTCAGTGTCACCATCACCCATTACGAATCCGTATGCCGCCACAAATACAAGTACCGCCGCAAGGGACTTATGGTTCGTCGCCATAATGTTGTCTCAGCCCGACTGCGGCTAGGCTACCGTCCACCGTGGCAGGTCGCCGGGGTGGAGGGCGAGCCTGTATTCACAGAATGTCGCCTATGCCACGCTCCACTAGCCAACACCATCGAGCACTACTGCCTAGCGTGCCCCACTGTAAAACATCTAATACCCCAGGGACTACCATTAGATGCAATCTGTCGTCATCTCCTATCACAAAATAGATTAGATGAAATACTTGTCCGTTACCCCCGCTTTGGTGGGTTCTCATAATACCTGATGCCCTGCGTGACATCTCAGTCTTATTCCCCTTTGAATGAATGTACAATACCCAGTGTCGTATATGTTACCTGCAACCCATGTATTTGTATGTGTATATAAGTGTATGTGTACGTGTGTAAGCATGTGCATACCAGTTGCCTTCCTACATTCATTATGAAAACCTCCCCCACTGTATGACGCTAATGCGTAATAAGTTAAAAAAAAAGAAAAAAGTTTATAACCATTACGTGTGTGCCACAAACTACTAGTTCAACTTGTATGATGAAATGCACTTGACAATTTAAGTAACGACTGTTTCGAATGTTGCCAAGGAGTTCGGGTGCTGCAGGAGAAACCGTTGAATGTGTGTGGTGTGTATGTATGTGTGTATTCACTTTCACTTGGTCTTTGGATCACGTGTTGGACTCGTGATCGACAGCTATTTCCCTCCTGGAAGAGAGCTCAGAGCTCGTAGGTCCGATCTATGGGTAATGCTATGACCTTGCACACACACACACCCCCAACTCCCCGCCCACGAGAGTTGGAGTAACACCCCTTAGCGCTGCGATACTGATATTATTTCAGCCCCGGGCGAGAGTCGAACCCGGACCTCCGTAGTGGCAGGCCAGAGCTCTAACCACAGCGCCATGAGGTGTGTGTGTGTGTGTGTGTGTGTGTGTGTGTGTGTGTGTGTGTGTGTGTGTATGTTTGTGTATGTGTATGTGTGTGTGTGTGTGTGTGCATGTGTGTACATGTGTGTGTGTGTGTGTGTACGTGTGTGTGTGTGTATGTTTGTGTGTGTAGTGTGTGTCTGTGTGTGTGTGTACGTGTCTGTGTGTGTGTGTGCGTGTGTACGTGTGTGTGTGTGTGTACGTATGTGTGTATGCGTGTGTGTATGTGTGTGTGTACGAGTGTGTGTATGTGTGTGTGTCTGTGTGTGTATGTATGTGTGTGTGTGTATGTTTGTGTGCGTGTGTGTGTGTGTGTACGTGTCTGTACGTATGTGTGTATTTGTGTGTATTTGTGTGTATGTGTGTGTGTGTGTCTTTGTGTGATCGACAGCTATTTCCCTCTCGAAAGATGATTATGATAATAATAATGGTGATGATGAAGATGATGATGATGTGTGTGTGTGTGTGTGTGTGTGTGTGTGTGTGTGTGTGTGTGTGTGTGTGTGTGTGTGTGTGTGAAAATTTCTATATTTAGCTCGACCATCGCTCCACTCTCCTCCTCCTCCTCCTCCACCCTGGCCCACCAGACCACTATATACATTCATTGCTCTGCATCAGTGTGGCCACTCCTTGGCTTTTTTCCCAATATCTTGGCATTTTTGCCATCAACTTGGAATCTTGGAAATAAACTGTAAAAAATGAACAAATCTTGGATTTTTTCGCCAAATTGTAGACAATTACTTAAAATATTAGTTTAATAATAGAATATTCTCTTTGCCACTTAATAAAGTATAAGGTACACTATGTTAACAACAGAGAACAAATTAAGTTTTAAATTTCAATTCATGAGATTATTGAAAAGTTAAGGCTGGAAATCACGACTTGCCAACTAAGTTGTCTTCTATGAGTTGACGCGTCCATTACACGTTCAATACGTTTGAGACGTTTCTCTCCTAGTCCGCCAGTCCTCTCTAGCTCATAAGTCGTGCGTGTGTGGTATGTGAGACCTGTGGATAGTTATTCAACCCTACTTGATTTAATTAGAAATCATTATGAGTGACTGAAGAACCAGGGTATAGTGGTGATGTTACCCCACCAAGGAGAAAAGCGAAAGTGACGTGGTATCAGCAGGCATTTAGAAAGGAATGGATGGAGGATGATGAACTGAAAGATTGGGTACAACCAGATCCTGCTGACAAATATACTGTCTTGTGTACCGTATGTAGCAGCAAACTCAAGAATTGCAATAAGTCGTCTCTGATGGCACACAAAGTTTCCATGAAGCATGGAAAGTGAACCTCTTCAGGAAAAGGAAGAGCTTTTTCGATATGACTGCAAGCAGTTTCCAATAGAATTGTGCATGCAGATGAAAAAGAGATTTCCTTTTGAAGAAAATAGCCTCATTGCTATGTTAAAGGTAGTGGAACCAGCTGAAGCTCTTTCTACAAAGAGGGACTTGAAATCTCTTGGAAAACTTGCAGTACATTTTCCAACATTGATAAAGGAGGATGAGCTAGATTTGCTGCAAGAGCAATGGCGAGATCTTCTATATGCAAGAGACACACTTAAAGGCATAAGTCATTCTGCAACTGTTTTCTGGAATTATTTACTTTCAGTGAAAGATGGGAATAATAAAGAAAAGTTTAATCTTCTTGCAACATTTATGTGCAACTTATTAGCTCTGACACACTCATCTGCATGTATTGAAAGAATTTTTTTCCCAAATAAACCAGGTTAAAACTAAGCAAAGCAACAGACTACACACAAATACAGTTGCAAACCGTCTATTGGCCAAGCCATCCATCACAAGACAAGAAGTGACTTGCCAAAAGTGGGAACCATCTATTTCATTAATCAAAG
>NC_134794.1:5008504-5043504 GCF_046742065.1 Oratosquilla oratoria | reverse complement strand
GTATTTCCCCACGCCCCCTCAACCACCTCCTCCTCCTTCCACTGTCCAGGAAATTTGTAATACGACACGTTTAGTGGTCCTTCGAACCGGATATTCATTCCATTACCTATGTACAGAACTCGTAAATTAATGCGACTTCACTAGTTCAATAATCAGTATGACAACTCATGAAGTAGATCGCTAGTGGTTCCCTGCGCATATGTTAGTAACTCAATGCTCTGTACAGGAGTCACTCCTGCTCGCTAAGGCACGCACAAGGTCAAGCATGATATAATAATTTTATGATACGTTAATTTACCTTTCCTACTTTTACCTTTCTCTTGTGCAACATTTCGCCCCCTAAGTAGAATTAGATTGTGCTGAAATTACACTGGTCCCTTTTTCACGGGTAATTCCGCCCGGCCTCTTCATTCAGCGGCATCCTCAGCCGCACATCGTAATTTTAAGTTCAGCCATTTTCGGCTTATTTTAGTTTCGGCTCGGCCCAGCCTTCCAAAGCGGCGCAAATACCCCCCCTTTTGGCGCCATCCGCCACCACGTCCTTGTGTTAAGCCTAGCCGTTACCGTTACGGATGACCTGACGCTAACGGCTCGCATCGGCCCGGATTCAAGCGGCCTTATTTTTAAACTTTCGCGGTTTCACGCGAGTATCCTCTCTCCCACCTCCTTTGTCAGACCAGCTCGTATGACAGCACAATCTTCTGTAGTCACCCCCTTCGATTCTCCATTTTCGTCGTGCGATTCTTTCGCTCGACTCTGCATCGTTCTTGAGAGAGAGAGCGGACACCCCCCCCTCTCGGCTTATGATTCAGTGACCGCAAGCATACTCAGACGGCGGCCACCATGTCTTATTACAGCCCTAACGAAGACGCAATTACGAACGCAACACTGACCGAGCTCATTGCCATCACGCAGAATTTCCTTGACGCTGTCACGGAATATTCTGAAACGTACGGGACTATCAACGTTGAGAGCCTGAGTCCCAGTGCGGCTACGGAAATTCTTCAAGAAGGTCAAGACCATCACCAAACATGGCGGTTATTGGAGCCCGCCTGGGCCCGTAACACTCCAAATGATCAGCTCACAAAACTAGAACAGGAACTGAGACCCCTCAAGAAGGTCCTATTAAACCTAAAAGTCCGAGCAGATGCGCGAGTGAACGGCGCAAATACCGCCGTTCAAGCGTCAAACAGCCAGCTTAATCAAAGCCCACTTGTCACATACATAAGGGAAGAAAATCATACCCCCTCTTTCGATGGGGATCTGGAAATGTTCTCCAGCTGGTGGAGCATTTTCAAGACAATTGTTCACGAAAGCAATAGGTACACAGAGGGAGAAAAGTTCAGCGCTCTCATGCGCTCTCTAACGGGGCGTGCCAAGCGTCTTGTTGGATACCCCGTGTTCAACAACACCGCGTATGAACACACCATCCGACGACTGCATGATGCCTATGACAAACCCTTGGCAGTACGAAGAAGTCTGAAGGAACGCCTCGTCGCCATTCCCGCACCTACGGACGAATGTGAGGACTTGTCGAGGTTCCTCGCCGATTGGGATGAGTTGGGCGAAAGGTACAGGAACGCAGTAGGACAAGCCCTCTCCGATGAATTTGTAGAGGATGTCCTAGTGCCGAAACTACCCCGACAGGTTCTTTCATCAATATACCTGTTCAAAGGCACTTCTGAACTAAGTGCACCAGAGCTTCAATCAGCACTCAAAGTTTACTCGGGTGCCATCACGGGCAGTCGGCTCCATACCCCGGTGTTGGTACGCCCAGTTGCCGCAGCTACCCCCACACCCGTTCCTACTCAATCCTCAACACGCCAGCCTCGACAGACATTGACGTGGGCTCCGACGCCACCGAGGAGTCAAGGTCATACGTCAAGGCACAGCACTGGACGGCCTGTACCCACGCCCCCACAACCGGCATCTGCGGTCCCCGACGAAGCACAGCACGCGCCAACTGTTTGTTTTGCGGCGGCCCACATAGGCCGTCACACTGTACCACGTACCCGGACATCTCCACCCGCACCGACAGACTTTTAGCACTAAACAAGTGTACCATCTGCTACTCGAACAGGCATCTGAAGAACCGCTGCGACTTCCAGGCAGGCTGTATGAAATGTGGCCAGCGCCACAAGGCCCCCCTATGCCCTCAAGCCATCAGCATAACAAGCAACGGCATCATCGTGTCCCCTACACAGAATGCAGTTCCTCCTCACCTCTGGAACCAGGCTCCGTTAAGCCACGCCCACACTCCCCCCTACAGCGCGGCTTCATCTCAGCCTCCTGCTGGTTACCCACAAGCTCCAGGATACCATCCGTATTACCCCCCCTTCTATCAGTATCCGGGGGCCTACCCCCCTCATCACCAGTCCCCCTACCATCCTCCGTTGCAACCAGCGCCACTTGGCACGAGAACAATGCAAGATGGCACCACAACCCCCACACCATCAACCTCTACCAGCTCCCACGACGCCCTCAGAGCACCGCCAGAGGTAACCCACGCCCCTGCTTCCACCAGTGCGACCAAGAAGAACGGCCGCCTAGCAAGCCAGAAACTGATTCTTTCACTCCTGATGGAAGACCAGCCTTCTTCTCCCAGCTTCAAGCCATAGGGGAGACCGCCCCCCCTCCTCTTTTTTGGTTCATAACCTGTGTCACAATTTTTTAAATTGTGACACCCAGCTCGTTGTCTCCCTTCCCATTTTCTCGTCTGTTTTCTCTCCGTATCAGCCCTTAATTCCCCATACTCGGGGGAATTTCCAGTCCTTAAGACTTCTAGTAGCAACATCCTCCTCCATTCTTCACTCCCTTGAGGTACGTATTTCCCCACGTTCCCTCAACCACCTCCTCCTCCTTCCACTGTCCAGGAAATTTGTAATAATCATCATCATCATCATCATCATCATCATCATAATGTTCATCATCATCATCATCATGAATGTGAAAAAACGGACTTATTTTGAACAACGGCCATTCAAATATACGACGATGACGTCATCATATTCTCACCACCAGCGCAGTTTCCCGCCTTAATGAATGTATAAATTCCAATATATATATATATATATATATATATATATATATATATATATATATATATATATATATATGTGTGTGTGTGTGTGTGTGTGTGTTACCATTACTCTGATTATCATTTTTAGGTATGAGTCTATTTGATATCATTTACTATATACATGTTCGTTTATTATTCAACTATGAATTGATTTATGTTTTTTTATTATTTACATTATTATAGTTTTCATTCATTCATTCATTTATATATTATGAGTTTTTTTTCGGAAATCATTATCGCATTCTGCCCATGCGCCAATGTGACCTATCATCAGACGAGGAAATAAACCTTTTTTTAAAGGTAAAAATATCTACTTATATGTTATACATTAGAGATACTTGCATTCTAATTAGTGTATTGATATTAAAGGAAATATTTGATTTAATTTCTTGTGATGTATGATTAATATATTATCTATATTAACGTCCGGAGCCGTTGAACTGGATATTGCTGGAACCTGATGAAGGATTTTCAAATCTAAACAGGTTGGCGCGTCAGTTTCTAGCAGGAAATCGTAGGGAGCTCATATATTATTTAAATTTTCAATTTGAAATTAAAGAAAGAAATCAAATTTAACATTATATTGGTCATGCAGAGATTGAAGTAATTGAATTTATAATACTGTACATTACAGTCATAGTGTTGGTAGTACAATGTGAATGTGGCAGTATGAAGAAATGCTGTTCGTAAGTATATTGAGCACATTTAAAATTTTTGCTCATTTTGCAACTTAAATAGCAATCATTAAATTACGTAGCTTGAAAAGAAAGTGTAATTAAGTCATTATATTGATAGATGCAGAGATGGAAATGATTAGCAGCGATTGAAATTATAATGCATGTCATTGGGTTTTGGTATTAAATTGCATTGGACGTGAATTGCACGTGTTTTATTTAGATATTAGTTCTTGTGAACATCTCGCAAGTCAAACTAATCAGTTCTCAATCAACTTAAATGGAACAAAAAAAAAAAAATGGTCTTTTCTATGATAATGGCTTCTTTTAGGTTGTGGCTGGAAGCGTGTCATATCGGAAGAGGACAATACCCTGATCATTTCATTGGTGCCAAGGCGAGGGTTTAACGCCACTTAAGTGAAGAAAGGAGGCAGAAATGTATTTAGGTAGGTACTTTCAAAAATCGGTTAAATGTTATCTTTTAGACATTATTTTCTGAGAAAAATAGTTTGTTTAATTTACACATTTTATGCTAGTAATTTTACTAAGTATTTTTTTAATTCTAGTCAGTACTATCATATTTTTCATGTTAGTCAATTTGATTTTATTGATTGGGTCATGAAACCTAACCTTAGGTGAGGAAATTTTATACATGGTGCGTTTGTTGTGTTGTCAATTTAATTAGTAATTGAAATTAACAGCAAAAGATAAAGATACCATAGATAAAACAGTTCATTTTCATACATTATTGTAAATAGAACAGTTTATAAATTTAAAATATAATTTTAACTATGGCTAGAGGCTACTAGTCTAGTTACTCATTTGGCTGGCTGCCCATGATATGGCCATGATTGATATGTCACTCTTATGTGACAGTGTTGTGATGATTGAACATGATCAGCTTGTCTCTGCATGTGGGAGACTCGAGGTCTGAAAATACTCGTTGTTACGAGTGTGGAGATGATTTGACCTGAGGACGATATGGCTCGTTTGTCTCCTCCTCCTCCTCTGCTTCCTCTTCCTCTTCCTTGTTCTAGTATGTTCATCACTTTCTTCTATCCTTTTTATTTTCCTTCCTTGCTTTCCCTTGTCCCCTCCTACTTAGGGTTTGTTTTTGTTTTTCTCCGCTGCAGAGAATACATATGATTGATCCCCCTATTGTGGGGAGATTACTGGGTTTTAGGACACGTGAGTGCAATGATTTTTCCTCTGACATAATTCATATGGACACGTTGAACTATGTGAACAAATGAACTACGTGCTCCTATCCCCACTCTATATTTATTCATGTATAAAATTTCAGATTCGTCACCACTGCACCACTTGATCCATTCACCCGCCTCTACAAGACCTATCCATCAGACTCGTGTAAGTAGGTTTTTATGATTTTGGGCTAATTCTAGCTCTTTGTAGCGTGAATGAGTTCCAAAATGGCATTGTTGTGACTTTGTTTTTTTTATGCCTTATTCGAGTGTTTTTTTTTTATTTATTTAAAAGTATTAAAGTTTGTAGCGTGAATGAGTTCCAAAATGGCATTGTTGTGACTTTTTGTTTTTTGATGCCTTATTCGAGTTTTTTTTAATTTTTTTACTTAAAAGTATGAAAGTGCATGACCAGTTGCAGACAAGGTGGCATTTGTGATTATCACCAGTACCCAGTATCACTTTCTTAGTTTAGTCCCCCATATTTTCAAGAGAATTAGGAGCATAGTTTTTCAGCTGGGGGGAGGGGCACTGTGAGTAAGGAGCTCCAATGGGATGTTATCGGGTCCTGGGGCTTTGCCAGCGGGCTTCATGCGTTCTAAAGTCTTGGGTTGGGTGGAAGGTGGTAATAATGTCCAGTGACGGATGGACGGACGGGATGCTGTGGGGTCATACGCAGGAGATCGTTAAGATTAGTCCTCCATCGTAAAAGGATGCCCTCGCTGTCTGTCGGTTGTAGTTGTGGCGGGTCCATCCACGTCCTTTAACCCGCTCATAACCAAAGATGTGGTTCAGAAGTGTAAGTTGAGCACAGAATTGAACTCTAGAAAATAGTAGACGTTTCACTTGAAAGACAAGCTAAGAATAAGTCGCATTCACATACTGTACGGCAGTACGCTAAGCAGTCAGGTCCCTGTTGCCATATCGTATGCTATTATCATATAAAAGCCTAAATATTGTGCAAAATACGCAGATTCTTTTATTAGCAAATATGTGTAACAACAGAAAACGTGATGTGTAGTATGCAGCGCACACGGCCCAGCCACACGGGGGGGGGGGGGTACTGTATTATATATTTTTTAGATAGTAAATAGCAAGATACAACATTCTTACTCGGTGTGGAGAACATTATGACTTGAAACAGATTTCCCATCGTCTTTTGATACAAAATGTTGACAGTGCAAGTTGATCTAGGTGACTGTCCATGTCGAGTTACCAATATGTCATTTTCATGATTAATCGTTGTATTTACCACTTGGAAATATTCTTTGTGTTTGTTCTGGTTAATGACTGTGATGTGCGTGACGAACTTGGGGCGTGGCATGGAGGGTGAGTATGGGAATGGGGAAAAGGACAAAGGTATGTAATGTTGAGGGGAATGGTTCTCTCAGCGAATCCCCTCACTGGTTTAAGACACGCTTTGTCGTACATGCACTTGACACTTGATATATATGAGGTCTGTGATTGGGGTAAATTCATGTCGCTCCCTAGTCATGAATCACTAACACTTTTGGTTAGTTACATCTCTTGTCTTGGACTTGACTTGTACTCCACTAGTACTCAACTGTGTTCTATGGGGGCGAGATATAATCCCCATGCATGGTAACTACAGATGGGTAATGCACCTGAACCAATACTCAAGATGGAGAAGACACCAAGTGGTAAATAAAATGATTAATAATGAAAATGGCATATCGGTAACTCGACAACATCCTGAGAGGGGTTAGACAACCGGCTTGGTAACTAAGGGTGTCGAATCCTTACATAATGCTTCATATAATGTTTTTGTATATACAGGTAAACGTCGACTTACGATGGCATTAGGTTTCGATAGAGCCATCATAAGACGATCTCATCGTAAGTCGATCCCCACTCTGTTCCGTGGTCACTGTACCTAGCCTACCTGTATATTAACCACCAGAGATACTGAATATAGCCTATTAAACATGTACAGTAGTTTATTTAATTATTTTTATCCTTTTTACCATATTCAAACACTATATGTATTTTCAGTACGGAACTTAAATCTCGCGGGCAGCAGCCAATGCCAGCCGTACGACGTGACGTAATAATACTCGCATCATAAAATATAGTCACCGCTTATATCGATCGTTCTCTCTTTCACCCGCGAATTTTGAAAACCACAGAGAATGAATCATTTGAGAGAATGTAAAAACACAGGGGCGACTACAATAAATATAATCAAGACGCCGATATGGCAGCGTCGCGAATCCACTTGCTCCTCATGACGCCTACGTGTGCGGCACCGTATGGAAGGGGTTAAATTATCATATCGTCGTCGTCATCGTAAAGTCGAACAATCGTAAGTCGCGGCCATCGTAAGTCGACGTTTACCTGTAAACAAAAATGATAGGCCACTCTATGTAAGTGGAAAAAGTAAGACTATAATTTGTTATGCATGTTTTCACATACTAAGTTTCTAGAATACAAATTTCATACAGCTTGATATGCTTAATTGCTGTACTTTAATCTTAATCCTAGTTCTACAGCTATCAATTCACAAAATTAACTGAGGCCGCAACCACAGATGTCTATATTAATTTGAAATATTAGTCTATTTACTCGGAAAAAAAAATGCCTCTTGTCGAGATTTATTCCCGACACCCTCCGTGCGGCCAAGGAGCACGTCTAATTACAATTGTGCATTGTCAGTCAGGGATTGCCTTAATCTAATTGCCCTAAGAGCTGGTTGTCTCATAGCTTACAAGTCATAACGTCCCACCGTCATAACGTCCCACTGTCACAACGTCCCAATGTCGAAACGTCCCACTTCCAAAGGAAATAGGTCAAATAATGCAATGCAACCATTGCTAATTTTTATATAAAATTGTGCATTTGAGCAAAATCCGTCATTGTTTGGGTTTGGTTGGTTTGGTCGGCGATTAGTAAATTAAATTTAGGTCCTGTATATCGCATCAAATTAGGTTTGAATACATTATAAATCATTGCAAGATACATTTTATGCCCAAAAATATTAGTTGCCAGTTTTAATTAATGCAGTTGACGCTACAAATAAATTAAATTTAGGTCCTGTATATCTCATCTAATTAGGTTCGAATAGATTATAAACCATTGCAAGATGCATTTTATGCCCAAAAATATTAGTTGTCGGTTGAATTAATGCAGTTGATGCTAGTTCCTGTTAGTTGTCGCTGGTTCTTGCTAGTTGTCGCTAAGTAGTGTGACCACAAATTACATGAAAATCACACATTTTAAAGAATATAGTTGAAGCAATTCAACTATATGGAATCTAGTACACTAATAACACGTTTTTATGTGGGACGTTATTTGTAGTTTGATCCAGTGGTAGTGGGGCGTTTTGGTATACTCAAGTGGGTATACCAAAAATATTAGTTGTCGGTTGAATTAATGCAGTTGACGCTAGTTCCTGTTAGTTGTCGCTGGTTCTTGCTAGTTGTCGCTAAGTAGTGTGACCGCAAATTACATGAAAATCACACATTTTAAAGAAAATAGTTGAAGCAATTCAACTATATGCAATCTATTACACTAATAACACGTTTTTATGTGGGACGTTATTCGTAGTTTGATCCAGTGGTAGTGGGTTAAGTGGAACGTTTTGACTGAAGGCCAAGTGGGACGTTCTGACTGGCGTGGCTTACCAGTCATAACGTCCCAATGTCAAAACCGTCATTGTTTGGGTTTGGTCGGCGATTAGTAAATAAATTAAATTTAGGTCCTGTATATCACATCAAATTAGGTTCAAATACATTATAAATCATTGCAAGATACATTTTATTCCCAAAAATATTAGTTGTCGTTTAATTAATGCAATTGACGCTAGTTCCTGTTAGTTAATAAATTAAATTTAGGTAGGTCCTGTATATCGCATCAAATTAGGGTTGAATACATTATAAATCATTGCAAGATACATTTTATGCCCAAAAATATTAGTTGTCGGTTTAATTAATGCAGTTGACGCTAGTTCCTGTTAGTTGTTGCTGGTTTTTGCTAGTTGTCGCTGCTTACCAGTCATAACGTCCCAATGTCAAAACCATCATTGTTTGGGTTTGGTCGGCAATATGTAAATAAATTAAATTTAGGTCCTGTATATCGCATCAAATTAGGTTCGAATATTGTAAATCATTGCAAGATACATTTTATGCCCAAAAATATTAGTTGTCAGTTTAATGCAGTTGAGGCTAGTTCCTGTTAGTTGTCGCTGGTTCTTGCTAGTTGTCGCTAAGTAGTGTGACCGCAAATTACATGAAAATCACACATTTAAAAGAAAATAGTTGAAGCAATTAAACTATATGATATCTATTACACTAATAACACGTTTTTATGTGGGACGTCATTCGTTAGTTTGATCCAGTGGTAGTGGGGCGTTTTGGTATACCCAAGTGACGTTTTGACTGAAGGCCAAGTGGGACGTTTTGACAGTGGGACGTTCTGACTGGTGTGCTAGAAACCACTCTCACCCATTCCATTCCTACCTATTCCACTTCCTTCTACCCTCTTCCCTCCCTCTTATCTTGGCACCTCCTGGATGACGGGTCATCCCTGCACCTTGTCCACTACCCTGGGTCAGAAGCAGGGTTGCAAGACACAGCACATCCACAGTGCTATAGTGGCTATTCAACTATATGGAATCAAGTACACTAATAACATGTTTTTATGTGGGACGTTATTCGTAGTTTGATCCAGTGGTAGTGGGGCGTTTTGGTATACCCAAGTGGGTATACCAAAAATATTAGTTGTCGGTTGAATTAATACAGTTGACGCTAGTTCCTGTTAGTTGTCGCTGTTTCTTGCTAGATGTCGCTAAGTAGTGTGACCGCAAATTACATGAAAATCACACATTTTAAAGAAAATAGTGAAAGCAATTCAACTATATAGGTACGCCCGAAACCACGCGCGGCGCCACCGTTGACCATGTACTGTTTACGTCGCCATTTCTTGTGGCCCACTAGCTTTTGTTTAGCTTAGTTTGAATGCTTGCCGCGTTCAGCACATGCTTAAAATATTCATATTACCTTGTTGTTTTGCAAGTGTATGCCCAATTCTTGAAATAGAAACAAATTTTCAGCGATTTAAACGGAAATTTGGTTATCAAACTTGGCAACATAGTTTTCTGAGTAAAAATATTAAGGTAAGACATCAATACACATTATTTTAGGTTACATAACCAAGTTTATCAACCTATTTTCTCCCGGAAATGAGAAGCTTAAGATCATTGATCACTTGATGTTTGAGCTTAGTGGCATGATATGTAGGCATATAGTCACGCGCGAAACCATAAGCGGCGACGCTATCGCCATCTTTTGCGCCCCGTTGGATTTTGATTTTTGTTTGGCTTAGTTTGAATGCTTGGAGCGTTCAGCACATTCGCAGGGTATTAAAATTATCTTGTTATTAAACAAGTTTATGCCCAGTTCTTCAAAACTTGTTTAATTCTTGCCGATTTCAACGCAATTTCTTATATTAGCCCTGGCAAATTAGTTTTGCGAGTAAAAGTGTAAAGGCAAGAAACTAAATCATATAATATTTGATGTAATAATGTTGTTTATTAGCCTCTATTCTACCGGATATGAGCAAATTTGAAATTGTTGCTAGCACAGTTGTGCAATCTAAATTTCTTGAAGCTTAGATGCCTATTCGACATATCGTTGCCATGGCAACGTGATAGGTGTCAGTAAGAACGGTGTAAGAGGAAAGTCTTGCATTGTTTTTGACATGCTCAGGATATTTTTGGACCCATAAAACCTTTACATGCCAAGTTGCATGTCAGTTGGGCCAGCGGTTTGGATTTTATTATTTCTAAATTGACAACAGTTGCCATGGTAACATGATAGATGTTAGTAAGAGCAGTATAAAAGGAAAGTCCTGCATTGTTTTTGATATACTCAAGTGATTTGTTGACCCATAAAATCTTCCCATGCAAAGTTGCATGTCAGTTGTGCCAGGGGTTTGGATTGTAATGATTATTTCTAAATTGACAACAATTGCCATGGCGACATGATAGATGTTAGTAAGAACAGTATAAAAGGATGGTCCTACATTGTTTTTGACATGCTCAGGAGATTTTATGACCCATAAAACCTTCACATGTCAAGTTGCATGTCAGTTGTGCCAGTAGTTTGGATTTTATAGGTTATTTCTAAATTGACAACAGTTGCCATGGCAACATGATAGATATTAGTAAGAATGGTATAAGAAGAAGGTCCTGCAATGTTAATGACATGCTCAGGTGATTTGTTGGCCCATAAAACCTTCACATGAAAAGTTGCATGTCAATTGGGCCAGAGGTTTGGGTTTTATTGATTATTTCTAAATTGACAACAGTTGCCATGGCAACATGATAGGTGCTAGTAAGAATGGTATAAGAAGAAGGTCCTGCAATGTTAATGACATGCTCAGGTGATTTGTTAACCCATAAAACCTTCACATACCAAGTTGCATGTCAATTGGGCCAGCGGTTTGGATTTTATAGGTTATTTCTAAATTGACAACAGTTGCCATGGCAACATGATAGGTGTTAGTATGAATGGTATAAGAAGAAGGTCCTGCAATGTTAATGACATGCTCAGGTGATTTGTTGGCCCATAAAACCTTCACATGACAAGTTGCATGTCAATTGGGCCAGAGGTTTGGATATTATTGTTTCTAAATTGACGACAGTTGCCATGGCAATATGATAAGTGTTATTAAGAATGGTATAAGATAGGTACGCCCACAAAAAAAAAAATAACCCTTGAATTATTGTTGCATATGAAAGAAAACTTTATTAGAAACTAAATGCTTTTTAAATTTTTTAAATAGCTTGAAAAATAAGGGAGATACGATTTTTTGAATGATTTTTTAGCCCGCATTTTTGGCTAGACTTTACCATAACAAAGTGTCAGAATTAAGGGTGGTAATTTGTAAAGATTTCGGTAAAGAAATACACATTAACTCTAAACCACTGGTCCAATTTTATTAAAATTTGGAATACTTGGGTTTTATGGATCAACAAATCACATGAACATGTCAAAAACAATGTGAGACATCTCCATCATACTAACTAATTTATCTAATTTAGCTAATTTATCATCACTCGGCTCCTGTGGAGCAATCGGCTCGTGTGGATATCACTGCATCATTGCAAGACTGTCGTCACTCAAATTTCTTGATTTTTCAGAAGCATTTTAAAGTGTCTAAGTCCCATAACTTTAATTTTACCCTCAGAAAAAAAGTGTCTTTAAGATAACGAACTGAATTTTTAAAACTACTTTTAGAAACGATAGGTAACGAGTTCCAAGCGCAGCAAGCACCCGTGCATTTTGAACCTAACCTAACCAATTTAAGTTTAGAATTAGTTTAATCTATACAAGTACGTAGGGTGGAGTTTGAAAAAAGTCCTGATTAGTTTGTTTTGACATATATCACTGCATCATTGCAAGACTGTCGTAACTCAAATTTCGTGATTTTTCAGAAGCATTTTAAAGTATCTAAGTCCTGTAAATTTCATAATTTTACCCTCAGAAAAAAAAGTGCCTTAAAGATAACGAACTGAATTTTTTAAAACTACTTGTAGAAACAATGAGTAACAAGTTCCAAGCGCAGCAAGCACCCGTGCATTCTGAACCTAACCTAACAAATTTATGTTTAGAATTAGTTTTTCTCATACAAGTATGTAGGATGGAGTTTGAAAACAGTCCTCATTAGTTTGTTTTGACATATATCGATGCATCATTGCAAGACTGTCGTAACTCAAATTTCGTGATTTTTCAGAAGCATATTAACCCCTTCCATACGGTGCCGCACACGTAGGCGTCATGGGGAGCGAGTGTATTCGCGAGGCTGCCATATCGGCGTCTTGATTATATTTATTGTAGTCGCCCCTGTGTTTTTACATTCTCTCAAATGTGCCCTGAATCCCATTCTCTGTGGTATTCAAAATTCGCGGGTGAAAGAGAGAACGATCGATATAAGCGGTGACTATATTTTATGATGCGAGTATTATTACGACACGTCGTACGGCTGGCATTGGCTGCTGCCACTGAGATCTAAGTCCATGACGCCTACGTGTGCGGCACCGTATGGAAGGGGTTAATCTAAGTCCTATAACTTTAATAATTTTACCATCAGAAAAAAAAGCGTCTTAAAGATTAGCTGATTTTTTAAAACTACTTTTAGAAACGATGGGTAACGAGTTCCAAGTGCAGCAAGCACCTGTGCATTTTGAATCTAGCCTAACCAATTTAAGTTTAGAATTAGTTAAATCTATACAAGTATGTAGGATGGAGTTTGAAAACAGACCTGATTAGTTTGTTTTGACATATATCGCTGCATCATTGCAAGACTGACTGTCATAACTCAAATTTCGTGATTTTTCAGAAGCATATTAAAGTATCTAAGTCCCATAACATTAATAATTTTACCCTAAGAAAAAAGTGTCTGAAAGATAACGAACTGAATTTTTAAAACTACTTTTAGAAACAATGAGTAACGAGTTCCAAGCGCAGCAAGCACCCGTGGATTTTGAACCTAACCTAACCAATTTAAGTTTAGAATTAGGTAAATGTATACAAGTACGTTGGATGGAGTTTGAAAACAGTCCTGATTAGTTTGTTTTGCCATATATCACTGCATCATTGCAAGACTGTCGTAGCTCAAATTTCGTGATTTTTCAGAAGCATTTTAAAGTGTCTAAGCCCTGTAACTTTAATAATTTTACCCCCAGAAAAAAAAGGGCCTTAAAGATAACAAACTGAATTTTTAACACTACTTTTGGAAACAATGGGTAACGAGTTCCAAGCACAGCAAGCACCCGTGCATCTTGAACGTAACCTAACCAATTTAAGTTTAGAATTAGTTAATCTATACAAGAATGTAGGATGGAGTTTGAAAACTGTCCTGATTAGTTTGTTTTGACATATATCGCTGCATCATTGCAGGACTGTCGTGACTCAAATTTCGTGATTTTTCAGAAGCATTTTAAAGTATCTAAGTACAGGTAAACGTCGACTTACGATGGCCGCGACTTACGATTGTTCGACTTTACGATGACGACGGCGACGACGACGACATGATAATTTAACCCCTTCCATACGGTGCCGCACACGTAGGCGTCATGAGGAGCAAGTGGATTCGTGACGTTGCCATATCGGCGTCTTGATTATATTTATTGTAGTCGCCCCTGTGTTTTTACATTCTCTCAAATGTGGCCTGAATCCCATTCTCTGTGGTTTTCAAAATTCGCGGGTGAAAGAGAGAACGATCGATATAAGCGGTGACTATATTTTATGATGCGAGTATTATTACGTCACGTCGTACGGCTGGCATTGGCTGCTGCTCGCGAGATTTAAGTTCCGTACTGAAAATACATATTATAGTGTTTGAATATGGTAAAAAGGATAAAAACAATTAAATAAACTACTGTACATGTTTAATAGGCTATATTCAGTATCTCTGGTGGTTAATATACAAGTAAGCTAGGTACAGTGACCACGGAACAGAGTGATACACAAATTGGGGATCGACTTACGATGAAATCGTCTTACGATGGCTCTATCGAAACCTAATGCCATCGTAAGTCGACGTTTACCTGTACTACAATTTAATAATTTTACCCTCAGAAAAAAAGTACCTTAAAGATAATGAACTGAATTTTTAAAACTACTTTTTGAAACGATGGGTAACGAGTTCCAAGCGCAGCAAGCAACCGTGCATTTTGAACCAAACCTAACCAATTTAAGTTTAGAATTAGTTTAATCTATACAAGTACGTAAGATGGAGTTTGAAAACAATCCTCATTAGTTTGTCTTGACATATATCGCTGTATCATTGCAAGACGTCGTAACACAAATTTCATGATTTTTCAGAAACATTTTAAAGTATCTAAGTCCTATAAATTTAATAATTTTTCCCTCGGCAAAAAAAAGTGCCTTAAAGATATCGAACTGAATTTTTAAAACTACTTTTAGAAACGATGGGTAACAATTTCCAAGTGCAGCAAGTACCCGTGCAAATTTAGAATTAGTTTAATCTCTACAAATACGTAGAATGGAGTTTGAAAACAGTCCTGATGAGTTTTTGACATATATCGCTCCATCATTGCAAGACTGTCGTAACTCAAATTTCGTGATTTTTTTAGAAGCATATTTACGTATCTAAGTCCTATAACTTTAATAATTTTACCATAAGAAAAAAAAAGTGTCTTAAAGATATCGAACCGAATTTTTAAAACTACTTTTAGAAACGATGGGTAACGAGTTCCAAGCGCAGCAAGCACCCGTGCATTTTGAATTTAACCTAACCAATCTAAGTTTAGAATTAGTTTAATCTGTACAAGAACGTAGGATAGAGTTTGAAAACGGACCTCATTAGTTTGTTTTGACATACATCACTGCATCATTGCAAGACTGTCGTACCTCAAATTTCGTGATTTTTCAGAAGCATTTTAAAGTATCTAAGTAATTTAAGTTTAGAATTAGTTTAATCTATACAAGTCCGTAGGATGGAGCTTGAAAACAGACCTGATTAGTTTGTTTTGATATATATCGCTGCATCATTGCACAACTGTCGTAACTCAAATTTCGTGATTTTTCAAAAGCAATATAAAGTATCTAAGTCCTATTACTTTAATAATTTTACACTTAGAAAAAAAAGTGCCTTAAAGATAACGAACTGAATTTTAAAAATACTTTTGGAAACGATGGGTAACGAGTTCCAAGCGCAGCAAGCACCCGTACATTTTGAACCTAACGTAACCAATTTAAGTTTATAATTAGTTTACTCTATACAAGTATATAGGATGGAGTTTGAAAACAGTCCTGATTAGTCTGTTTTGACATATCGCTGCATCATGCATGATTGTTGTAACTCAAATTTCGTGATTTTTCAGAAGCATTTTAAAGTATCTAAATCCTGTAAATTTCATAATTTTACCCTCAGAAAAAAAAGATAACGAACTGAATTTTTAAAACTACTTTTAGAAACGATGAGTAACAAGTTCCAAGCGCAGCAAGCACCCGTGCATTCTGAACCTAACCTAACAAATTTATGTTTAGAATTAGTTTAATCTATACAAGTATGTAGGATGGAGTTTGAAAACAGTCCTGATTAGTTTGTTTTGACATATATCGCTGCATCATTGCAAGACTGTCGTAACTCAAATTTCGTGATTTTTCAGAAGCATATTAATCTAAGTCCTATAACTTTAATAATTTTACCCTCAGAAAAAAAAGCGTCTTAAAGATAACAAACTGAATTTTTAAAACTACTTTTAGAAACGATGGGTAACGAGTTCTAAGCGCAGCAAGCACCCGTGCATTTTGAACCTAACCTAACCAATCTAAGTTTAGAATTAGTTTAATCTATACAAGTACGTAGGATGGAGTTTGAAAACAGTCCTGATTTGTTTGTTTTGACATATATCTGCATCATTGCAAGACTGTCGTAACTCAAATTTTATGATTTTTGAGAAGCATTTCAAAGTATGTTAGTCCTATAACTTTAATAATTTTACACTCAGAAAAAGAAGTGTCTTAAAGATAACGAAATGAATTTTTAAAACTACTTTTTTGAAACGATTGGTAACGAGTTTCAAGCGCAGCAAGCACCCATGCATTTTGAACCTAACCTAACCAATTCAGTTTAGAATTAGTTTAATCCATACAAGTATGTAGGATGGAGTTTGAAACCAGTCCTGATTAGTTTGTTTTGACATATATTGCTGCATCATTGCAAGACTGTCGTAGCTAAAATTTCGTGATTTTTCAGAAGCATTTGAAAGTGTCTAAGCCCTGTAACTTTAATAATTTTACCCCCAGAAAAAAAGGGCCTTAAAGATAACAAACTGAATTTTTAACACTACTTTTAGAAACGATGAGTAACGAGTTCCAAGCACAGCAAGCACCGATGCATTTTGAATGTAACCTAACCAATTTAAGTTTAGAATTAGTTAACCTATACAAGAACGTAGGATGGAGTTTGAAAACCGTCCTGATTAGTTTGTTTTGACATATTTCGCTGCATCATTGCAGGACTGTCGTAACTCAAATTTCGTGATTTTTCAGAAGCATTTTAAAGTATCTAAGTACTACAATTTAATAATTTTACCCTCAGAAAAAAAGTGCCTTAAAGATAACGAACTGAATTTTTAATACTACTTTTTGAAACGATGGGTAACGAGTTCCAAGCGCAGCAAGCAACCGTGCATTTTGAACAAAACCTAACCAATTTAAGTTTAGAATTAGTTTAATCTATTCAAGTACGTAGGATGGAGTTTGAAAACAATCCTCATTAATTTGTTTTGACATATATCGCTGCATCATTGCAAGACTGTCGTAACACAAATTTCGTGATTTTTCAGAAGCATTTTAAAGTATTTAAGTCCTGTAAATTTCATAACTTTTCCCTCAGAAAAAAAGTGCCTTAAAGATAACGAACTGAATTTTTAAAACTACTTTTAGAAACGATGACTAACGAGTTCCAAGCACAGCAAGCACCCGTGCATTTTGAATGTAACCTAACCAATTTAAGTTTAGAATTAGTTAACCTACACAATAATGTAGGATGGAGTTTGAAAACCGTCCTGATTAGTTTGTTTTGACATATTTCGCAGCATGATTGCAGGGCTGTCATAACTCAAAATTCGTATGGGTAACGAGTTCCAAGCGCAGCAAGCACCCGTACATTTTGAACCTAACGTAACCAATTTAAGTTTATAATTAGTTTAATCTATACAAGTATGTAGGATGGAGTTTGAAAACAGTCCTGATTAGTTTGTTTTGACATATATCGCTGCATCATTGCAAGACTGTCGTAATTCAAATTTCGTGATTTTTCAGAAGCATTTTATAGTATCTAAGTCTTATAACTTTAATAGTTTTACCCTCAGAAAAAAATTGCCTTAAAGATAACTAACTGAATTTTTAAAACTACTTTTAGTAACGATGGGTAACGAGTTCCAAGCGCAATCACCCCTGCATTTTGAACCTAACCTAACCAATTTAAGTTTAGAATTAGTTATATCTATACAAGTACGTAGGATGTAGTTTCAAAACAGTCCTGATTAGTTTGTGTTGATATATATCGCTGCATCATTGCAGGACTGCCGTAACTCAAATTTCGTGATTTTTGAGAAGCATTTTAGGTTATCTAAGCCCTATAACTAATAATTTTACACAGAAAATAAGTGCCTTCAAGATAACGAACTAAATTTTTAAAACTACTTTTAGAAACGATGGGTAACGAGTTCCAAGCGCAGCAAGCACCCGTGCATTTTGAACCTAACCTAACCAATTTAAGTTTAGAATTAGTTTAATCTATACAAGTATGTAGGATGGAGTTTGAAAACAGTTGTCATTAGTTTCTTTTGACATATATCTGCATCATTGCAAGACTGTCGTAACTGAAATTTCATTATTTTTCGGAAGCATGTTAAAGTACCTAAGTCCTATAACTTTAATAAATTTACCCTCAGAAAAAAAGTGTCAAAGATAACGAACTGAATTTTTAAAATTAATTTTAGAAAGGAAGAGTAACGGGTTCCAAGCGCAGCAAGCACCCGTGCATTTTGAACCTAACTTAACCAACTTAAATTTAGAATTAGTTTAATCTATACAAGTACGTAGGATGGAGTTTGAAAACAGTCCTGATTAGTTTGTTTTGACATATATCGCTGCATCATTGCAAGACTCATCACTTAAATTTCGTGATTTTTCAGAAGCATTTTAAAGTGTCTAAGTCCGTCCATTTTGAATTTAACCTAACTAATTTAAGTTTAGAATTAGTTTAATCAATAGAAGTACGTAGGACCGAGTTTCAAAACGGTCCTGATTAGTTTGTTTTGACATATATCGCTGCATCATTACAAGACTGTCGTAACTCAATTTTCGTGATTTTTCAGAAGCATTTTAAAGTATCTAAGTTCTTTAACTTCAATAATTTTACCCTCAGAAAAAAAGTACCTTAAAGAAAACAAACTGCATTTTCAAATCTACTTAGAGAAACGATGGGTAACGAGGTCCACGCGCAGCAAGCACCCATGCATTTTGATCCTAACCTAACCAATTTAAGTTAGAATTAGTTTAATCTACACAAGTATGTAGGATGGAGTTTGAAACCAGTCCTGATTAGTTTGTTTTGACATATATTGCTGCATCATTGCAAGACTGTCATAATTCAAATTTCGTGATTTTTCAGAAACATTTTAAAGTAGTCCCATAACTTTAATAATTTTTCCCTCAATAAAAAAAGTGTCGTAAAGATAACAAACTTTATTTTTAAAACTACTTGTAGAAATGATGGGAAACGAGTTCCAAGCGCAGCAAGCATCCGTGCATTTTGATTCTAACCTAACCAATTTAAGATTAGAATTAGTTTATTCTATACAAGTATGTAGGATAGTGTTTGAAAACAGTACTGATTAGTTTGTTTTGACATATATCGCTGCATCATTGCAAGACTGTCGTAACTCAACTTTCGTTATTTTTCAGAAGCATTTTAGAGTAAGTCCTGTAACTTTAATAATTTTACACTCAGTAAAAAAAGGTGTTAAAGGTAACGAACTGAATTTTTTAAAACTACTTTTAGAAACGATGAGTAACGAGTTCCAAATGCAGCAAGCACCCGTGCATTTTGAACCTAACCTAACCAATTTACATACATATACCAAGGCATTTTCCCCCTTCCAAGGGAGGTAGCCAAAAAGGGAAAGGCATAAAAACACTCCCACCCATTTCATCCCTAAATACACTCCACACCCCTCCCACCCTTCCTCTCATCTGAGCACCTCCTGGATGACGGGTCATCCCTGCACCCTGCCCACCGCCCTGGGTCAGAAGCAGTGTCGCAACACACAGTACCACCACCGCGAGGCCACTTCATTTACTCGGCGATCCCCCCCTCTCCGTCCACCTTTGCATATAAGGCGAGGACGGGGAGAAATCCCTTCGGGCTGCGTCAAAATTTACTCACACATACTCCCCCACCCCCCACTTCACCGCACATTTCTCCTCATGCAGTCACAACATCATCCATATACAACCATTCTCCACTCACCTCTGTCTTCCGTCCTCTCCCTTCCTTCCTCAACAGACATTCCCCTCTTCCCCAAAGCACCCTTCACCCCATCCATCCACCTCATCCTAGGACGTCCCCTCATGTTCACTCCCTCCACATCTGCCTTCCATACCTCTTTTACTAGTCTTTCTTCACTCATTCTTTCCATGTGTCCAAACCATCCTAATATTCTTTCATCAACCCTATCTCCCAAATCCTTTTTCACCCCTGTTCTCCTCCTCACCTCCTCATTTCTCACTCTATCCAGCCTAGTAACCCCCACCATACTTCTCAGACACCTCATCTCAAACACATTCAAACTCCTTCTCTCTTCTTTTATGTTCCACGTTTCTGCCCCATACAGTGCTGTTGGCACAATCACTCCTTCATACAGTCTCCTTTTTGCATCCATTCCCAAATGTCTATTTCTCATTACACTCTTTAAACCACCAAGGCATTTACTCGCTTCTCTCAATCTACATTCTACCTCTTCCTTCACTCCACCTTTTCCTGCTACACTTGCACCCAAGTAACTAAAACTATCCACTTCCTCCAGTCGCTCTCCCTTAATGTTCACTTCCAGTCTACTGCCACTTTCACCCCTTGTACATCTCATCACCTTACTTTTACCCACATTTATCTTTAGCTTTCTTCTATCACATACTCTCCCAAACTCTGCCACCAGCTTCCTCAATCCCTCCTCTGACCCTGCCACAAGCGCAATGTCGTCCGCAAACAACAGCTGGCTCACCTCCCACTTTTCTCCATTTTCTTTAACCATCTCCAATCCCTGACTCACTACCCTAGCATTCACCTCTCGCACCACCCCATCCATGTATAAGTTGAACAGCCAGGGCGACATAACGCATCCTTGACGAAGTCCCACCTTTACTTCAAACCACTCACTCTCTCCATTTCTAATCCTAACACGTGCTCTACTACTCTCATAAAAACTCTTGACAGCTCCCAAAAGCTTTCCTCCTATCCCATAAATCTGCATAACCTCCCACAGTGCCTTTCTGTCTACCCTATCATAAGCCTTTTCCAGATCCATAAAAGCCCAAAAAACATCCTTCCCCTTTCCTATAGCTTTCTCACATATCTGTCTTACCACAAAGATCTGATCTACACAACCTCTACCCGTCCTAAATCCACACTGTTCCTCACCAATTACTCCCTCTGTTCCTCTCCTAATCCTCTCAATTAAGATCCTCCCATAAACCTTCCCTACTACACTCAACAGGCTAATCCCTCTGAAACCAACCAATTTAGGTTTAGAAATAGTTTAATGTATACAATTACGTATGCATTTTGAACCTAAACTAAATAATTTAAGTTTAGAATTAGTTTAATCTATACAAGTACGTAGGATGGAGTTTCAAAACAGTCCAGATTAGTTTGTTTTGACATAGTTCGCTGCATCATTGCAAGACTGCCTTAACTCAAATTTCGTGATTTTTCAGAAGCATTTTAAAGTATCTAAGTCCTATAACTTTAATAAACTTACCATCAGAAAAAAGTGCCTTAAAGATGACGAACTAAATTTTTAAAACTACTTTTCAAGACGATGGGTAATGAGTTGCAAGCGCAGCAAGCACCCTTGCATTTTGAACCGAACCTAACCAATTTAAGTTTAGAATTAGTTTAATCTATACAAGTACGTAGGATGGAGTTTGAAAACAGTCCTCATTAGTTTTTCACATATATCGCTGCATCATTGCAAGACTGTCGTAACTCAAATTTCGTGATTTTTCATAAGGATTTTAAAGTATCTAAGTCCTATTACTTTAATAATTTTATACTCAGTAAAAAAAAAGGGTGTTAAAGGTAACGAACTGAATTTTTAAAACTACTTTTAGAAACGATGGGTAACGAGTTCCAAACGCAGCAAGCACCCGTGCATTTTGAACCTAATCTAACCAATTTTGGTTTAGAATTAATTTAATATATACAATTACGTATGCATTTTGAACCTAAACTAAATAATTTAAGTTTAGAATTAGTTTAATCTATACAAGTACGTAGGATGGAGTTTGAAAACAGTCCCGATTTGTTTGTTTTGACATATATCTGCATCATTGCAAGACTGTCGTAACTCAAATTTCATGATTTTTCAGAAGCATTTCAAAGTACGTAAGCCCTATAACTTTAATAATTTACTCAGAAAATAAGTGCCTTGAAGATAACAAACTTTATTTTTAAAACTACTTGTAGAAACGATGGGTAACGAGTTCCAAGCGCAGCAAGCACCCGTGCATTTTGAACCTAACCTAACCAATTTAAGTTTAGAATTAGTTTAATCTATACAAGTATGTAGGATGGAGTTTGAAAAAAGTCGTAATTAGTTTATTTTGACATATATCTCTGCATCATTGCACGACTTGTCGTAACTGAAATTTCATTATTTTTCGGAAGCATGTTAAAGTACCTAAGTCCTATAACTTTCATAATTTTACCCTCAGAAAAAAAGTGTCAAAGATAACGAACTGAATTTTTAAAACTACTTTTAGAAAGGAAGAGTAACGGGTTCCAAGCGCAGCAAGCACCCGTGCGTTTTCAACCTAACCTAACCAATTTAAGTTTAGAATTAGTGTAATCTATACAAGTATGTAGGATGGAGTTTGAAAACAGTCCTCATTAGTTTGTTTTGACATATATCTGCATCATTGCAAGACTGTCGTAACTCAAATTTTATGATTTTTGAGAAGCATTTCAAAGTATCTAAGTCCGTGCATTTTGAATTTAACCTAACCAATTTAAGTTTAGAATTAGTTGAATCTATACAAGTACGTAGGATGGAGTTTCAAAACGGTCCTGATTAGTTTGTTTTGACATATATCGCTGCATTATTACAGGACTGTCGTAAGTCAAATTTCGTGATTTTTCAGAAGCATTTTAAAGTATCTTAGTCCTTTAACTTAAATCATTTTACCCTCAGAAAAAAAAGTGCCTTAAAGGAAACAAACTGAATTTTCAAAACTACTTTTAGAAACGATGGGTAACGAGTTCCAAGCTCAGCAAGCACCCATGCATTTTGATCCTAACCTAACCAATTTTTAAGTTTAGAATTAGTTTAATCTACACGAGTATGTAGGATGGAGTTTGAAAACAGTCCTGATTACTTTGATTTGACATATTACTGCATCATTGCAAGACTGTAGTAACTAAAATTTCGTGATTTTTCAGAAGCATATTAAAATATCTAAGTCATATAACTTTAATAATTTTACCCTTAGTAAAAAAATGTCTTAAAGATAACGAACTAAATTTTTAAAATTACTTGTAGAAAAAATGGGTAACGAGTTCCAAGCGTAGCAGGCACCCGTGAATTTTGAACCTAACCTAACCAATTTAAGTTTAAATTAGTTTAATCTAAAAAAAGTTTAATCAGAAAAAAGTGTCTTAAAGATAACAAACTGAATTTTTAGAAACAATGAGTAACGACTTCCAAGCGCAGAAAGCATCCGTGTATTTTGAACCTAACCTAACCAATTTAAGTTTAGAATTAGTTTGATCTATACAAGTACGTAGGATGGAGTTTGAAAACAGTCCTCATTAGTTTGTTTTGACATATATGGCTGCATCATTTCAAGACCGTCATCACTCAAATATCTTGATTTTTCAGAAGCATATTAAAGTATCTAAGTCATGTAACTAATAGTTTTACCCTCAGAAAAAAAGTGTCTTAAAGATAATGAATTAATTTTTTAAACTACCTTTAGAAGCGGTAACGAGTTCCAAACGCAGCAAGCACCCGTGTATTTTGAACCTAACCTAACCAATTTAAGTTTAGAATTAGTTTAATCTATACAAGTATGTAGGATGGAGTTTGAAAACAGTCCTGATTAGTTTGTTTTGACATATATCACTGCATCATTGCAAGATTGTTGTAACTCAAATTTTGTGATTTTCAGAAGAACTTTAAAGTATGTAAGTCCTGTAACTAATAATTTTACCCTCAGTAAAAAAAAGTGCCGTAAAGATAACGAACTAAATTTTTAAAACTACTTTTAGAAACTATGAGTAGCGAGTTCCAAGCGCAGCAAGTATCAGTGCATTTTGAATTTAACCAATTTAAGTTTAGAATTAGTTTAATCGGTACAAGTACGTAGGATGGAGTTTGGAAACAGTCTTCATTAGTTAAATTTGACATTTATCTCTCCATCATTGCGAGACTGTCGTAACTCAAATTTCATCATTTTGCGGAAGTATTTTAAAGTATCCAAGTCCTATAATCTTAATAGTTTTACCCTAAGAAAAAAAAGTGTCTTAAAGATAACAAACTGAATTTTTAAAACTACTTTTAGAAACGATGGGCAACGAGTTACAAGTGCAGCAAGCACCCGTGCATTTTGAACTTAACCTAACCAATTTAGGTTTAGAATTAGTTTAATCTATACAAGTATGTAGGATGGAGTTTGAAAACGGTCCGTATTAGTTTGTTTTGACACATATGACTGCATCATTGCAAGACTGTCGTAACTTAAATTTCATGATTTTTCAGAAGCATTTTAAAGAATCTTAAGTCCTGTAACTTTAATAATTTTACCCTCAGAAATAAAATGCCTTAAAGATAAGGAACTGAATTTTTAAAACTACTTTTAGAATTGATGGGTAACAAGTTCCAAGCGCAAGCACTCGTGCTGCATCATTGCAAGACTGTCGTGACTCAAATTTCGTGTTTTTTCAGAAGCATATTAAAATATCTAAATCCTATAACTTTGATAATTTTACCCTCAGAAAAAAAAGTGTCTTAAAAGATAAAGAACTGAATTTTTAAAACTACTTTTAGAAACGATGGGAAACGAGTTCCAAGCACAGCAAGCACCCGTGCATTTTGAACCTAAGCTAACCAATTTAAGTTGAGAATTAGTTTAATCTATACAAGTATGTAGGATGGAATTTCAAAACAGTCCTGATTAGTTTGTTTTGACATATATCACTGCATTATTGCAAGACTGTCGTAACCCCAATTCCGCCATTTTTGAGAAGCATTTTAAAGTATCTAAGTCCTGTAACTTTAATAATTTTACCCTCAGTAAAAAAAGGGTTGTAAAGATAAACTAAATTTTTAAAACTACTTATAGAAACGATGTGTAACGAGTTCCAAGCGCAGCCGGCACCCATGCATTTTGAACCTAACCTAACCAATTTAAGCTTAGAATTAGTTTAATCTATACGAGTACATAGGATTGAGTTTGAAAATAGTCCTGATTAGTTTGTTTTGACGTATATCGCTTCATCATTGCAAGACTGTTGTAACTCAAATTTCCTCATTTTTCAGAAGCATTTTAAAGTATCTAAGTCCTGTAACTTAAATTTTTTTACCCTCGGTCAATAAAGGGTTGTAAGGATAACAAACTGAATTTTTAAAACTACTTTTAGAAAAGATGGGTAACGAGTTCCACGCGCAGGAAGCATCAGTGCATTTTGAACCTAACCTAACCAATTTAAGTTTAGAATTAGTGTAACCTATACAAGTATGTAGGATGGAGTTTGAAAACAGTCCTGATTAGTTTGTTTTGACATATATCACTGCATCATTGCAAGACTGTTGTAACGCAAATTTTGTGATTTTCAGAAGCACTTTAAAGTATCTAAGTCCTGTAACTCTAATAATTTTACCCCCAGTAAAAATTTTTTTTATTAAAGATAACGAACTAAATTTTTAAAACTACTTTTAGAAACTATGAGTAGCGAGTTCCAAGCGCAGCACGCACCAGTGGATTTTGAATCTAACCAATTTAAGTTTAGAATTAGTTTAATCTATATAAGTACGCAGGATGGAGTTTGGAAACAGTCGTCATTAGTTTGTTTTGACATGTATTGCTGCATCATTGCGAGACTGTCGTAACTCAAATTTCATCATTTTTCGGAAGTATTTTAAAGTATCCAAGTCCTATAATCTTAATAATTTTACTCTAAGAAAAAAAAAGTGTCTTAAAGATAACAAACTGAATTTTTAAAACTACTTTTAGAAACGATGGGCAACGAGTTCCAAGTGCAGCAGGCACCCGTGCATTTTGAACTTAACCTAACCAATTTAAGTTTAGAATTAGTTTAATCTACACAAGTACATAGAATGGAGTTTGAAAACAGTCCTTATTAGTTTTTTTTTTACATATATCACTGCATCATTGGAAGACTGTCGTAAGTTAAGTTTTGTGATTTTTCAGGGCGGTGGGCAGGGTGCAGGGATGACCCGTCATCCAGGAGGTGCTCAGATGAGAGGAAGGGTGGGAGGGGTGTGGAGTGTATTTAGGGATGAAATGGGCGGGAGTGTTTTTATGCCTTTCCCTTTTTGGCTACCTCCCTTGGAAGGGGGAAAAAGCCTTGGTATATGTATGTATGTATGTATTTTAAAGAATCTTAAGTCCTGTAACTTTAATAATTTTACCCTCAGAAAAAAAGTGCCTTAAAGATAAGGAACTGAATTTTTAAAACTACTTTTAGAAACGATGGGTAACGAGTTCCAAGTGCAAGCACCTGTGGTGCATCATTGCAAGACTGTCGTGACTCAAATTTCGTGATTTTTCAGAAGCATATTAAAGTATTTAAATCCTATAACTTTAATAATTTTATCCTAAGAAAAATAAGTGACTTAAAAGATATAGAACTGAAATTTAAAAACTACTTTTAGAAACGATGGGAAACGAGTTCCGAGCGCAGCAAGTACCCGTGCATTTTGAACCTAATCTAACCAATTTAAAATTAGAATTAGTTTAATCTATACAAGTACGTAGGATGGAGTTTGAAAACAGTCCTGATTAGTTTGTTTTGACATATATCACTGCATCATTGCATGACTGCTGTAACTCAAATTTCGTCATTTTTCAGAAGCATTTTAAAGTATCTAAGTCGTGTAACTTTGATAATTATACCCTCAGTAGAAAAAGTGACTTAAAGATAACAAACTGAATTTTTAAAACTACTTTTAGAAACGATGAGTAATGAGTTTCAAGCGCACCAAGCACCCGTGCATTTTGAACCTAACGTAACCAAATTAGGTTTAGAATTAGTTTAATCTATACAAGTATGCAGGATGGACTTTCAAAACAGTCCTGATTAGTGTGTTTTGACATATGTCTCTGCATCATTGCAAGACTGTCGTAACTCACATTTCGTCATTTTTCAGAAGCATTTTAGAGTATCCAAGTCCTGTAACTTTAATAATTTCACCCTCAGTAAAAAAAGGCCGTTAAAGATAACAAACTGAATTTTTAAAACTACTTTTAGAAACGATGAGTAATGAGATCCAAACGCAGGAAGCACCCGTGCATTTTGATTCTAACCTAACCAATTTAGGTTTAGAATTAGTTTAATCTATACAATTACGTATGCATTTTGAACCTAACCTAAACAATTTAAGTTTAGAATTAGTTTAATCTATACAAGTACGTAGGATGGAGTTTCAAAACAGTCCAGATTAGTTTGTTTTGACATATATCGCTTTATCATTGCAAGACTGCCGTAACTCAAATTCGTGATTTTTGAGAAGCATTTTAGGGTATCTAAGCCCTATAACTTTAATAATTTTACACTCGGAAAATAAATGCCTTGAAGATAACGAACTAAATTTTTAAAACTACTTTTAGAAACGGGTAACGAGTTCAAAGCGCAGCAAGCACCCGTGCATTTTGAACCTAACCTAAGCAATTAATTAGTTTAATTTATACAAGTATGTAGGATGGAGTTTGAAAACAGTCGTCATTAGTTTCTTTTGACATATATCGCTGCATCATTGCAAGACTGTCGTAACTCTAATTTCGTGATTTTTCGGAAGCATATTAAAGAACCTAAGTCCTATAACTTTAATAATTTAACCCGCAGAAAAAAAGTGTCAAAGATAACGAACTGAATATTTAAAACTACTTATAGAAAGGAAGAGTAACGGGTTCCAAGCGCAGCAAGCACCCGTGCATTTGAACCTAATCTAACCAATTTAGTTTAGAATTAGTTTAATCTATACAAGTATGTAGGATGGAGTTTGAAAACAGTCCTGATTAGTTTGTTTTGACATATATCACTGCATCATTGCAAGACTGTCATCACTGAAATTTTGTGATTTTTCAGAAGCATTTTAAAGTATCTAAGTCCGTGCATTTTGAATTTAACCTAACCAATTTAAGTTTAGAATTAGTTGAATCTATACAAGTACGTAGGATGGAGTTTGAAAACAGTCCTGATTACTTTGTTTTGACATAT
The DNA here is from genome assembly GCF_046742065.1 of Oratosquilla oratoria. Taxonomy (NCBI): domain Eukaryota; kingdom Metazoa; phylum Arthropoda; class Malacostraca; order Stomatopoda; family Squillidae; genus Oratosquilla; species Oratosquilla oratoria. The sequence goes on along the minus strand of NC_134794.1, from coordinate 5,015,314 downwards.
ATTACTGCATCATTGCAAGACTGTCGTAACTCAAATTTCGTGATTTTTCAGAAACATATTAAAGTATCAAAGTCCTAGAACTTTAATATTTTTACCCTCAGTAAAAAAAATGTGCCTTAAAAAGAATGAACTAAATTTTTAAAACTACTTGTAGAAACGATGGGTTACGAGTTCCTAGCGTTGCAAGCAAGCGTGCATTTTGAACTTAACCTAACCAGTATAAGTTTAGAATTAGTTTAATCTATACAAGTACGTAGGATGGAGTTTCAAAACGGTCCTGATTAGTTTGATTTGACATATATCGCTGCATCATTACAGGACTGTCGTAACTCAAATTTCTTGATTTTTGAGAAGCATTTTAAAGTATCTAAGTCCTCTAACTTTAATAATTTTACCCTCAGAAAAAAAAGTGCCTTAAAGAAAGCTAACTGAATTTTCAAAACTACGATTAGAAACGATGGGTAACGAGTTCCAAGTGCAGCAAGCACACATGCATTTTGATCCTAACCTAACCAATTTATGTTTAGCAATAGTTTAATCTACACAAGTATGTAGGATGGAGTTTGAAAACAGTCCTGATTACTTTATTTTGTTATATATTACTGCATCATTGCAAGACTGTCGTAACTCAAATTTCGTGATTTTTTTTAGAAGCTTATTAAAGTATCTAAGTCCTATAACTTTAATAATTTTACCCTCAGTAAAAAAAATGTGCCTTAAAGAGAACGAACTAAATTTTTAAAACTACTTGTAGAAACGATGTGTAACGAGTTCCAAGCATAGCAAGCACCTGTGTATTTTGAACCTAACCTAACCAATTTAAGTTTAGAATTAATTTAATGTATACAAGTACGTAGGATGGAGTTTCAAAACGGTCCTGATTAGTTTGTTTTGACATATATCGCTGCATCATTACAGGACTGTCGTAACTCAAATTTCTTGATTTTTCAGAAGCATTTTAAAGTATCTAAGTCCTATAACTTTACTAATTTTACCCTCAGAAAAAAAAATCCCTTAAAGAAAAGTCAATGAAAAAAAACAATAAAGTGCGCCATTATATCTACTTGAATAATTTATATTGAGAGGGAAAATGTTACTAGAAAACTGGACCACGTCTTTGGAAATTACACGAGCGAACGCGTAGCAATTGACAACTGTTGGAGGGGAAATGGCTTAACGGAGACCAATAAGAACAATAATAATTAAAAAACAAGTTTTTTAATAAAGAAATATTAATACAACGAGCAGAGGCACAATTGAATACCCACGTATACAATGACTCGACAAAGAAAACGTAATTGGTTAGGGGATAACGTTAAAAAAAATATGTATATATAAATATATATATGAGATAATGATGTATAAAGAATTGTCTATTTTTTGCACACATTTGACTTTTTTTTCATTTATTTTATTATATATATATAGAGATTTTTTTTTCAGTCCACGACCAACTCCACCCATTTTTTTTTTTTTTTTTTTCCAAACTTTTTTTTCACACTTATGCAATTAATATCAAATGAAACCTTGTCTCTTAATTTCATACCATTATCTAATCGTCATATATTTCCTATGGCGTCATTATATCTGTTCATGCTTTTTACAACCTTTACTAATTTGATAAAGATGCGAGAAAACGAATTTAAGGGATAACGTTAGAAAAAGATATCGATATAAATATATATATGTATATATATAATATATATATATATATATATATATATATATGAGATAATGATATATAAAAAAAATGTATTTTTTGCATAGGTTTGACTTTTATTTTATTTATATATATATATATATAAAGGAATGTATTTTTTGCATAGTAGTTTGACTTATTTATTTTATTATATATATATAGTGAGAGAGATTATTAATTTTCCGAAGTCCACGACTAGCTCCACCCGTTTTTTGCAAACTTAACACCTACACACTGTTATGCAATTAATATCAAATGAAACCTTGTTTCATAATTTCATAGCATTATCTAATCGTCATATATTATTTCCTATGTCGTCATTATATCTTTTCATGCTTTTTACAACCTTTACTAATTTGAATTTAAGGGATAACGTTAGAAAAAGATATTTATATAAATATATATATATATATGAATATATAAATATATATATATATGTATATATATATATACACATCTTTATTCAACCACCAACAACTTTTAATTCCATGCCATCGCAATGGAGACTGAAGAATCGCTCGATGGAGACATTTTGTTGGAAATTGAAACGTGGACGAGCCGAGGATAAAGTTACAGTGACTTAAACCAATGCGCTATCAAGAGATAGCGCATTGGTTTAAGTCACTGTAACTTTGTTACGGGTTAGCTGGGTTCGAATCCTCGGCTCGTCCACGTTTCAATTTCCAACAAAATGTCTCCATCGAGCGATTCTTCAGTCTCGATTGCGATGGCATGGAATTAAAAGTTGTTTGTGGTTGAATAAAGATATCAATTGATCGCTGGGAACCATTCAGTGTAGATATATATATACACACACACACATATATTTATTAAATATATATATATATATATGAGAAAATTATATATATAGAAATGTCTATTTTTGCATACTAGTTTGACATTTTATTATATATATATATATATATATATATATATATATGTATGTATATTTATATATGTATAGAGATTTTTTCTAAGTCCACGACTAGCTGCACCCATCTCATATTTATATATATATATATATGAGATAATGATATATAGAGTCTATTTTTTGTTGATATTTTTTTTTCCACGACTTAACACCTTAACACTCTTATGGAATTAATATCAAATGAATCCTTGTCTCTTAATTTCATAAACGAATTTAAGGAATAACGTTAGAAAAAGATATCTATATAAATATATATATGTATATATAAATATATATATATGTATATATATATATATATACATATGTAAATATATATATATAAATAAATATATATAATATTATATATAAAGAAATGTCTATTTTGTGCATACTATAATAGTTCGACTTTTATTTATTCTATTATATATTATATATAAAGAGATAAGTCCACGACTAGCTCCACTCATTTTTTTCAAACTTAACACCTACACACTCTTATGCAATTAATATAAAATGAAACCTTGTCTCTTAATTTCATAGCATTATCTAAAAGTCATATATTATTTCCTATGTCGTCATTATATCTTTTCATGAATTTTACAACCTTTACGAATTTGAATTTGATAAAGATGCGAGAAAACGAATTTAAGGAATAACGTTAGAAAAAGATATCTATATAAATATATATATGTATATATAAATATATATGTAAATATATATATATATATAAAAATATATATATATATATATATGATAAAGATATATAAAGAAATGTCTATTTTTTGCATACTATAAAAGTTTGACATATATATATATATATATATATATATATATATATATATATATATATATATAGAGAGAGAGAGAGAGAGAGAGACAGAGAATTTTTATTTTCCTAAGTCCACAACTAGCTCCACGCGTTTTCTTCAAACTTAACACATACACACTCTTATGCAATTAATATGAAATGAAACCTTGTCTCTTAATTTCATAGCATCTAATCGTCGTATATTATTTCCTATGCCGTCATTATATCTTTTCATGCTTTTTACAACCTTAACGAATTTGAATTTGATAAAGATGCGAGAAAACGAATTTAAGGGATGTTAGAAAAAGATACATATATATATATATATATGTATATATATATATATATACATATATAAAAATATATATATATATTATATATATAAATATATATATACATATATAAAAAAAATATATATATATATATATATATATATATATTATATATATATATATATATGTGATAATGATATATAAAGAAATGTCTAATTTTTACATACTAGTTTGACTTTTTTATTTATCTTATTATTATTATATATATATACAGAGAGAGAGATATGGCAATCTATTTTCATCTTGTGTCCACGACTAGCTCCAACCGTTTTTTTTCAAACTTTACACCTACACACTCTTATGCAATTAATATCAAATGAAACCTTGTATCTTAATTTTATAGCATTATTTAATTGTCGTATATTATTTCCTATCTCATTATATTTTTTAATGCTTTTAACAACCTTTACGAATTTGAATTTGATAAAGATGCGAAAAACTGAATTTAAGGAATAATGTTAGAAAAAGATATTTATATAAATATATATATGTATATATAAATATATATGTAGATATATATATCTATATATAAATATATGTATAAATATATATATATATATATGTATTTACCTAGTTGTATATTACGGGAAGGGGAGCTATGCTCGTGGGGTCCCGTCTTCATTTCTCATTTTATCTAAACAATTTTTAAATTCATGTATTGTTTTTGCACACACCACTTTCTCATCTAACTTGTTCCAACTGTCTATTACTCTGTGTGGAAAGCTGTTCTTTTTCAAATCTCTTCTATAGCTGTCTTTTTTTATTTTCTTTCCGTGTCCTCTTGTATTTCTGTCATCCCATTTTATCAGATTCTCTCTATCAGTAATTTCTATGCTTTTCATGATTCTGTAAATAGCTATCAAATCTCCTCTCTCTCTTCTTTGCTCTAGTGTCTGTAGTCCAAGTTTTTGTAGTCTCTCTTCATATGATAGTTTTGAGAGTGTTGGTGCCAGTTTTGTAATTGCTCTTTGTATTCTTTCAAGTTTTTTTATACATTTTTTTGTACTTGGTGACCATATTGTTGCTGCATATTCTAATCTTGGTCTTATCAGGGTGATTAGGATTTTCCTCACCATTTCTTCATCCAGGTATGTAAATGCCACTTTGATTGTTCTTATTAAATTATAAGTTTCTCCAAAAATCTTATTTATGTTTTTCAGGTGACATATTATTCATAACAATGACTCCCAGGTCCTTTTCATTTTCTACTTTTTTTATTCCTTCTTTTCCCAAATTATATGATCCTGTTATTCTGTTTTTGCTTTTTCCAAATTCCATTATACTACACTTTTTTTGTATTGAACTCCATCTCCCACTTCTTACTCCATTCCTGTACTTTATTTAGATCTCTCTGTAGTGATTCACAATCTTCTTCAGTTTTCACTCTTTTCAGTAGTTTTGCATCGTCTGCAAAGAAGCTCATATAGCTTTCAATTCCTTCATCCATATCATTAATATATATAGCAAACATTATTGGGGCCAGGACTGTTCCCTGCGGGACACCGCTTATTACTTCATTCCATTTTGAGTGTTGATTTCTTATCACTACTCTCATTTTTCTTTCTTGCAAGAAGTCTTCCATCCAATTTAGTAATTTACCTTGTATTCCTCCTTCAGATTCTAGTTTCTTAAGCAACTTTTTATGTGGTACTTTGTCAAAAGCTTTTTTTAGGTCTAGAAATGCACAATCAGCCCATCCATCTCTTTCTTGTATTATATCTATTAGCCTTGAATAGAAGCATATTAAATTGGTGACGCATGATCGTCCTTGTCTGAATCCAAATTGTCTTGGATTTAGTACGTTGTTTTTTTCCAAGTATTTTACCCATCTATTTTTGATAATTCTTTCACAAATTTTTGCTATTGTACTTGTTAGAGAGACTGGTCTATAGTTGGTAGGTTCCTCTTTATTTCCTCCTTTATATATAGGTACTATATTTGCTTTTTTCCAATCTTCTGGAACTTTTCCTTCTTTTAAGGAACTGCTTATTATGCTATGTATTTTGTCTGCCAGTTCATTTCTGCATTCTTTCAGAATCCAGTTTGCTATTTCATCTGGTCCATGTGATTTTCTGACATCAAGATTACTCAATTGTATCAATATTTCATTCTTTGATACTTCTATTTTTTTCTATAGGGGGGACTTTCTCTTTCCATTCAATCTCTTCAGGTTGTATGTTCTCCCTTGTAAACACTGATTTAAAATGTTTGTTCATAATTTCCGCCATTTCCATTTCCTCAGTGTATTCAACTCCCCCTTGTCTTAATTTCTCCAAATCTTGTTTGTTTTTCAGTTTATTGTTTACAAATCTGTAGAATAGTTTTGGTTGATCTTTACATTTTTCTATGACATCTTTTTCATATTTTCTCTTTTCCTCTCTGCATGTTTGTACATATTCATTTCTATAACTGGTATATATTTTCCATTTTTCAGGTTTTCTGTCTTTTTTCCATCTGGTCCAGGCTTTGTCTCTTTTATCTTTTAACTCTCTACAACTTTTGTTGTACCAGCATTTTACATATTCTTTTTCTTGTTTTTGTCTTGGGACATACTTTTCCACTCCTTTTTTGTAAATTTTTGTCAAAATATTCCATTTCTTTTCCACTGATGTTTCTTCTTTGTATATTTCTTCCCAGTTTTCTTGTTGAAAGAATTCTCTTATTTTATCAAAGTTTGTTTTTTCATACATCATTCTTCCTTTTCTATATTGTTCATTTCTTTTCATATATTTTTCTTCATTAAGTTCCAGTTCAATCAATATGTGGTCACTTTTACCTATTGGTGTTTTATATTCAATCTTGTCCACTATTCTAGGTTTAGATGTAATTAATAAGTCTAGTCTCGATGGTTCTTCTTCATTTCTATACCTAGTGTTCTCCTGTATCCATTGTGTCATTGTGTGGTCAATAATCATCTCAAGTAGAGCGTTTCCCCATGAGTCGTCTCCACCCTTTACTGTCATTTCTTCCCAGCAGATTTCTTTGCAATTAAAGTCGCCCATCATAACTATTCTTCCTCCATCTTCCATTATTTTATTTAATGTTATCTTTGTGTCCTCTA
>NC_134794.1:4978504-5003504 GCF_046742065.1 Oratosquilla oratoria | reverse complement strand
ACTAGTTTGACTTTTATATATATATATTATATATATATATATATATATAGAGAGAGAGAGAGAGCGAGCGAGGACAGATTTTTCTTGAAGTCCACAACTAGCTCCATTCGTTTTTTTCAAACTTAACACCTACACACTCCTATGCAATTAATTTCACAGACTGTATACATCCACTGCTATGCTCATAGGCTAAACCTCGTTTTTGCTGACTGTGTAAACAATATAAGGTCAATCTCTGAGTTTTTCGTCACAATCCAATCACTGTACAATTTTTTCTCCTCGTCGGTGGTGCATCAGGAATTTCTAAAATTCCAAAAGGAGCTGAACCCAGAAAGACCATATATAGAACTCAAACGGTTATCGGACACCAGATGGGCATGCCGACACTCAGCCTGCCAAGCTGTTAAGAGGACCTTGCCTGCCATCGTTGCAACCCTAAAACATCTAATGGAAGGGGAAAACGTGGACAGGGCCAGTGGAGCAAGGTCACTCACTGCCCTTCTGGATTACCCTTTTGTGACAGATCTGGTGCTCATGGAGAGTTTGCTGCATTTGACGAGAACCTTGTCAGATCAACTCCAGTCCCCCGATCTCTAGGTTACCTCTGCAGTTGATTTAGTTGAAGCAGTGATGTCTAGTCTCACAGATACACAGATATGAGAAACGAAGAGAGCTGGGAGCAACTACGAAATCATGCTGAAGAATTGTGCCAGACTGTAGGGATTCGCAGACAACTTGCGCGCCAGAGGCAAAGGGCAGCCCCACGATACTTGGATGAGTTTGTCATATCATACGGCATAGGACAAGATGATGATTCGAATGACTCCGATGTTACCAAGAGACGGATTTACTACTCCGTGATAGACAAGTTTCTTAGTGAGTTGAGAAGAAGGTTTTCTGGCGATGCTTGTCAGGTACTTATTGGAGTATCTGCCCTCAACCCCAATCATCCAACCTTTTTAAACAAGGAAAAGCTATCAGGAATGGCTACAAATTACGGGGTGGAAGACAAAGATCTATCCGTAGAGCTGCACCAACTAAGAAGGTTGATTGCCTGAAAGCAGGAGCAGGGAATGGAAGTGGACACACCTATGCAACTTGCCATCATGCTCCAACCGTACAAAGATGCATTCATAAATTTGTATAAGCTAGTGCGTATTATTGTTACTCTTCCAGTTAACTCAGCATCATGTGAAAGAAGCTTTTCGTGCCTAAAGCAACTGAAAACTACTTGCGTAACAGCAGCGGTGACAAACGTACCAGTAATCTTGGAGTATTAAACATCAATTCCCAAAGAGCAAAGATGTTAGACAGGGATATGATTATTGGTGCATTTGCTGCCAACTATAATAATAGGCGTATCATTTTAAAGTTACAAGTAGGTGGAACCATGTATTTCCTGAGATATATAATTATGAGTTTCTCTTCTTTTTTAACTTTATCTGTTTATGGTTGAAATCCATGAAATGTCAAAACATCAAGGATTTACTGGCTTTTTCATATGAAGGAGACTGAATGAAGAAAACATGTATTTCAATCTGTTTTTAAAACTATTCTTAAGGAACAACTTACAATAAAATCTAGCAAGAGGATTACATTCTTGTTATCGAAATATGTAAATAGTTTCTAAGGAAGTGCTATGTTTCATAAGTGTTTGTTCAGCTATATATGAATTTAATTTTCATTCATATAAATGTTTTACAAACCGTAAAACCTTTTTGTTTTTGTTTTTATTACAATTTTTGTTTATTCGACAATTGAAGAAATATAGCCCACTTCAAGTAACGTTTCATGAAGCAATTTACACAGACGTATATGCTACATGGATTAAAAGGGTGATTAGATGCCAGGGCCCACAATACTATATAAGAAGCTTTTGAATTTCCACATTGGCACTAAATTCCCTATGGCATGTACTGCATGATAAATTAGTCACGGTAAAAATATACACTTGATTTCCTTCCTTGCCCAATTACACAATTAGATGATTGGCATACAATTATACCCCAATCATAGACATTTAATCTAGCTCAAGAAACCCTAGTCACAGCATGCCCAAAGTACCGTGTAATTTTTTGCAACCTAAGTGGAATAGCAGCTCGGTGAAATGATAATGATAGACCTCCAGCAGTGGGTTTGGAAACTCGATATACTTCACTCGAACAATAGATAAGTGAGGTTAGAAAATCATCTTTTTTACTGGGATCAAAACAGCATGGTATGCCTCCCATGTTCAGATGTTCGTGAATGATCATCATCTGAGTTTATTTTCTGAGACCACCCCCTCGTCAACATATAGAGTCCCTCCTCAGCCCCCACCAAAAAATCCTAGCACAGCTCCCGTCAGAGCGGTGCTCCTGGACCCCACCAAGGGCCCTAGGCTGGTCCCTTTGACCCCATGCCATACCTTGGACTACGCCTTTCGGATTGCCGCCAACGCGGAAATTATAATACTATAAGCCACCCCAAAAATTTGCTCAGCCCCCCCCCTTAGCCTCCCCAACTAAAAATTCCTGGCGCCGCCGCTTAATGCAGCGTATCAATTTCGTTGTAATCGAGTGGCTCAGCAATACAGGGTAAAGCGATAAAACATAGGAAACAAAAGGAAGCAGAGAGGAGTTGGTGGAAAATAAGGAAATAATTGCTAGGAACGAAGACTGCCGTAAATTGTAACTTCTAGGACCAATGCTATTTCAGGAAAAAATCCAACCAATGAATATACAATCACATATGAGCACTACAAGTTCCCTAATCAACTCCGTACTGCACCAAACATTAATCCATTAAGCTCCGATGACAAGATTCTTGTCATTTGGTCAAACAAAACAAAAAATCATAAAACACCAAAATGTTTGATCAAACACCAGAAAAGTATGACGTCATATTTTTCTGGTGTTTGATCAAACATTTTGGTGTTTTATGATTTTTTGTTTTATTTGACCAAATGACAACAATCTTGACATCGGAGTTTAATGGGTTAAAAGGATGCTCGCTGGCCAAACTCTGCCACCATCAGGCAGAACAAAGGGTATGTGTTCTGGTACAATTTTTGATACACCCTCATTCTACAGAATATGTACTATTTTGTAATTGTTACAGATACATAATTCCTGACGATATTCCCTTGAGGACGAACTGTCGATGGTAGTATATGGCTACATTTGGTGAGCTGGTGTTTGTTCTACCCCAGAAATATGGTTAATAAGTTGGAAATTATGAACAAAATACTCAACTGTAAAAATACTGTCATATCCAATTCTACGTGCATAAAAGAAAATCTGCTACCGTCTTTCACACACATGCACATTTGTGTATGTATGTATGTATGTATGTATATATATATATATATATATATATTTGCACCGAATAGATTGGAAGAATGCAGCTACAGTATATTATTCAGATTGTAGTTTCAAAAGATTTCTTTTAATCTTTATTATATAATTTCCTAATTTCAACAAATCAAAAGGTCAATGGTCACCAGGTGCTATTACTAACTTGGCAGTAACCAAACTTATATCCAAGGAACATTGATTGATTGATTAAAGGTTATCTGGCGTCGTAACTGCAGAGGTCATAGACGCCGATCTCCAATGAACAAAAGGTCTGACCCCATAATGGACAGGTGACTTGAGGCTTCCCTAGTTCCCTTTTGTAGTATTTCCCTCTGTATATATGTTCTTGTCTTCCTATTCTATGTATGTACCTGCTGAAGAGGATCACAGTCAGTGGTCGAAATATACGGTTAACTCTTTATTTCAGGTTATCTTTCTCCGATAATGGGTCTAAGTTTTATTTTATTCATGTGCTACTACATATACGTCAATATATAGATATGTATGTATATATATATATATATATATATATGTGTGTGTGTGTGTGTGTGTGTGTGTGTGTGTGCTCGTGTGTATTTACCTGGTTGTACCTAGTTGTATTTTACGGGAGGGGAGCTGTGCTCGTAGTAACCCGTCTTTGTATTTCTCAGCTCTCAGTTTGTTCTTAAATTCTTGTATGGTTTTTGCAAATACTAATTTTTCGTCCAATTGGTTCCAGACACCTATCACTCTGTGTGGAAAAATATTATTATTATTATTGTTATTTTTTTTAGATATCTCCTGTAAATATCCTTTTGAGTTTCTTTTCGTGTCCTCTTGTTTTTTATCTATTCCACTTTAATAAATCTTCTCTGTCAAGGACTTCCATACCTTTCATGATTCTGTAAATGGCCAGTAGATCTCCTCTTTCTCTTCTTTGTTCCAGGGTTGGTAGTTCCAGTTTGGACAATCTTTGTTCGTATGTCAATTTTGAAAGTGTTGGTGCCATCTTTGTCTTTGGATTTTTTCTAATTTCTTTATATTCTTTTCTGTGTTGGGTGTCCATAGTGTCATAGCGTACTTCAATCTTGGACTTATCGGCGTGACTAATATTTTCTTTACCATTTCCTCATCCATGTGTCTAAAGGCCACCTTTATTGTTCTTAGTAAATTGTAGGTTTCTCCGACTATTTTGTTTATATGCTCGTCTGGTGACATGTCTATGCTAATAATTACTCATAAGTTCTTTTCCGAGCTCCTTTTCTTTTTCTACTTGTATGTGTGTATTTACCTAGTTGTATTTACCTAGTTGTATTTTACGGGAAGGGGAGCTATGCTCGTGGGGTCCCGTCTTCATATCTCATTTTATCTAAACTATTTTTAAATTCATGTATTGTTTTTGCACACACCACTTTCTCATCTAACTTGTTCCAACTGTCTATTGCTCTGTGAGGAAAGCTGTTCTTTTTAAAATCTCTTCTATAGCTGTCTTTTTTTATTTTCTTTCCGTGTCCTCTTGTATTTCTGTCATCCCATTTTATCAGATTCTCTCTATCAGTAATTTCTATGCCTTTCATGATTCTGTAAATAGCTATCAAATCTCCTCTCTCTCTTTGCTCTAGTGTCTGTAGTTTAAGTTTTTGTAGTCTCTCTTCATATGATAGTTTTGAGAGTGTTGGTGCCAGTTTTGTAATTGCTCTTTGTATTCTTTCAAGTTTTTTTATACATTTTTTTGTACTTGGTGACCATATCGTTGCTGCATATTCCAATCTTGGTCTTATCAGGGTGATTAGGATTTTCCTCACCATTTCTTCATCCAGGTATGTAAATGCCACTTTGATTGTTCTTATTAAATTATAAGTTTCTCCAAAAATCTTATTTATATGTTTCTCAGGTGACATATTATTCATAACAATGACTCCCAGGTCCTTCTCATTTTCTACTATTTTTATTCCTTCTTTTCCCAAATTATATGATCCTGTTATTCTGTTTTTTGCTTTTTCCAAATTCCATTATACTACACTTTTTTGTATTGAACTCCATCTCCCACTTCCTACTCCATTCTTGTACTTTATTTAGATCTCTCTGTAGTGATTCACAATCTTCTTCAGTTTTCACTCTTTTCAGTAATTTTGCATCATCTGCAAAGAAGCTCATATAGCTTTCAATTCCTTCATCCATATCATTAATATATATAGCAAACATTATTGGGGCCAGAACTGTTCCCTGCGGGACACCGCTTATTACTTCATTCCATTTTGAGTGCTGATCTCTTATCACTACTCTCATTTTTCTTTCTTGCAAAAAGTCTTCCATCCAATTTAGCAATTTACCTTGTATTCCTCCTTCATATTCTAATTTCTTAAGCAACTTCTTATGTGGTACTTTGTCAAAAGCTTTTTTTAGGTCTAGAAATGCACAATCAGCCCATCCATCTCTTTCTTGTATTATATCTATTAGCCTTGAATAGAAACATATTAAATTGGTGACGCATGATCGTCCTTGTCTGAATCCAAATTGCCTTGGATTTAGTACGTTGTTTTTTTCCAAGTATTTTACCCATCTACTTTTGATAATTCTTTCACATATTTTTGCTATTGTACTTGTTAGAGAGACTGGTCTATAGTTGGTAGGTTCTTCTTTATTTCCTCCTTTATATATAGGTACTATATTTGCTTTTTTCCAATCTTCTGGAACTTTTCCTTCTTTTAAGGAACTGCTTATTATGCTATGTATTTTGTCTGCCAGTTCATTCCTGCATTCTTTCAGAATCCAGTTTGCTATTTCATCTGGCCCATGCGATTTTCTGACATCAAAATTACCCAAGTGTGTCAATATTTCATTCTTTGTTACTTCTATTTCTTCCATAGGGGGGACTTTTTCCTTCCACTCAATCTCTTCAGGTTGTATATTTTCCCTTGTAAACACTGATTTAAAATGTTTGTTCATAATTTCTGCCATTTCCATTTCCTCAGTGTATTCAACTCCTCCTTGTCTTAATTTCTCTAAGTCTTGTTTGTTTTTCAGTTTATTGTTTACAAATCTGTAGAATAGTTTTGGTTGATCTTTACACTTTTCTATAACATCTTTTTCATATTTTCTTTTTTCCTCTCTGCACTTTTGTACATATTCATTTCTATAACCAGTATATATTTTCCATTTTTCAGGTCTTCTGTCTTTTTTCCATCTGTTCCAGGCTTTGTCTCTTTTGTCCTTTAACTCCCTACAACTTTTGTTGTACCAGCATTTTACATATTCTTTTTCTTGTTTTTGTCTTGGGACATACTTTTCCACTCCTTCTTTGTAAATTTTTGTCAAAATATTCCATTTCTTTTCCACTGATGTTTCTTCTTTGTATATTTCTTCCCAGTTTTCTTGTTGGAAGAATTCTCTTATTTTATCAAAGTTTGTTTTTTCATACATCATTCTTCCTTTTCTATATTGTTCATTTCTTTTCATATATTTTTCTTCATTAAGTTCCAGTTCAATCAATATGTGGTCACTTTTACCTATTGGTGTTTTATATTCAATCTTGTCCACTATTCTAGGTTCAGATGTAATTATTAAGTCTAGCCTCGATGGTTCTTCTTCATTTCTATACCTAGTGTTCTCTTGTATCCATTGTGTCATTGAATGGTCAGTAATCATCTCAAGTAGAGCATTTCCCCATGAGTCATCACCACTCTTTACTGTCATTTCTTCCCAGCAGATTTCTTTGCAATTAAAGTCGCCCATCATAACTATTCTTCCTCCGTCTTCCATTATTTTAGTTAATGCTATCTTTGTGTCCTCTAACATACTTTTATGTTCACTCTCCTCCCATGAGGCTGTTTTCGGAGGCACATAATTGATCACAAATTTTCTGCTCTTCTTATCTCGGTCTTCCACTTCTATCATAATCATCTCTACTGTATTCTTTCCATATATGACACCTTTCACGTTTATATCCTTCTTAGTCAGGAACATAACTCCACCCCCTTGTTTTTTCTCTCTGTTTCTAATCCAATAATTGTATGTATCATGTCCTACACTGTTGGGTGGTAGTGGGCCTTTTAATTTTGTTTCTACAATTCCCATTATGTCCGGTTCTTTTTCTTTCAAATAATCATTCAGTTCATTCAATCCTGTTATCAATCCATCTATATTTGTGTAAGACACTCTTAGTTTTCTGCCACTTCCATTGTATTCTCTGTTTCCCTTATGTTTTTCTTTAGTATGTCGAACTGCTTTATTTTCATGTTCACTACTCTCCAATAGAATCTCTCTTTCTCTGACTCCGTTCTTTCCTCGTTTTTTGCCTTAGCTTCAATTCTTTTCTGCTTTTCTGCCTCTCTTTCCTCCTTATTCATTTCTCTTTTTATCCATACCTTTTTATATTGATCATTTGTTGCTAGTTTCCCTGTCTTGGATAGAATTTTCTCTGCTGTTGTTTGTGACCTGAATTTAATCTTAATTTGTCTGGTCTTATCTGTACTATATTTTCCGAGTCTGAATTTTTCCTCAATTTCCTTTATAATTTCTGGTTCATCTTCCTGGACTAATTTTAATAAACTGCTTACTCTTTCATTTTACTCCTTGATTCTTGCGGTTCTATCTGGGTTATGTTTCTCTTCCATTCCTAATATAATTATACATTTCTTTTTGTCAGCTAATTCTCTTACTATATTCTCCTTCTGTCTCATCACTTTAATAACTGAGTCTTCATTATGTTCTTTCAATTGCTGTTTGACTATGTCAGTGAATGAAACCTTATTCCCTTCTTGAGTTATTCTCCAATTTTTAGCTTCTGTAGCTATTTTCTCACTGTTTTCATTACTATTCTTCTTCAATTTCTCATTCTCCTCCTTTACATTTCCTAACTGTCTTTTTAGGTCCTCTATTTCTTCAGTTAAGTTTCTGTTAGCCTTCTCTAGTTGTTCCAACCTTTCAATTCTTTGGAAAATGGAGTCTACGTTACCTAACTTACGCTCCAAGTCCTCGATCACCTTATCAACTCTCTCCTCTAGTCTTATCAGTCGGGGGGGGGGGTTGTGTGTCCCCCCCACCCTCTTTAAATCCCTGGAACATATTCTCGTCACTTTCTTCTGTATTGCTCCTCTCTATACTTCTAATCTTTACATTTTTATTAGACATTTGATCCTCGCTAAGTCTTTTGTTTACCTTCCGCTTGTCTGGCTGGGCAAAGTCTACTCCCTCCTCATTTCCTTCCATTTCCCTCAGTAATCCCTCCCCTTTTCCTCTTTCCCTACGTTCCCACTACTCCACGAGCAATTTCCCCCCCACCCTGCAAAAACACTAGGCACTTCTCTTTGCGTTGGGATCCACAGACTTCACTTTTCTTCAGAACGTCTTCTAAGCCGTCCATTCGTTGAAGTGTGTATGTATTTACCTAGTTGTATTTTACGGGAAGGGGAGCTATGCTCGTGAGGTCCCGTCTTCATATCTCATTTTATCTAAACTATTTTTAAATTCATGTATTGTTTTTGCACACACCACTTTCTCATCTAACTTGTTCCAACTGTCTATTGCTCTGTGAGGAAAGCTGTTCTTTTTCAAATCTCTTCTATAGTTGTCTTTTTTTATTTTCTTTCCGTGTCCTCTTGTATTTCTGTCATCCCATTTTATCAGATTCTCTCTATCAGTAATTTCTATGCCTTTCATGATTCTGTAAATAGCTATCAAATCTCCTCTCTCTCTTCTTTGCTCTAGTGTCTGTAGTTTAAGTTTTTGTAGTCTCTCTTCATATGATAGTTTTGAGAGTGTTGGTGCCAGTTTAGTAATTGCTCTTTGTATTCTTTCAAGTTTTTTTATACATTTTTTTGTACTTGGTGACCATATCGTTGCTGCATATTCCAATCTTGGTCTTATCAGGGTGACTAGGATTTTCCTCACCATTTCTTCATCCAGGTATGTAAATGCCACTTTGATTGTTCTTATTAAATTATAAGTTTCTCCAAAAATCTTATTTATATGTTTCTCAGGTGACATATTATTCATAACAATGACTCCCAGGTCCCTCTCATTTTGTACTCTTTTTATTCCTTCTTCTCCCAAATTATATGATCCTGTTATTCTGTTTTTGCTTTTTCCAAATTCCATTATACTACACTTTTTTGTATTGAACTCCATCTCCCACTTCCTACTCCATTCTTGTACTTTATTTAGATCTCTCTGTAGTGATTCACAATCTTCTTCAGTTTTCACTCTTTTCAGTAATTTTGCATCATCTGCAAAGAAGCTCATATAGCTTTCAATTCCTTCATCCATATCATTAATATATATAGCAAACATTATTGGGGCCAGAACTGTTCCCTGCGGGACACCGCTTATTACTTCATTCCATTTTGAGTGCTGATCTCTTATCACTACTCTCATTTTTCTTTCTTGCAAAAAGTCTTCCATCCAATTTAGCAATTTACCTTGTATTCCTCCTTCATATTCTAATTTCTTAAGCAACTTCTTATGTGGTACTTTGTCAAAAGCTTTTTTTAGGTCTAGAAATGCACAATCAGCCCATCCATCTCTTTCTTGTATTATATCTATTAGCCTTGAATAGAAACATATTAAATTGGTGACGCATGATCGTCCTTGTCTGAATCCAAATTGCCTTGGATTTAGTACGTTGTTTTTTTCCAAGTATTTTACCCATCTACTTTTGATAATTCTTTCACATATTTTTGCTATTGTACTTGTTAGAGAGACTGGTCTATAGTTGGTAGGTTCTTCTTTATTTCCTCCTTTATATATAGGTACTATATTTGCTTTTTTCCAATCTTCTGGAACTTTTCCTTCTTTTAAGGAACTGCTTATTATGCTATGTATTTTGTCTGCCAGTTCATTCCTACATTCTTTTCAGAATCCAGTTTGCTGTTTCATCTGGCCCATGCGATTTTCTGACATCAAAATTACCCAAGTGTGTCAATATTTCATTCTTCGTTACTTCTATTTCTTCCATAGGGGGACTTTCTCTTTCCATTCGTTCTCTTCAGGTTGTATATTTTCCCTTGTAAACACTGATTTAAAATGTTTGTTCATAATTTCTGCCATTTCCATTTCCTCAGTGTATTCAACTCCCCCTTGTCTTAATTTCTCCAAGTCTTGTTTGTTTTTCAGTTTATTGTTTACAAATCTGTAGAATAGTTTTGGTTGATCTTTACACTTTTCTATAACATCTTTTTCATATTTTCTTTTTTCCTCTCTGCACTTTTGTACATATTCATTTCTATAACCAGTATATATTTTCCATTTTTCAGGTCTTCTGTCTTTTTTTCCATCCGGTCCAGGCTTTGTCTCTTTTGTCTTTTAACTCCCTACAACTTTTGTTGTACCAGCATTTTACATATTCTTTTTCTTGTTTTTGTCTTGGGACATACTTTTCCACTCCTTCTTTGTAAATTTTTGTCAAAATATTCCATTTCTCTTCCACTGATGTTTCTTCTTTGTATATTTCTTCCCAGTTTTCTTGTTGGAAGAATTCTCTTATTTTATCAAAGTTTGTTTTTTCATACATCATTCTTCCTTTTCTATATTGTTCATTTCTTTTCATATATTTTTCTTCATTAAGTTCCAGTTCAATCAATATGTGGTCACTTTTACCTATTGGTGTTTTATATTCAATCTTGTCCACTATTCTAGGTTCAGATGTAATTATTAAGTCTAGCCTCGATGGTTCTTCTTCATTTCTATACCTAGTGTTCTCTTGTATCCATTGTGTCATTGAATGGTCAGTAATCATCTCAAGTAGAGCATTTCCCCATGAGTCATCACCACTCTTTACTGTCATTTCTTCCCAGCAGATTTCTTTGCAATTAAAGTCGCCCATCATAACTATTCTTCCTCCGTCTTCCATTATTTTAGTTAATGCTATCTTTGTGTCCTCTAACATACTTTTATGTTCATTCTCCTCCCATGAGGCTGTTTTCGGAGGCACATAGTTGATCACAAATTTTCTGCTCTTCTTATCTCGGTCTTCCACTTCTATCATAATCATCTCTACTGTATTCTTTCCATATATGACACCTTTCACGTTTATATCCTTCTTTGTCAGGAACATAACTCCACCCCCTTGTTTTTTCTCTCTGTTTCTAATCCAATAATTGTATGTATCATGTCCTACACTGTTGGGTGGTAGTGGGCCTTTTAATTTTGTTTCTACAATTCCCATTATGTCCGGTTCTTTTTCTTTCAAATTATCATTCAGTTCATTCAATCCTGTTATCAATCCATCTATATTTGTGTAAGACACTCTTAGTTTTCTGCCACTTCCATTGTGTTCTCTGTTTCCCTTATGTTTTTCTTTAGTATGTCGAACTGCTTTATTTTCATGTTCACTACTCTCCAATAGAATCTCTCTTTCTCTGACTCCGTTCTTTCCTCGTTTTTTGCCTTAGCTTCAATTCTTTTCTGCTTTTCTGCCTCTCTTTCCTCCTTATTCATTTCTCTTTTTATCCATACCTTTTTATATTGATCATTTGTTGCTAGTTTCCCTGTCTTGGATAGAATTTTCTGTGCCGTTGTTTGTGACCTGAATTTAATCTTAATTGGTCTGGTCTTATCTGTACTATATTTTCCGAGTCTGAATTTTTCCTCAATTTCCTTTATAATTTCTGGTTCATCTTCCTGGACTAATTTTAATAAACTGCTTACCCTTTCATTTTCCTCCTTGATTCTTGCGGTTCTATCTGGGTTATGTTTCTCTTCCATTCCTAATATAATTATACATTTCTTTTTGTCAGCTAATTCTCTTACTATATTCTCCTTCTGTCTCATCACTTTAATAACTGAGTCTTCATTATGTTCTTTCAATTGCTGTTTGACTATGTCAGTGAATGAAACCTTATTCCCTTCTTGAGTTATTCTCCAATTTTTAGCTTCTGTAGCTATTTTCTCACTGTTTTCATTACTATTCTTCTTCAATTTCTCATTCTCCTCCTTTACATTTCCTAACTGTCTTTTTAGGTCCTCTACTTCTTCAGTTAAGTTTCTGTTAGCCTTCTCTAGTTGTTCCAATCTTTCAATTCTTTGGAGAATGGAGCCTACATTACCTAACTTACGTTCCAAGTCCTCGATCACCTTATCAACTCTCTCCTCTAGTCTTATCAGTCTGGGGGGGGTTGTGTCCCCCCCACCCTCTTTAAATCCCTGGAACATATTCTCGTCACTTTCTACTGTATTTCTCCTCTCTATACTTCTAATCTTTACATTTTTATTTGCCATTTCGTCATCCGGTGGTCGTTTCATGTTGACCTTCCGCCCGTCTGCCTGGGCCAAGTCCTCCACATCCTCATTACCTTCCATTTCCCCAGTAATCCCTCCCCCTCTCCTCTTTCCTTACTTTCCCACTACCTCACGAGCAATTCCCCCCCCCCCTGCAAATACAAAAAGGCACTTCTCTTTGCGTTGGTATCCTCAATCTGCACTTTTCTTCAGAGCGTTCGTCAAGCCGTCCGTTCGTTGAAAGTGTGTGTGTGTGTGTGTGTAGTAATAATAATAATTTACGGTTTATTGGGTATAGCAGTATTTCTGCTGAAAATATACAACCTACAAGGAAATAACAATATAAAACTATGACAGTGAGTAGACGTTGTTACAAGCATTAAAAAACTAGACAAATAAAACAAATAAAACAGCAGGCTTAGTAATAGGTATGTAGTTCAACAATGTAAATTCTAGTTGTTGATTAAGTCGACAAATGTCGGAATGGGGCTCTTCTTATACCGGTCGGTACGTGCTCTGATCGGCTTGATGGAATTATGGTGCCTCACCTGGCACCGTGGACGAGGTACCTGAGGAGGTAGTAGGTTCCGGTGCCGAGGATGTTTGACCAGGGTGACCGCAAACAACCTCAAACTCTGAAGATAGCGGTCAGCAAGGGTGGGTAGTCCCAGTGTGGTGAGAGCGTGCTGGTAGGTGGTGTAATCTTTGCCAAGGAATGTGCGACAGGCTCTTTTCTGCACTTTCTCCAGCTGACGCTGCTGCGTCAAAGTGAGAGAGGAGATCCAAGAGGGGGATGCGTACATCAACTTGGGCAAAATGAAGGAAGTGTAGATCTTCTTGAGATCTTCAGCCTGTGCCCCTAATGAACTCAGTCGACGCAGCATATACAGCTTGTAGGAGGCTGCCCTGATGGTGTTGGCGGTGTTCTCCTTCCAGGTCAACTTACTGTCGATGGTAATCCCCAGCAGCTTAGTAGACTGGACCGACCACTTGTGTGCGTGTGTGTGTGTGTGCGTGTCTCTCTGTCTTTGTCAATTCCTCTTGCTTCTGCCTCTTGCTCTCTCTTTCTCTCTCTCTATCTCTATCTCTCTCTTATCCTCATCCTCCTCTTCCTTCTCTTTTTCTCTCCCCTCCTCTTTTTTCTCTCTTTCTCATCTTCTTCCCTCTTCTCTCTCTCTCATTCTTCTCCTCTTTGTTTTCTGTCTAACTGTCTCCCTCTCTCTGTCTCTCTCTCCTTCTCTATATCTCTCTCTTCTCTTTCTTCCTTTTCCTCTGTCTCTTTCTCTCCCTTCATATTCCTCCCTCTCTCTCTCCCTCCCCCCCTCTCTCTCTCTTTCTCTCTCTTTCTCTTTCTCTCCACTACTCTTCCTTCTCTCTCTCCTACTCTTCCTTCTCCCTCTTGCTCTCTCTCTCTTTGTCCCTCTTCTCCTCTTACTTCTCTTTCTCTCTCCTTCCCTACCCTCTTCTTCCTCGTCTCTCTCTCTATCTCTCTCTTTCTCTCCACTACTCTTCCTTCTCTCTCTTGCTCTCTCTCTCTCTTTCCCTCTTCTCCTCTTACTTCTCTTTCTCTCTCCTTCCCTACCCTCTTCTTCCTCGTCTCTCTCTCTCTCTTTGTCTCTCTGTCCCTTTCAATTCCTCTTTCTTCTGCCTCCTGCTCTCTCTCTCTCTCTCTCTCTCTTCTCCTCATCTTCCTCTTACTTCCCTCTTTTTCTCTCCCCACCTCTTTTTTCTCTCTCTCATCCTCTTTCTCTGTGTTTCTGTCTCTCTCATTCTTATGTTCTTTCTTCTCTAACTGTCTGTCTCTCAGTCTCTCCTACTTCTCTTCCTTCTCTCTCATGCTCTCTCTATTCCCCTCTTCCTCCTCTTTCTTCTCTCTCTTGCTCTCTCTCTCTTCTCCTCTTCCTCTGGTTACTGCTCTTTCTTTCCCCTCCTTTTCCTCCTCTCTCCTTCTCACTTTCTCTTCTTTCTTTTTTCTTCCTCTTTTTCTTCTTTTCCTTCTCTCCTTTTCTTCCTCCTCCATTTCATCATCTTCTTTATCTTCTTCCTCTTACAGACTCCTCTCCTTCATCCTCATCTTCCCCATCCTTACTCCTCTTCTTCATCATCTTTTTCCTCTTCCTCACACCTTTTCTTCATCTTTCTCTTTCTCCTCTCCTCTTCTTCATCCTCTTCCTATTCCCCCTCCTCTTCTTCTTTCTCCTCTTTTTGTTCTTCATGTTCTTGTTCTTGTTCTTCTCCCCCTACTCCCCCTCCTCCTCATTCCCATCAATGTTGGAGTCGCCCCCGCAACTTGGTCGTGATTCTTTTAATTTTCTAAAAAAAAAAGCGTCGAAGGCTTTCTTCACGAAATTTTGACTCCGGGCGGTCGTCGGTCTCGAGAGTCCGCTTCCAGAGGCCGACGCCGCCGAAGGCTGAGGAGGGAGACGGACTTCTCTGAGGTCCTAATCCGGTTACGATTTGATTCTTTGGCCATGGGTAGACCCCGTCCTGTTTCTGTCTTGATTCGCAACTCCTTGTTGCTGGTTCTGCTGTCGGGCCCAACTCCTCCTCCTCCTCCTCCGGTCCTTCCAGCTTCCGCCGCCTGTCGATTTTATACAGCTGAGGAAAACTGGTTCCCGCGTCGAAAGGGCTAAAACTGCATGCGAGTGGTCAGAAGGGGCTGCGTCTGAATTAAGCCCTTTTTCTGAATTTGTGCTCTTTGAGTGCACATGGCGATTTCCTAGCCCCTCAGGGCATGATGGAAATGGGCTATGAGAAGGTCAGGCTAAACATGTGGCAGTTTCCTAGCTTCTGGACATGACGAAAATGGACTGAAAAATAGTCAGTCTCAAAGTGCAAATGGCTTTCCTAGCCTCTCTGCGCAAGTTTAAAATGGGCTGTAAGTACGTCAGGCTAGGCACATGGGCTGTAAGTACCTCAGGCTAAGCACATGGTCTGAAAAAGGTCAAAATCAGAGAAAAAAGTCCGTTTTACGACGGCATTTTCTGCCCTTTCGACGTCTCTGTGACCTGAGGAATGGGCTGAAGGAAGGTCACTTTCAGATATAAAGGCCCTTTTATGGACTTTTCTGCCCTTTGCAGGTCTCTGTGACCTGAAGACTTTAGAATGTGACGTCGTATTGTTGTTCCTGCTCAAGGTCGACTGTAGGTTTGTTGATTGTACCAGTTGTTGATGGTTGGTATATCGAGAAATATTTCTTCTTCTTTTTTCTGCTATTGTTTCTGGAACTATTGTTGTTTTGGTCTGTCATTGTTGGTAGATGGTTGGTAGTTGTACATTTGCGATGAGGATTAAATATTTCTATTTCAAAGTGAATATCTGATTTATATTTTTTTTAGCATGTGTGGCTGGGTTATAGTTTAAACACCTTTGTTCTCACAGGAAACGGACAACCGGGTCAATCATTCTTCACTGGGATCAATTCTCCTACAGAACCGGATGCGTTTCTTCAAATCTTTTATTTTGTAAGACATTGTGGGCTTTGGTATTAGATTTTTAATTTTCAAATTTTGAATCCTCTTAACTGATTTTACGGCGTTTTTATATTTCTCCATTAAAACTCCATGGGCTTTTTTCAAAATCTGCCGTACTTTTATCAGTTGGTTTTCTTGTTTTGGGGCGTCCATACAATCCTAGACGACTTCAAATATTAACTCTTCTAGCATCTTTTGAGACGCTGAATCTCCTTCGGTATATTTAATCTTATTTTCTAATTTATCTAGTTGGACTTTTTGAGATTGAATGAGGCATAGTGCCTCTTGGTAAAGGATCTTCCTAACTTCTTCCAGTTCCTGTTTTGGAGCGTTGACACAATCCTCGATGACTTCAAATATCAACTTTTCTAGCATCTTTTGAGATGCTGAATCACCTTCGTTATATCTAATCTTATTTTCTAATTTATTTAGTTGGGCTTTTTGAGATTGAATGAGGCATAGTGCCTCTTGGTGAAGGACCTTCCTAACTTCTTCTTCAAGTTCCTTTCTTCTTGAAGGTCTAAAACAACTCCGGAATGGTTCGGGCAGCACTGACATGATGGGCAATGGTACGGAACAGCGACTGGACTGCTTTACCGTACGATGCATTGTAATGCTATATAATATCTTTGAAAGATAAACAGGTGGAGAAAATATGCTGTCTGGTACTTTTTTTCCACATTTTGTGAAGGGATAACAGATTCACTGATTAATCAATATACGATATTTACTTTGAGCGGAAAATATAGAGGGTAGGATAGATAAGATGGGGGAGAGATAGGAGGGATTTGGGGGTTTAGTGGAAGGAGAGAATGAAATGGAAGGAAGGGAGAGGAGATGTGATAGGTGTGGGGCAGACGCACTTGCTCGCTTATTTTTATAGTCTCGGGAACTTGTTTTGGGGACAGGAAATAGACCAATTGATTTCTTTATTTTTTCTTTCTTTAAGGCTATCGACTCATTAAGTGGTCATTACAGCTAATTGATTGATTCAATTTTCGCATTAAATGAATATATTGAGAAAGGGAAAATGTTACAAGAAAACGACATGGATCCAAGTCTTTGGAAATCACACGAACGAACGCGGAGTAATTGACAAAACGGTTGGAAGGGAAATGGCGTAACGGAGACAAATAAGAACACTAATAGTTAAAAGATAATTTGTTTTATAATAAAGAAATATTAAAACAATATGAGCAGAAGCCATAGAATTGATTACCCAAGTATACAGTGTTGCTTAATTAATAAGAACTGACCCGCCCGACAGAGAAAACGTAATTGGTTTGGGGTAACCTTACAATATATATATATATATATATATATATATATATATATATATATATATATATATATATATATATATATATATATATATATATATATATATACCCTCCACATTTACTACAGTACAAACTAGGTTGTCTCCTTTATTAGCCAATAGTTAGGTTGTCAATTCATTATGATTGGCAACTGTAAACTGTGTGTTTGGGATTTAGTGTAACAACTTTATGTCATTAATATTTACTTATGCTATATACTATCACTTTGTAGTTTTACATGCAATAATGACTTTCTCAAGCATAACAGTTTCACTTAAGTAAATAAGAGCTTGTATTTTATGATGTTTTAGTCAAAGATGATGTGGGTAATATATTTGCAATCTAGTTATTTCAGATTTCAAGTAATAAACATGCTAAAATTTTGCATAATTCTTACACATTTTAAATCTGAATATATTTTTTCTCACATGCAGTGATTGAACTCATTCAACAAATTATAGCCTTTCTTTTTAACAATTTGTAAAATTTTATCTCGGCATAATCATTAGTAAACATATTTATCTTACCAATGTTATATGATGCTGTTCTGATACTGTCAACCTTCCCAGAGTAAAATACAACCAATTTCAACGAATGAACTTAAATACAACAATTTGTAGATAAATATCTATGTAATGTCAATCCCTGTAAACTTATTAGAAATGCATACATAAACAAGAAACGCTAAAGACATCAGTGGACCCTGGATACTTTTGATGCTTTTTTGTAATCAGGCATCGTTTTTTCCACTTATTACGGCGATCCGAAATTCCTGTTTTACTCAAGGACCAGCCCACCAGTGGTATGGGGTAAGGACCGGGTCGAACCCCTTTCACGCTTATCGCCATTGTAACTATGAGAGTAATTCGCTAATAGCAGCGACATCAAACCGATAATTTTTGTGACAGTTGCATAGTTACAATGGCGATAAGCGTGAAAGGGGTTCGACCCGGTCCTTACCCCATACCACTGGTGGGCTGGTCCTTGAGTAAAACAGGAATTTCGGATCGCCGTAATAAGTGATCTTCCTTCCCTCGGGAATCAGTTCGGTTCCAGGTTTCAAGGATTTTATAGCCTCTGTGGTCTAGTGGTTAGGGCACTGGGAAGGTAATTTACGGATGGCCGAGTACAGCGGGTTCGAATCCTGCATGCAACTGTCACAAAAATTATCGGTTTGATGTCGCTGCTATTAGCGAATTACTCTCATAGTTACAATGGCGATAAGCGTGAAAGGGGTTCGACCCGGTCCTTACCCCATACCACTGGTGGGCTGGTCCTTGAGTAAAACAGGAATTTCGGATCGCCGTAATAAGTGATCTTCTTTCCCTCGGGAATCAATTCGATTCCAGGTTTCAAGGATTTTATAGCCTCTGTGGTCTAGTGGTTAGGGCACTGGGAAGGTAATTTACGGATGGCCGAGTACAGCGGGTTCGAATCCTGCATGCAACTGTCACAAAAATTATCGGTTTGATGTCGCTGCTATTAGCGAATTACTCTCATAGTTACAATGGCGATAAGCGTGAAAGGGGTTCGACCCGGTCCTTACCCCATACCACTGGTGGGCTGGTCCTTGAATAAAACAGGAATTTCGGATCGCCGTAATAAGTGATCTTCCTTCCCTCGGGAATCAGTTCGGTTCCAGGTTTCAAGGATTTTATAGCCTCTGTGGTCTAGTGGTTAGGGCACTGGGAAGGTAATTTACGGATGGCCGAGTACAGCGGGTTCGAATCCTGCATGCAACTGTCACAAAAATTATCGGTTTGATGTCGCTGCTATTAGCGAATTACTCTCATATATATATATATATATGTATATATATAATAAAATAAATAAAAGTCAAACTAGTATGCAAAAAATTGACATTTCTTTATATATCATTATCACACACATATATATATATATATATATTGTATGTATATATATATGTAATATATTTACATATATATTCATATATACATATATATATTTACATAGATATCTTTTTTTAACGTTATTCCTTAAATTCGTTTTCACGCATCTTTATCAAATTCAAATTCGTAAAGGTTGTAAAAAGCATGAAAAATAATAATGAGATAGGAAATAATATATGACTATTAGATAATGCTATGAAATTAAGAGACAAGGTTTCATGTGATATCAATTGCATAGGAGTGTGTAGGTGTTAAGTTTGAAAAAAAAAAAAAACGAGTGGAGGTAGTCGTGGACTTGAAAAAAGAAAAAAACTCTCTCTCTCTCTCATAAAATAAATAAAAGTCAAACTAGTATGCAAAATATTGACGTTTCTTTATGTATCATTATCACATATAAATATATATATATATATATATATATCTTTTTCTAACGTTATTCCTTAAATTCGTTTTTTTTTTTTATTTTTATTATAGGTTTATTCAACAATATTAAATACAATTAGACATACATATATACATTTTTTTTTTATAAAATTGGTAGTTGAAAAGGGAGAGCGAGAAGCAAAGCTTATGGGGAGTTGCTCTCCCTTAAGGAAAAAATTATTTTAATTTATTTATTTTTGTTACATGGTAGTATGGTACATACACATCTACACACATATATACACGATCGTAGGACAACTCGTCCACGGACACCCCGTCCACAAAACTGCAAAGCAGGACAACCCGTCCACAGACACCACCATGGGTGGTCGACTCGTCCACGGACAAGATTTCAAAAAACTTTTAGACAATTATTTTATTACCTTTTTTTAATGATATTTCATGTTATTTCATTAAAATTTGCTTTAGATGATATATTCTGGTAAGTAATAGATGTGTTTATAAATGTTATGGACATGCTTATTTTAACACCCTAGAATAGCTCCAACTATGATAAAAAAGAAATAATCACACCTGTATTCTGTATATATAAATATGTAAATAAAGTTTAATTGTTCTGCAAATTATGTTTATTATTCTTAAAAAAAAAAAGTCATTGGACGAGATGTCCATATTCCCGTGGACGAGCTGTCCCACCTCCCAGTCCCGCGGACGAGCCGTCCACGATATACACACATACATGCATACACATATATACACACACACAATGGCATGCGTCACGACGTCCGCTAACTCCGACCTCACGTAGAAATCGGGGGCACGAGCGAGCATCGCAACTTGTGGGGGTCAGGTGAGAGGTGAGAGGTCAGGTCGATTGTTGACGGGACGATAATTGCTTAATGCGCAGATCTGGGTCACCGTGACCTGCTGGAATAGAAAAAAAAAGAGCGGCAGACTTGGGCAGTTTCTCCATGAATACAACCATGAAATGGACCTGAAGTGTTCAATATACTAATACTTATAGATTAAAGACTTTTTTAAGTATCGTTTGAATGATGATAAACATTTTGTCTTAGGTAAATCCTTTTCCAGTTTATTCCATGTGTTAACACCTATAATAGATAAGCATTGGCTTTTTTTGGTTGTTCTGTATTGAGTTTTAAAGAAGTCGTTTGTTTGCCTAGTCGCATAGCGAGTTTCGTAAGTTGAGTAAAATTTCAATATGTTTTGATTCATGTGTTTATTGTAGATTTGGTGCATAACAATAGCAGTTTTGTACTTTATTAAGTCATTGAATTTGAGTAGATTTAGTTTTTTAAATAAATTATTTGTATGTTCCAAACGACCTACATTGCAGATTATACGCAGTGCCCTTTTTTGAGAGGTAATTATGCGTTGAAGATTAGTTTGATAAGTATTACCCCAAATTTCTGAACAATAGTTTAAGTATGGTAGTAGTAGACTACAATAAATGGTACGTAGGGTATTTTCATTGAGAATATTTCTCATTTTATGCATAATTCCTAAAGTTTTGGATATCTTATTTATCACGTGATTTATATGATGTTTCCAATTAAGTTGATCGTCTAAATACACGCCTAGGAATTTACTGACGGACGCTTTTTCAATAATTTCGTTGTTTATTTTGATCGGCTTAGTACTTTCATTATTTTTGTAGAAAAGCAGGTAGTTAGTTTTTGATACGTTTAAGGATAGCTTATTGGCTGAAAATCAGTTGGATAGTTGACATAATCCTTCATTAATTGTCTTGATCAGTTTGTCGGAATTTGTATCGGAGCATAGAATGGTGGTATCGTCGGCGAACAGTATAAATTTCATAAGGTTGGATACATTTGTAATGTCATTAATGTATAGTAAGAATAGTTTGGGTCCTAGAACTGAACCTTGAGGTACTCCGCATGTAACTGGTAGAATGTGTGATCTTTCTTCCTCAATGGCCACATATTGTTTCCTGTTTTTTAGATAACTTTTTAACCAGTCATTAACTTTACCTCTTAGCCCATAGTATTCGGCCTTTCGAATTAGGATTTCATGATTTACTGTGTCAAATGCCTTTTTAAGATCAATAAATATGCCGGCTGTCTTTTTCTTTTGTTCTATATTGTTAGTTATCTCTTCAATTAATTCCATTACTGCTGTAGACGTTGAATGATTTCGTTGAAATCCATATTGACTATGGTAAATGACGTCATTTTTTTTTAGAAATGAGTCAAGGCGAATTGTGAATAACTTTTCAAGAATTTTGGAAAACTGTGGTAATAGTGAAATTGGTCTATAGTTATTATAACTTGATTTGTCGGCTGATTTGAATATCGGTATTACTTTTGCTATTTTCATTGCATCTGGAAATATCCCTTGTTCAAATGATTTATTGCATATTGTCAGAAAATGATCTTTGATGATAGGCATAATTTGTTTTATGAGGTTCATATTGATTCCTGTGCAATCGAGTGATTTCTTGTTCTGCATTGATTTTACTGTGTTCATAAGTTCGTTTTCCGTGACGGGTTTTAAAAACATAGTGTTATTTATTCGGTGTTTCAAAAATGTCTCGTAAGTTTGATGTGTTGTCTTTATTTGTTTCGCGAGGTTAAGTCCTACATGGGAGAAAAATTCATTAAATTCGTTTGCCACTTCTTTTTTAGTTTTTCCTTTTTTAATAATGTCTATGAATTCATTGGTGTTATTAATTTTGTGCCTAGTTAAGTTGTTTATTACTTCCCATGTCTTTTTTATATTACCTTTATAACCTTCAAGCAGTGTGTCATAGTATTTTTTTTCACAGTTGCGTAAAATTGTTGTAAGTTTGTTTTTGTACACTTTGTATTTGTTTTCGTCTGTCAAGGACTTGCTTTGAATTGATTTCTTGTAAAGTTGGTGTTTCTTTCGACACGCGTTCTTAAGACCGTTTGTAAACCATGGTTTTGAGTTTACGTTACGTGGTTTTATTTCTACTTCTCTCTCTGGGCAGCATTTGTTTACATTACTCATGATAATGCTTACAAATTCGTTATATGATAGATTGGCATTTTCTGACTCGTAAACCTGATCCCAATTTTCTTCTTTTAAGCATTGATTTAATTTTGCAATATCTTTTTCGTCAATTTTACGTTTAAGTACAATTCTGGGT
Organism: Oratosquilla oratoria; assembly: GCF_046742065.1. Lineage (NCBI taxonomy): Eukaryota > Metazoa > Arthropoda > Malacostraca > Stomatopoda > Squillidae > Oratosquilla > Oratosquilla oratoria. Next base: position 4,980,737 of record NC_134794.1, on the reverse strand, counting down.
TTTGTTATGCAGTGCATTTCTTTTGGACTGATAGTGAATACCGGTAGATGGTCACTTATATCACTTATTAAGATACCACTATGAATCTCGGAGTTTACAATATTGGTGAAAATGTTATCTATCAATGTTTCACTTGTATTTGTTATTCGGGTTGGTTTATTTATCAAAGGATATATACCTAAAGAGAAAATCATATCTGTAAAGTGTCTTGTTTGTTCATGAGTCTCATACTTAAGTAAATCTATGTTGAAGTCACCACAGAGATATAGATTTTTATTTCTAAATGGAGTTATGATTTCTTCAAGCATATTTGTGAACTCATTGATGTTTGTGCCTGGCTTTCTGTAAATACTTGTTATGACGGTATTCTTTTTAGTTTTACTGAAAATCTCAACAGCTACGCAATCAAATAGGTTTTCATACGAATTAGTGGATTGATTTATTAGTTTGCATGAAATTGATTTTTTTATGAAGATAGAGACTCCGCCGCCTTTTTGGATCTGTCTATTAGCACTGTAAGGAGTATAGTCTTGTAAGAAGTTTACTAGACATCCTGGGTCAATCCATGTTTCGCTTATCACTATAACGTCAAAGCTTTTATTGAGTAACTTGAGATAACAGTCAATTTTCTGATAATTGGCGTTTAGGCTCCTTGCATTGATGTGAATTAGTGTGAAACCATCAATATCACGAAATACCGTGTCAAATTGTGTATCACTATAGTAATCGCTGTCTTTTGTTAATTTTGAGTAAAAATTTAATTCGGGGTCAATTTGGGTATTATTGTGATTAATTATCGAAAATTCCTTTTCTGATATTTTGTCTATTTCTTTATACTTCTTAATGGCGGTATATACATCTGGGTTTTTTGATGCGAGATTTGGCGCGGAAAACAAAATATTAATTTCTGTGTTTGAGATGGCATGATAGGGAAATGTTTTTGAGCAGTCTAGGCAGAACCAATTATTGAAAATATTGGGGTTATTTTTGGCAGTATTTACGGGTATATTTGCACACATGAGATGATATAAATGTTTGCATAATGTACATTTGAGGTGATTGGTAGGGACAAGGGTATGGCATGAAGAACAGTTTTTTGATATGTTTGTTTTAGTTTTTGTGTTAGTTGTAGTGTTCATGGTTATGTTTGTGTTAGAAGATTAAGGAATGTGAACTATTGAAATTCAACTAATTGTTCAAGATTACTTACTTGATGTACTTTTTCATCCTTGCACTTGATATACACCTTGCAGTCTCTTGTCCATGTCGAGATGATCTTCCCTTGTTTCCTCATGTCGCGTGCTGTTTTGGCAATCTCACCAGTTCGTTTTGTCAGGTGTTCATTCACGTAGACGCCCGTCCCCTTCAATTTCTTGGCGTTTTTCAGCACGTTCACCTTCGACTTTCTTGAAACGAATCTCACGATCACATTTTGGGTACCGTCCTGTTTTCTTTTTCCCAGTGTATGGCAAGCTGATATCTCTGTGTCTCTGATCTGTATTCCCTTGTTACTTAGAGAATGGATCACTTGATTTTCTACAATGTTCTGACCACTGTTATCTGCACTATAGTCGGAGTCACCTTTCACAGCTTCCGAATACGTTTTTCACAATCTTTAAACCACTAATGATTATATCTTCTCTCCTCGTGTACTGCTCTAGGTCTTCCACTCTAGCTTGGAGATTAACTACAGTCGATTTGAGATATTGTATCTCCTGCCTTTGTTGTTTAACTATCTCTTTCAACTCGCTTAGGAACTGTTGGTCTTCTTTCCTTGCTTGCATCTGGAACTGTCTGTCCTCTTCTCTTGCTTTCACAAGACTCTCCACCATATCTTCAAGTTTCTTGGAGCTGTTGCTGTTTCTGGTATGTGCCATGTTGAATTACTTTTCTCGTCGGGAGTGCTGAGCGGAGGGTGTGAACGGCACGAGAGTCTTTTCACTTTTCTCGCATCTTTATCAAATTCAAATTCGTAAAGATTGTAAAAAGCATGAAAAGATATAATGACGAGATAGGAAATAATATATGACGATTAGATAATGCTATGAAATTTAGAAACAACGTTTCTCTCTCTCTCTCTCTCTCTATATATATATATATATATATGCAAAAAATTGACATTTCTTTATATATCATTACCACACACATATATATATATATATATATACACATATATTTACATATATATTTATATATACATATATATATTTATATAAATATCTTTTTCTAACGT
>NC_134794.1:4941004-4973504 GCF_046742065.1 Oratosquilla oratoria | reverse complement strand
CATTTCTTTATATATCATTATCACATATATATGTGTATATATATATATATATATATCATATATACATATTTATATATATTTATATATATATATTTATATATACATATATATATTTATATAGGTATATTTTTTTAACGTTATCCCTTAAATTCGTTTTCTCGCATCTTTATGAACTTCAAATTCGTAAAGGTTGTAAAAAGCATGAAAAGATATAATGACGACATAGGAAATAATATATGATGATTAGATAATGCTATGAAATTAAGAGACAAGGTTTCATTTCATATTAATTGCATAAGAGTGTGTATGTGTTCAGTTTGAAAAAACGGGTGGAGCTAGTCGTGGACAAAAAAAAAAAATCTCTATATATATAATAGAATAAATAAAAGTCAAACTATTATAGTATGCAAAAAATAGACATTTCTTTATATATCATATATATATATTTATATACATATATATATATATAATATATTTATATATACATATATATATTTATATAGATATCTTTTTCTAACATTATTCCTTAAATTCGTTTATGAAATTAAGAGAGAAGGTTTCATTTGATATCAATTCCATAAGAGTGTTAAGGTGTTAAGTCGTGGAAAAAAAAATCTCTACAAAAGTTAGACTCTATATATATATATATATATATATATATATATATATATATATATGATGGGTGCAGCTAGTCGTGGACTTAGAAAAAAATCTATATATATATATATATATATAATAAAAATAAAAAAGTCAAACTAGTATGCAAAAAATACATTCCTTTATATATCATTTTCTCATATAATATATATATGTGTGTATATATATATATATATATATATATTATATATATATATTCATATATATATATATTTAGATAGATATCTTTTTCTAACATCCCTGAAATTCGTTTTCTTGGATCTTTATCAAATTTACGTTATTAAAGGTTGTAAAAGCATGAAAATATATAATGACATAGGAAATAATATATGACGATTAGATAATGAAATGAAAAGACAAGGTTTCATTTGAAATTAATTGCATAAGAGTGTGTAGGTGTTAAGTTTGAAAAAAACGGGTGGAGCTAGTCGTGGACTTCGGAAAATTAAAAATCTCTCTCTATATATATATATAATAAAATAATAAAGAAAAAAGTCAAACTACTATGCAAAAAATACATTCCTTTATATATATATAATAAAATAAATAAAAAAAAGTCAAACTTCTATGCAAAAAATAGACATTTTTTTATATATCATCATCTCTTATATATATATATTTATATTATATATATATATTTATATATACATATATATATTTATATCGATATCTTTTTCTAACGTTATCCCTTAAGTTAGTTTTCTCGCATCATTATCAAATTAGTAAAGGTTGTAAAAAGCATGAACAGATATAATGACGCCATAGGAAATAATATATGACCATTAGATAATGCTATGAAATTAAGAGAGAAGGTTTCATTTGAGATTAATTGCATAAGAGTGTGTAGGTGTTGTTTGAAAAAAAAAAAAAAAAAGAGTTAGTCGTGGACTGAAAAAAAATCTATATATATATATATTATAAAATAAATAAAAAAAGTCAAACTAATATGCAAAAAATAGACAATTCTTTATACATCATTATCTCATATATATATATTTATATACAATTTTTTTAACGTTATCCCCTAACCAATTACGTTTTCTTTGTCGAGTCATTGTATACGTGGGTATTCAATTGTGCCTCTGCTCATGTTGTATTAATATTTCTTTATTAAAAAAAACTTATTTTTTTAATTATTATTGTTCTTATTTGTCTCCGTTAAGCCATTTCCCCTCCAACCGTTGTCAATTGCTACGCGTTCGCTCGTGTAATTTCCAAAGACGTGGTCCATAGTTTTCTAGTAACATTTTCCCTCTCAATATAAATTATTCAATTAGATATAATGGCGCACTTTATTGTTTTTTATCAACGACTTGTCCAAGAAATCATATATGCAAGAATCGAAGCCTAATTGAACCTAAACAGCTTCATTCTGTGGGATATGTAAATAATTGTCTCATTTATATTTATTTGTCAATGTTTGCTTATACCCAGCAACTATTTTCATACTCTGCCTTCTTTATTTTACATAATACATTTTCCTTCCGATATTAGAACCTCAAAACCTTTATTCATCTGTAGGTGTGCACATTCAAACATTAATACATCTTGCATGCATTATATGTAGTCATTGTCATTTTATATAAAACTTGATTTATCAGATTCTCTATTATCCCCTTCACAAACTGTGGGGAAAAAAATCTTTATATATATACTTACATTTTCTTTTTCTAAAGTTATCCTTAAATTAGTTTTCTCTCGAATTGTTTGCATAAAAATTAGTAATGTTAAGTTTAGAAATAATAGCTAGTTATACTCGTGGACTGAAGGGGGGAACTTTTTTTTTTTTTTTTTTTTTTTTACTTGCTAGCTTTTCCTAGTCTCGGGACAGTTTTCCATCCCGTAGAAAATCGGGGCCGTTTTTTCCCCTAGAACTTAAGGGCCTTTATTTTTTTTTATTTGTATTCTAATGTCGTATACAAATTTTAAAAGATATACAGGTGGAGCGAACATGCACTTTTTTTTTTTTTTTTTTTTTTTTTTTTTTTTTTTTTTTTTTTTTTTTTTTTTTTTTTTTTTTTTTTTTTTTTTTTTTTTTTTTTTTTTTTTGGTGGGGTGGGGGGTGAAATGTCACTCCCACGTATAGTGTACATAGACCATCAGGTATAAATTCCAAAGTCTAGATTGCGATAATGTTTATTGGGGACAAACTGGAAGAGACTTGGCAACCAGAATCAGTCATTTATAACAAAGGCCGGTAGTTGGAATGGGAGACACCAGATAGTAGGTAGGCAGGCAGGCAGGCGTGATTCGTGTAGTCTCGGACACTGTCACCGGGCGCATGGTGGCTTCGAGTAACCTGGCAGGATGGAAACAAAGAAATTAGGGCAAAATAGAAAATGGGTTCTAAACACCAGAGATTAAAAAACTTCCTGGGCATTTTCCCATCTAAGGCGTCATTCACAAAGGAGTTATAATAACTGTTCCCTCGAGTTTAGTTGGTCGAAACCTACCTATAGCCCCAATAATAAAAGTCAGTCAGTCACTGGGGTCTCTCTACCACAGGTATCTGGCAAGAAGGAACTTTAGACCAGTCTGCATTGTATTGGTGTCTGTGTTTCCACGTCACCAGCAGAAAGTAGAGGGATAGGAGGAAAGCAGCAGTCTCATAAACTGTCCTAAAACTCTGAAGAAAAACAACTGTCCTGTAACTGAAAAACTGCCCTAAAACTCGTAAAGCCTGAAAAAATGGCCCTGCAACTCGGGGTGACACGGCCTTGAAACTGAAAAAGCTGTGAAAAAAAAAAAACCTGCCCTTAACTATTCTTATACTTTTTAACTTACTATAGTTTTTTAACTGTTATAGTTTTAACTATATAGTTTAATATTTTTTATACTTTTCAATATTTATGGTTTTAAATATTTTTTTCAATCATTTATATATATATATATATATATTTAAATATTTTTGGTTCTAAATATTTTCGTAGTTTAATATTTTTATAGGTTTAATTATTTTTATTGTTTTAACCATCTATATAGTTTTTAACTATATAGTTTGTAACTATAAAGTTTTTAACTGTTTTTAGAGTTTTTAACTGTTTTTAGTTTTTCACTGTTTTTATAGTTTTTCACTGTTTTTATAGTTTTTAACTGTTAATAATTTTTTACCATTTATATGGATTAACTATTTTTATACTTTTAACTATAGTTAACTATTTTTATAGTTAACTTTTTTATAATTAACTATTTTTATAGTTAACTTATTTTATAGTTTTTAGCTAATTATAGTTTTTAACTATTATATTTTATGACTATTTTAGAGTTTTGATATATCATAATTTTCAACTATTATTATACTTTTTAACTTATAGCTTTTAACTATCACTATTTTTAACTAATATCATAGTTCTTAACTATTATAATTTTCAAGTATTATAGTTTTTAACTACTATAGTTTTTAACTGTTATAGTTTTTAGCTATTATACTTTTAATTATTTATATAGTTTTTATCTATATAATTTTCAACTATATAGTTTTTAACTATTATTATAGTTTTTAACATTCTAGTTTATTATTATGGTTTTTAACGATTATGATTTTAGCTATTATAGTTTTTAGTTTTAAATATTTTTATAGTTTTTAACTATGTACAAATATATAGTTTTTAACTATGTAGTTTTTCACTATCTTTATAGTTTTTAACTAGTTTTAATTATTTCTATAATTTTTTACTATTTATATAGTTTAACCATTTTTAAAGTTTATAACTATTTCTATACTTTTAACTAATTACTACCCTTAATTCTAACATTTTGTTATGGTAAAGTCAAGCCAAAAATGCAGACTAAAAAATTAATTTAAAAAAATCGTATCTCCCTTATTTTTCAGGCTATTTCAAAAATTTAAACAACATTTTCTTTCTAATAAAGTTCTTTCATATGCAACAATGATTTAAGGGTTAATTTTTTTTTTTTTGGGGGGCATACCTATATATTATAAATGATCCTCTCCTTAATAGGCAACCAGTGTAAGCTTATCAGTACGGGAGTTATTTTCTCACGCCTCTTTAAACCCACTATCATCCTCGCAGCTCTGTTCATAACTAATTGTAGTTTCCTCAATAAGTGGTTAGGCAGTCCATAATACAGCGAGTTGCAATAATCAAGTCTACTTATCACGTAGTTATGAACAAGCATTTTGACAATTTCTTTATCAAGATGTTTCCTTACAAAGGTTATGTTTCTCAGGTGATAACTAGCCACTCTACCACATGATGCACCTGACTCGCGAGATTTACATTTCTGTCAATGATCACTCCCAGATTCTTAATATTGCCTCCCACTAGTGGTGGGCAGCTACCGGTAAAGTTACCGATTTTATCGGTAACAGCCTTGACGGTAGCTTACCGGCAATAATTCTGCTACCGTTAAGGTTCCGTTAACCGATAAGCTATACCAAACACTCGTGGAGCGGTAAGCACGTCTCGGCTTGGTGGTACTGAGTGACGGTAGTGGTGGGCAGCTACCGGTAGTTACGGGTTTTATCGGTAACAACCTTGACGGTAGCTTACCAGCAAAAAATCTGCTACCGTTTAGGCTCCGTTAACCGAGAAGCTATCCCATAATACTCAGAGAGCGGTAAGCACGTTTCGGCTTGGTGGTACTGAGTGACAGTACTGACGGCCCTACGTAGGATGAAAATTAACAGGAACGTATTCAACGTGCTAGATCGTCCTGCTCCCTTCTCGGCCCACAGATGCACAGTACGAAATGTACGTATTCGAATATGAAAATTAACAGACGTGCTAGATCGTTTTGTTCGCATCTCGGCCCGCAGAGGTTCAGTGCAAAATGTACGTATTCGATTAGTCAGCCTATGTGATCTAGAAATGAAGAGGTGGTCAAACTACTCGAAAACTTTTCAGTCTGCCTGGTTAAAGGATCCCCTGTTTAAAAAATAGTTAGCGGAAGTGAAAGAGGATGGAAATAAGGCACGTTGTAGTTTGTAGAACGGACATGAAAGCTCACAGAACGGGGAGATTGGAGAGACACTGTTTCCACACTTACCAGATCTACATATTTAACTTTATATTTAATGTTTATTAATATATGCATATTTACAAAAATGTACGCAGTTGCTCATGAAAGACACCATCTGCATGTTACAATCTATTTGTACTGTACTTGTATTGGAGTTAATCACAAACAAGTTCACAAATACACTTATCAGACTCGCACGAGTGATGACTGACAAGGATATATATATAAGCTATGGGTTGGGGCAGGGAATACAGTATACCACAACAGACTCACGGAAAGCAGAGACAAGAACAAGCGGGCAGAGACGATCAAAGATTCTGGTGGATTAACACTGTGCCCATTGAAGTGGCCTCTACGACGCAAGGTAACGTGTTATTCAAAAATCATATTTTGTTAGTGATACGCATGTAATTATTGGCGTAGTCTTAAGTAACTAATATTTGCGAGCCTTACCCTAGATTGGTGGAGGTGGCGCGCGCTGGCGATTCCGGTGGGCATGTATCCAAATGGATACACAGAATAAAAAATTAAAATAAAATATATGCGTGTGTTTTTTGTCCATTTAAAGGTACTATAATATAAATATAGGGATCGTAGAGTCCTGCTAATACAAAATTAACGTAATTCCAATATAAAAAATGACAACTATGAACAATTGAAAAAAACTTTGACAGAAATTCAAAGGGTTGAGATTATGTGTTCCTGAGCCTAATATAAGAGGAACTTGGTAAAAAAAAAAACATTATGAAAATGACCTACATATGTCAATTCATCTCACACAAAACCTTTAAAACCTCAATTGTACAAAAAAAAACTTTGTCCTGACTAAATGAAAAATGGGTGATTTTGGAAATAAATTTTTGTGTAATGTGTAAAAATGATGCATGTAATTATTTTTCTTTTATGAAATTGTGTTTCTATGTGAAAAATATATTCTTTGTATGAAATTGCACTTACATAGAGACGGAAGTGGAGTGTGAGAGGGGGAGGGGGGGATTGGTGCGTAGGCCTATGCACTGAGGGAGAGGAGGTAATGCTGTGACCTTACACGCACCCCGTCCCTACTCCCCGCCCACGAGAGTTGGAGTAACGACTCGGAGCGCAGGATTTTTATAGTGACGACGTTACAAAACTTGAGTTGTGACTACACACCATAGTAGGATGAAATTTGTTTAGATTTAAGTCATAAAGGCGACTCGAACTTGGGACGTCACTACTACCTCACGAGTCTTTTACCGGTAAATTACCGGTAATTCCGGTAACGGCATTGTTGTTTACCGGTAATTCCGGTATTGAAATTAGCGGTATTTGCCCAGCACTACCTCCCACATTCATCAAGACACCATTTATGTGCAACCTTGGAATATGCTGTTTGATTTAATTCTATTTTATTCGGATTTAATCATACAATAAAATACAATACATGTTACTCATATTATACATAGTAAATACAAAAAAATAAAAGTAAAAATAAAAATATAAAAAAAAAACTTGGAAAAATGACTAGCATAAAAGGTGTAAATCAAACGTATAAATTATTTTCTCTAGAAACGATTGATTGTATGTTGATGGGAAATGCGTTCCAAGTAATAGCAGCAAGCACCCGTGCATTTGAACCTAACCTAACCAATTTAATGTTTTAAAATACGAGTACCAGGATGGAGTTTGAAAACGGTACTGATTAGTTTGTTTTGACATATCTGAAGATTAATTTAGGATTTTTTAGTTGACCACTATACCAAGAAGGCTTACCAGTCATAACGTCCCACCATCATAACGTCTCAATGTCAAAACCGTCGTTGTTTGGGCTTGGTTGGTTTGGTCGGCGATTAGTAAATAAATTAAATTTAGGTCCTGTATATCGCATCAGATTAGGTTTGAATACATTATAAATCATTGCAAGATACATTTTATGCCATTATGTATGTATGTATGTATGTATGTATGTATGTATATATATATATATATATACATACATACTGTACATACATATACCAAAAGCTTTCTTCCCCCTTACACTGGATGTAGCCAAAAGACAAAAGTATAGAAACCACTCTCACCCATTCCATCCCTACCTATTCCACTTCCTTCTACCCTCTTATCTTGGCACCTCCTGGATGACGGGTCATCCCTGCACCTTGTCCACTACCCTGGGTCAGAAGCAGCGTCTCAAGACACAGCACATCCACAGTGCTATAGTGGCTATTCAACTATATGGAATCAAGTACACTAATAACATGTTTTTATGTGGGACGTTATTTGTAGTTTGATCCAGTGGTAGTGGGGCGTTTTAGTATACTCAAGTGGGTATACCAAAAATATTAGTTGTTGGTTGAATTAATGCAGTTGACGCTAGTTCCTGTTTGTTCTCGCATTTCCCAGCACTTTGACCTTATACCATTTTCTCGTCATTTCGTAGCTCTCCGGGATCCGCACGAGCCCTTGTTGGCTCGTGAGACTTCTTCGTCGTCCGGCCCGGCGAAATCTAGTAAATTCTGTCGTAGTTTAGAAGTAGTGTAGACCCCGTACCCACTGGGCACACAGTGGTCCTACTACGCGGCTGTCACCAGTCGCCAAAGGAAGCTGTGTGACCCCGTTATATTATATTTTGCTCTGCTGAGCACATTTTTCTGTGTACCAGGGGGCTCGTCCCCCCACCCCAACGCGCAGGATGGAGTCCTCAACTCCATCCCTGCAAACTAGGAGGACTTCCTCTGACGACCCTAATATCGACCCGGACAAGGCGAGACACGTGTTTCTTCATTCTGACCAGACCCGATTAGCTGACCTAAACCCATTTATGCTCAAAAAATGTCTTGAACAATTTACCAATGATATCAACCAAGTTAAGAAACTTAGAAGCGGAGACCTCCAAATTACCACCAACTCTGGAAGAGCTACACGCGATCTTCTTAAGGCTAGGAAATTCCATTCCTTCGATGTTGTTGCATCCCTCCCTAGGTCCCTCAACTCCTGCAGAGGAGTAATCCACTGCAGAGATTTGATGACCATGGAAGAATGTGACATCCTCGAAGAAATGAAATCTGAAGGAATATTAGATGTCAAATTCATAACGCGATTGGACCGAGAAAAGAACATGCGAGTGAAAACGCCACTAATAATCCTCACTTTCAACTCGACAACCCTCCCTGACCACGTTAAAATTGGATACATCCATGTCCCAACACGACCATATGTCCCCAATCCTTTGCGCTGCAACAAATGTTTCAAATATGGTCACCTAGCCAAATTCTGCAGCAAACAAACAGTCGTATGCGGTAAATGCGCAGGCGAACATCCTATGGATGCTTGCTCTGCAAAGGTGTTTCAATGTGTTAACTGCCCCTCCAATAACAACCATGCATCCACCTCCCGAGACTGTCCCACTTTCAAATTAGAAAAAGAAATCTGTACAGAGAAAGCAACTTGTGGCATATCCTTTTACGAAGCAAGGAAGCGTGTGATGGAAAGACTAGTTACCCCAACTAGTACTTCCGGAGCAACTTCCTATGCTTCGGCAGTAAAAAAAAACGTACAGAACCATTGAAACGCAAACTGAGAGCAAGCACTCCAAGGACAAAGAACACCGCCAAAGTAACAGGCAAACTCACTCGCACCTTCCTTCCCCGGCCATCCCAGAGCCTTCCAAACGTGTGCCCACACGTACTGAAGAGGATGTCAGTATGGAGATCTCCGTTTCCCAAAAAACGACTTTTAAGTCCTATTACCAGCCCAGACCGTTCATCCGGGGCTAAACACACCTCTCCCACTAAGGCCAAGAAAGGAAGAAACCGAAGCAGATAAAAAAAAAAAAAAAAAAAAAAAAAAAATTAAATAAATAAATAAAACAAATAAATAAATAAATAAATTAAAATAAAAAATGAAAATAATCCAGTGGAATTGCCGAGGTGTTAGAAGTAAATTAAATGACTTAATAATTTTTAACTCACTCAACAACCCCTCAGTTATTTGTCTACAAGAGACTCAGCTTAACCTCAGTGTTGAGTTCAAACTGAAGAACTACCCCACCTATAGGAAGGACAGGTTGGCGCCTGGAGGGGGGGTCGCAGTTGCAGTCAGCGACTGCCTTCCCCAAGTGGAACTACCACTGGCCACCACCTTGGAAGCAGTCGCTATAAAAACTAAACTGCACAACAAACTCGTAACCATCTGCTCCCTGTACCTACCTCCCGACCCTCGTTTTCCACTAGAGGAACTAAACGGGTTGATAGAACAACTACCCCACCACAAACTGATAGTGGGAGATTTCAACTCCCACCATCGCATGTGGGGTAGCAACAAAACCTCTCCACGAGGGGAGCAATTGGAAGAAGTGCTCAACACTAACAACCTGGTCCTCCTAAACACTGGCAGTCCCACTCGAGTAGACAATACTAGGGGTTCATTTTCATGTATAGATTTATCCATATCATCTCCTGCGTTGTCTGACATCACACAATGGCACACGCATGACGACACCATGCTCAGCGATCATTTCCCAGTAATACTAAAAATAGGGGGTGACCACGCTACGGCTCCTCCAGCCTACGGAGACAACCCACCCCCTCCCTGTCCCAAATTCAACATCAAAAAAGCCAATTGGGAAATGTATCGCACAACCACCAACGTCAACATCACAGGGGATAATATGGATGACAAAATATTCAATTTATCAAACTCGATTTTGAATTCAGCTATTAAGCATATACCAAAAACCTCGGTATTTCACAAGCATAGAGTTCCCTGGTGGACATCAGACTGCAGAAAAGCACTTTGCAAGCGGAATAGGGCTTACCGAACTTTTAAGAATAACCCCATTGCACCAAATTTTATTACTTTTAAAAAGACGCAAGCAGAGGCCCGTAGAACAATAAAACAAGCCAAACGAAAGTCTTGGCATGATTACATCTCCACAATAAACGCAAACACTCCTCTATCACAAATCTGGTCAGCCGTCCGTAAAATCGACGGCAAATATACACCAAACATTAAGACCCTAACCATTGGAAACACGTTTGTAGATGCTCCCCTGGACATCGCAAACACAATCGCAGACACATTTACGCAAACAAGCAACACAAATAACTATTCACCAACCTTTTTACAACACAAACAAAGACGGGAAGCAGAACCACTGATCTTCCATACACAGACACACCACGATTATAACACCCCCTTCCAACTACACGAGCTTCAACAAGCCTTAAACTCGTGTAGAGGATCCTCTGCTGGCCCAGATGAGATTAGGTATGAGATGCTGCAACATTTGAATTCAATTTCACTGAAAAAATTATTAGAAATATACAACGCAATTTGGATTAGTCAAGAATTCCCAAAAACATGGAGACATGCCCACGTCATACCTATTCTCAAAAACGGGAAGGACCCAAAGAGTCCTTCCTCTTATCGCCCTATAGCGCTTACCAACTGCTTATGCAAAGTATTAGAACGTATGGCCAATAACAGATTAAAATTCATCCTAGAGTCTCAAAATTTAATAGTTCCTGCCCAATGTGGTTTCAGGAAAAACAGAAGTAGTCTTGACCATTTGGTCAACTTAGAACAAGATATCCTCTCCTCTTTCGAGAGGAAAGAATATCTTGTTACTTGCTTTTTAGATTTGGAAAGAGCCTACGACATGTCATGGCGACGTGGTATCCTCGAAAAACTCTATGCACTTGGCCTTAGAGGGAATCTCCCTATTTTCATTCAAAATTTCTTAAAATAACGAATTTTTTCCGTTAAAAATCAAAATTATTATTCAACAGTACGCACACAAGAAAATGGCGTACCACAGGGAAGTGTGTTAAGTCCCACATTATTTATGTTGCTGATAAACGATATTCTACCCGCTCCACCTCGGAACCTTAAATACTCATTATACGCTGACAACGTCGGAATCTGGCATTCCTCACCGAACGCCAAGTTTTCCGGCTCTCGCGTACAACTGGCCCTGGACTCGCTCCAGGACTGGTCTGACAAATGGGGATTTAAGTTTTCGGAATTAAAGTCAACAGTAATTGTATTTTCACGCAGAGCCCAGGCAGAAATAAATCTGCAATTACATGGTACTCCCATTCCAGTACAAAATTCAACCTTTTTCCTTGGCCTGAAACTGGACTCCAGGCTAAACTGGAAGGCCCATGTAAAATATCTAGTTGATGCGTGCAACAAGAGAATTAATTTGCTACGTAAACTAACGGGCACAAATTGGGGAGCAGATAGGAAATCCCTGCTAATGATTTATAAGTCCCTGATTAGATCTAAACTAGACTATGGATGTCAGATTTATGGTTCGGCAACACCAACCACGTTACAACCCCTGAACATCATCCAAAACAAAGGCCTCAGAATAGCACTTGGAGCATTACGCTGCACAAGAATCGAGAGGCTGGAGGTTGAATCAAACGTACCCCCCCTCCACTACAGGCGCGAACTCCTTGCACTACGATACGTCGCCAAAGTGCTCCGTATCCCTAGACATCCCTGCAAGGCAACAATCAACCAACACGAGCACTTCACCAACTCCAGCCTAAATCCCCTTCCCATCAGGATCCGATCCTTGTGTGAGCAGTACTCGGTGCCACTGTGGTCAATAGAACAAATGGAAGCCACCCACTTACCACCGTGGAAAAGCATCGCCCTCAAGATTGACATCCAAGACCTCAAGAAAAAAAAGTATTCCACAGAAGACCCTGGAGACCATCCATAAGTACAATGACCACAGGGCACTGTACACTGATGGCTCCAAGTGCGGCCCCAAAACTGGGACAGGGTTATACTGCAACAAAACCCGGATGATGTTCAGATTGCCGGACCATACGAGCATATATATCGCCGAACTCTACGGTATATATCAAGCCTTAGAATATGCTCAATCTGACACACATAGTAATTTCGTCATATTCACAGATTCACTAAGTGCACTTCAGTCAATTAAGTCAGGTAACCATATGGAGAACTTTCTCTTGGGCAAAATCATTTGCACATTGTCGATGACTAACAAGTCCATTACTCTCTCTTGGGTTCCCAGTCACATTGGGATCTTCGGGAATGAGAAGGCGGACACCCTAGCCAAAACTGCCTTAGAAAAAGACTATTACAGACATACCCCTGGACATAGGAACCTTCAATTCTATATTAAGAAAACAATTACACACCCACTGGCAACTCCAGTGGAACAACCTTGACATCTCTCACAAACAAAAGGAACACATAACAGATTGGTCGACATCATACAGAAATAACAGACAGGAGGAAATCGCCATAGCAAGACTGAGGATGAACTCGACCCGCCTCACCCACCTAAACCCATACATTAACGGCGTATTTCCTCCCCAATGCAGCACCTGCAACACCATACTATCCATAAGACACATACTCATACACTGCTCAAGATACAACACACAGCGCCAAGCGCTTATACAACACTGCAAACTTAAGAAAATTCAGCTAAGCACCACAAATCTTTTGACCGACGACCGTTTACTTATTGACAAAGTAGTATTTTATTTGCGCACTACAGGACTATTGTGGAAATTATAATGGTAGAATAAAAAGGATCGCAGGTTCACACCAGGCTTAATGACCTCATTATAGGTCGATAGCCTTAAAGATAAAAAAAAAAAAAAAAAAAAAAAAAGCGCGGTGCCACCGTTGACCATGTACTGTTTACGTCGCCATTACTTGTGGCCCACTAGCTTTTGTTTAGCTTATTTTGAATGCTTGCCGCGTTCAGCACATGCTTAAAATATTCATATTACCTTGTTGTTTTGCAAGTGTTTGCCCAATTCTTGAAATAGAAACAAATTTTCAGCGATTTAAACGGAAATTTGGTTATCAAACTTGGCAACATAGTTTTCTGAGTAAAAATATTAAGGTAAGACATCAATAAACATTATTTTAAGTTACATAACCAAGTTTATCAACCTATTTTCTCCCGGAAATGAGCAGCTTAAGATCATTGATCACTTGATGTTTGAGCTTAGTGGCATAATATGTAGGCATACAGTCATGCCCAAAACCATAAGCGGCGACGCTATCGCCATCTTTTGTGCCCCGTTGGATTTTGATTTTTGTTTGGCTTAGTTTGAATGCTTTTTTATTTATTTTTTTATTTAACTTATTACGCATTAGCGTCATACAGTGGGGGAGGTTTTCATAATGAATGTAGGAAGGCAACTGGTATGCACATGCTTACACACGTACACATACACTTATATACACATACAAATACATGGGTTGCAGGTAACATATACGACACTGGGTATTGTACATTCATTCAAAGGGGAATAAGACTGAGATGTCACGCAGGGGATCAGGATTTATGAGAACCCACCAAAGCGGGGGTAACGGACAAGTATTTCATCTAATATATTTTGTGATAGGAGATGACGACAGATTGCATCTAATGGTAGTCCCTGGGGTATTAGATGTTTTACAGTGGGGCACGCTAGGCAGTAGTGCTCGATGGTGTTGGCTAGTGGAGCGTGGCATAGGCGACATTCTGTGAATACAGGCTCGCCCTCCACCCCGGCGACCTGCCACGGTGGACGGTAGCCTAGTCGCAGTCGGGCTGAGACAACATTGTGGCGACGAACCATAAGTCCCTTGCGGCGGTACTTGTATTTGTGGCGGCATACGGATTCGTAGTGGGTGATGGTGACACTGAAGGGTCTCTCGGTGTCCCGTCGACGTTGCTCAGGCAGAAGTGCAGCGGAGCGGACCCTGTTGAGGTAACATAGCAGGGAGAGAGGTCGTCCATCACCACGACGGGGGAGTCGGCAGGCTTCTTTTGCTAGGCGGTCTACTTTGGTGTTGTGGTGCAAACCTACATGAGATGGAATCCAAATAAATTCAATGCAGAGATTACGGATAGTTAGTAGGGATAGAAAGGAAAGGATTTGTTGTACAACAGAATGGTGAGTGGGATGAATAGCGGTGAGGGATTGCAGTGCAGGCTTAGAGTCACATATAATGACAGCATTCACTCCTCTTTGGCAAACGAGACTGATAGCATCTAAGATGGCGTATAGTTCACACAATGTGGAGCTGGAGTGATCTCTGAGTCGACGGCCGACCCAGCCCTCAGGAGGCGGCGGTAGGTCAGGTGAGTAGACTGCTCCTCCAGCTGCACCATCCGATTGTAGTGACCCGTCAGTGTACAGTAGAGGCGATGCGGAGCAGTGATGGAGGATGTTACCTGGGTAACATGTTCCAAGGCTAGCTGTAGTTGTAGAAGAGGTGGGTCACATTTTGCTGTAGGAGTGAAGCTAACCACAGGCGATGGTAGCGTCCACGGGGGAGGGCCTGGGGGTATGTCAGCTACTGGTACTTGTAAATCTAGGCTGCGAATGAAGGAGGAGATAGACTTTACAAGACGGCGACCGGGGGGCATGAGGCGGGGGACGGGCGGAGCGGGGCCGAGAGAATCTCTGACCAGTGCTGTGAAGTGCGGTGAGATGTGGGGAAAGTGTATACACTTAACTGTGAGGCAGGTGACATTAGAATAAATCCTCTCAACTAGGGATGGAAGCCGTAATTCCCGTTGCATGTTGACAATTCTGGTAGTCATTGGGCAACCGAGAATGATTCTCATGGCTTTATTCTGAAAAATCTCCAGTGGCTCTAAAGCATATCGAGGAAGTTGAATTAAGGCATGGGAGAGGTAATCAACAACAGAGCGTATAAAAGTAATATAGACAGTTCTGGCCACGGGGATGGAGATACCGGAAGAGTTGTTGGTGAGCCACTGGAGAGGCCGGAGCCGACGTTGTAGACGATCTAGCAATTCACGAATTACGGTATGGGATTGACGCCGGGCAGAAAGAGTTTCCGAGATTCGTACTGGTGCACCAAGGTAGCAGTACTGGGAGCTTAGTGGGATGATGCAGTCTCCAATCATGAACTCTGGCAGCGTGGCAGGAGGGCGGTAGGAGAAAATTCTGCTCTTCTGTGGGGAAGCAACAAGGCCACAGTTAGCAGAAGCTTGGGAGAGAGAAGTAAGAAAGAGTTGTAGGTGTGTTGGGGAGGTAGTGTGAATACATAGGTCATCTGCATAGCATGTAATTGTGACCTCAGGAATAGTGGGCAAAGACGTGAGGAGACGATGCATAAGTATATTAAAGAGAAATGGACTTAGTACCCCTCCTTGAGGAGTGCCGAGATGAAAATCCCGTGAGGAGCTGTAGGCACCGCTAAAGAAGACACGGGAGGTTCGGTTACCGAGGTAGCCCTTAATCCATCGTAGTAATTTACCCTTAATTCCAAAGTCAATTAATTGATCTAAAATAACGTCTCGGTTTGCTATATCAAATGCACTTTTTAGATCTATAAATGCCACAACACTGTCACGGGAGAGGCGAGAATATAAGTCGACGAGGCAGTGATGGGTGCTGCGTTGGGGTAGAAAGCCGAAGAGACGTGGAGAAAGGCGATCTTGTAGTTGGTACATCAGTCGGGTGAGCAAGATTCTTTCCATTACTTTGCAGAAGCAGGATGTAAGGGAGATGGGCCTGAAATTTGCTGTACCGGGCTTGGGTATGGGGATTATTGTACTCGTGGTCCAGGCATGTGGGATATATCCATCTCGTAGACACATATTGTAGAGGCGAAGGAGGGGGTTACCGGGTACACGGTGCAGTAATCGTAGCACATTGTAGGTAATGCCATCATCCCCAGGGGACGTGGCTTTACCTCTCAAGAGAGCACGTCGTAGTTCATCTTCAGTGATTGGTATATTTTCTTCATCATCCTCTTGCAGCAGAGCATGTACTAAGCGGAGTCCACGAGCAAAAGCACCGGAGGAGAGGGCATCCTGGACAGGGGTAGGTAGGTTGGCAGGGTTGGACTGGTTTGACCACGTGACGATGAGCTGTTCGGCAAATACGGTGGGGGAATGATGACGGGCAGTAGCAGGAGTCTTCTTAATTACCCTGCGAATAAGGTGCCACATGGAGGCTACACTAGTTTGGTGATTAATTCTGTCCGTGAATCTCTTCCAGGAGTCAGTACTTACACATTCTAGGAGGGTTGTCAAATCGTCTCTGGATTGCTGGTAACGATGAAGTAGTTCAGGAGATGGGTTAGTTTGGAACATGAGTCCAACGCGCTCCGCTTCTTTCTGTGCGTCCTGAAGTCGGGTGTCTAGGTACCACGAGTGAGGAGGAGGGCGACGTTGGAGGTGGGGTCGTGATACGTAAAGCCTGTAAAAGTCGTGGGTGGCGGAGACAAGGCTATTGTATAACTGGTCGGGGGAGGAACAGTCTAAGGTAGGTAGTATGCAGGTCATGTATGAAATGTACGTCGGGCAGTATTTGGGGGGTATGGTGAGGCGTAGGCGTGTGATAGGGGGTGTAGGTATCGTAGGAAGAGAATAGTGGAAGAGAAGAGCAATATGGTCTGAGAATAATGCAGGTACTGAGGAGCACTGGATGCGGGATGATACCAAGCCAGAGGTGAGGACGTGGTCCAGGGTGCCTCCCCGGGAGTGTGTGGCGCCACCTGTGTCCCAGCGGGTCAGATGATGTTGTCGGATGAAGGATAGTAGGTGAACACCAGGGCGGTTAGTGGTGCCAGGACGATCTACCAATGCAGGATGTCGAGCATTGAAATCCCCTGCGTATATTATACCTTTGATCGTAGGTGGTGGAAGAGTGGTTGGACGAAGACGTGCGGGAGCAGAGTAGATATTGCAGAGCTGTAGGATTCCGCCCCCAATTTCTATCTCGAAGAGTTGGAATGTTACGTCAGGGTCTGTAGAGGAGCGCAGAAGACGGTGTATCAGTGTATTGTGTATGTATGTTAGAAGACCGTTTCGTATCGTATGAATATAGGGGATATATCCGGGAAGGGAGGGTGCCTATAGTGCAGTGTTGGGCCGGTTTGGAAACGCCTCCTGTAGAAAAATGACACAAGGGTGTTGTGTCTGTACATATGCCTTCAATTGTGTGTACTTTTTGTGGTTGGTGATACCATTGATGTTCCATGAAAGGAGGTCTAGGTGAATGTTAGTTACGAACGTTGCGTTTGCTAGTAGGAGACCGGAGTGTGGAGGTGGATGGACGATTCGAGGAAGACTGGCTAGTACTGGGTTGTAACTTACAGAGTTTGTCGAGACGAGTTGCAATGGATTCCATTCTCTCGGCAAGCATGGAGATGGAGGAGACGAGGGTTTGTTGGGATTCCGCCAGTGTGGAGAGTCTGGTGGCAGTAGTAGTTTGGCCTGAGACAAGGCTGTCAATCCTGGTGTCAATGGAGGCGAAGCGGTCCTCGAGTGCTGCACATCGCGCCTGAAGGGCTGCAACGGCCTTACGGAGGGCAGCGTCTTGCTGAGGGGGGGTGGGAGCAGAGAGAACAGTCCGGGCGGGAGGAGGTGGTGGGGCTGAGGTGGGGCCATTGGTCTGGGTCTGGCGCCGAGTACAGCCGTGCCAGACGTTGACACCTGGCTGTAGACATCGGGGGCACTTCCATTGTGATGGGTTCGGCTGTGGTGGAGGTTCAGAGGTGGAAGTAGTCGCAGATGGGGGCGGGGGCGCACTTCGGACGGGA
This sequence comes from Oratosquilla oratoria, assembly GCF_046742065.1. NCBI lineage: Eukaryota > Metazoa > Arthropoda > Malacostraca > Stomatopoda > Squillidae > Oratosquilla > Oratosquilla oratoria. The sequence goes on along the minus strand of NC_134794.1, from coordinate 4,955,315 downwards.
CATTCTCTGGATTCATGGGCGGCGGCACACCAGGCACACTTAGGGGAGGCGGAGCAGTACCTGGATATGTGACCGATACCCCAACACCTGTAGCACCAGGGTCGGTCGTCACGGAGTCTTTGGACTTGACACGGGGGGAGGAGAGGGAGGAAGTCAAAGGTAATGGTGTCGGGGGGTGTTTCGGGGAGGCTCCACACAATAACAATGCGGTTGATGGGGGTACCGTTCTGCATGAAGCGCCTGGCTGAGTGTACTCCTGGGAGCTGTAGGGCAAGCTTGTGATCCACGTCAACGGGATAGCGAGTGAGCAGGTATTGGGGGTACTTACGTGGTCTTTCGGGGGAGTCTTGAGGGAGAAGAGGCAGTGACATAAATTCATTTGTAGTAACTCGGTCCAGGATGTCTGTGCGTTGTCTTGATATGTAGATGAATCGAGAGGTGAGTGCAGCCATCTTAACCTCGGCCGTATCCCGTTGCAGGTGGAAAGTCTTGGTGATAGTTGACAGCCAGCGGAGTTTAACTTCTGTGGATGGGTTCCCGCTAAAGGCCAACTTAATATACTTGTCTCGGGGAGCAAATGCTGGAAGGGCGGGTGAGGGTCGGGTGGGGGCAACGGGAGTAGCACTGTGATTAGGCAGGGTAGGGCGAATAGGAGCCTTATTACACTCACTTGAGGTTCCCTTGATCGTCTTGGCAGCAGGCGGTTGACATTCTCCTGCGGGGAAGGTAGAGGTGTCGTCGGCCCGCCGTTTGGTACTGGGGAGCGCTGTAGACTGATGGGTATCATGCTGGGTGGTTGTTGGAGGGTGATGGGGAGTGGAGGTAGGACGAGGCAGGTCGGGCCAGTGGTTAACACTAATGTCGTCATCAGTGTCGGAAATCATTAAGTCCTGCTCTAAGCTGGACGCCGCTTCCGACCCCGAGTATTCCATCGAGGAAGGGAGGGCCTTGATAAGAAGGTAGGCTGATTTACTAGCGCGCAGTAGTTTGTAGCACTGTAACACAACTTGAGACAGCCGGTACGAGTCGTTAACGACGAGCACTGGATTCAGGTAGTTGACGGCGATAGTTTCGCACCTTCAGGTGTAGGTCCGTTCTCGACGAGAGCCAAGCACGGAATGAGTTTGAATGCTTGGAGCATTCAGCACATTCGCACTTACCAGTCATAATGTCCCAATCTCAAAACCGTTATTGTTTGGGTTTGGTCGGCAATATGTAAATAAATTAAATTTAGGCCCTGTATATCGCATCAAATTAGGTTCGAATATTGTAAATCATTGCAAGATACATTTTATGCCCAAAAATATCAGTTGTCAGTTTAATGCAGTTGAGGCTAGTTCCTGTTAGTTGTCGCTGGTTCTTGCTAGTTGTCGCAAAGTAGTGTGACCGCAAATTACATGAAAATCACACATTTTAAAGAAAATAGTTGAAGCAATTAAACTATATGATATCTATTACACTAATAACACGTTTTTATGTGGGACGTCATTCGTTAGTTTGATCCAGTGGTAGTGGGGCATTTTGGTATACCCAAGTGACATTTTGACTGAAGTCCAAGTGGGACGTTTTGACTGGCATGCGATTAAACTAATTCTAAACTTAAATTGGTTTGGTTAGGTTAGGTTCAAAATGCACGGGTGCTTGCTGCGCGTGGAACTCGTTACCCATCGTTGCTAAAAGTAGTTTTAAAAACTCAGTTCGTTATCTTTAAGACACTTTTTTCTGAGGGTTAAATTATTAAAGTTATAGGTCTTAGATACTTTAAAATGCTTCTGAAAAATCACCAAATTTGAGTTACGACAGTCTTGCAATGATGCAGCGATATACTGTATGTCAAAACAAACTAATGAGGACTGTTTTGAAACTGCATCCTACGTGCTTGTATGGAGTAAACTAATTCTAAACTTAAATTGGTTAGGTTAGGCTCAAAATGCACGGGTGCTTGCTGCGCTTGGAACTCGTTACCCATCGTTTCTAAAAGTAGTTTTAAAAATTCAGTTCATTATCTTTAAGACACTTTTTTCTGAGGGTAAAATTATTAAAGTTATAGGACTTACTTTAAAATGCTTATGAAAAATCACGAAATTTGAGTTACGATAGTCTTGCAATGATGCAGCGATATATGTTAAAACAAACTAATCAGGACTGTTTTGAAACTCCATCCTACGTACTTGTATAGCTTAAACTAATTCTAAACCAAAATTGGTTAGGTTAGGTTCAAAATGCATACATACTTGTATAGATTAAACTAATTCTAAACTTAAATTGGGTAGGTTAGGTTCAAAATGCACGGGTGCTTGCTGCGCTTGGAACTCGTTACTCATCGTTTCTAAAAGTAGTTTTAAAAATTAAGTTCGTTATCTTTAAGACACTTTTTTCTCTGAGGGTAAAATCATTAAAGTTACAGAACTTAGATACTTTAAAATGCTTCTGAAAAAACACGAAATTTGAATTACGACAGTCTTGCAGTGATTCAGCGATATATGTCAAAACAAACTATCCAGGACTGTTTTGAAACTCCATCCTACGTACTTGTATAGATTAAACTAATTCTAAACTTAAATTGGTTAGGTTAGGTTCAAAATGCACGGGTGCTTGCTGCGCTTGGAACTCGTTACTCATCGTTTCTAAAAGTAGTTTTAAAAATTCAGTTTGTTATCTTTAAGACCCTTTTTTTACCGACGGTAAAATTATTTAAGTTACAGAACTTAGATACTTTAAAATGCTTATGAAAAATCACGAAATTTGAGCTACAACAGTCTTGCAATGATGCAGCGATATATGTCAAAACAAACTAATCAGGACTGTTTTCAAACTCCATCCTATGTACTCGTATAGATTAAACTAATTCTAAACTTAAATTGGTTAGGTTAGGTTCAAAATGCATGGGTGCCTGCTGCGCTTGGAACTCGTTACTCATCGTTTCTATAAGTAGTTTTAAAAATTCAGTTCGTTATCTTTAAAACCCTTTTTTTTACTGAGGGTAAAATTAATAAAGTTACAGGACTTAGATACTTTAAAATGCTTCTGAAAAATGACGGAATTGGAGTTACGACAGTCTTGCAATGATGCAGTTTCTTAAAGTAGTTTTAAAAATTCAGTTCTTTATCTTTTAAGACACTTTTTTTTCTTGGGGTAAAATTATTAAAGTTATAGGATTTAGATACTTTAATATGCTCCTGAAAAATCACGAAATTTGAGTCACGACAGTCTTGCATTAATGCAGCACGAGTGCTTGTGCTTGGAACTCATTACCCGTCGTTTCTAAAATGTAGTTTTAAAAATTCAGTTCCTTATCTTAAAGGCATTTTTTTTTCTAAGGGTAAAATTACTAAAGTTACAAGACATAGATACTTTAAAATGCTTCTGAAAAATCACGAAATTTAATTTACAACAGTCCTGCAATGATGCAGTGATATATGTCAAAACAAACTAATCAGGACTGTTTTCAAACTCGATCCTACGTACTTGTATAGATTAAACTAATTCTAACCTTAAATTGATTAGGTTAGGTTCAAATCGCATGGGTGCTTCCTGCACTTGGAACTCGTTACCCATCGTTTCTAAAAGTAATTTTAAAAACTCAGTTCCTTATCTTTAAGACACTTTTTTTTCTTAGTGAAAATTATTAAAGTTATAAGACTTAAGATACTTTAAAATGTTTTCGAAAAATGACGAAATTTGAGTTACGACAGTCTTGCAATGATGGATCAATATATGTCAAAACAAACTAATCTGGACTGTTTTCAAACTCCATCCTACGTATGTGTATAGATTAAACTAATTCTCAACTTAAATTGGTTAGGTTAGGTTCAAAATGCACGGGTGCTTGTTGCGCTTGGAACTCGTTACTCATGGTTTCTAAAAGTAGTTTTAAAAATTAAGTTCGTTATCTTTAAGACACTTCTTTACTGAGGGTAAAATTATTCAAGTTATAGGACTTAGATACTTTAAAATGCGTCTGAAAAATCACCAAATTTGAGTTACGACAGTCTTGCAATGATGCAGTGATATATGTCAAAACAAACTAATCAGGACTGCTTTCAAACTCCATCCTACATACCTGTATAGATTAAACTAATTCTAAACTTAAATTGGTTAGGTTAGGTTCAAAATGCACGGGTGCTTGCTGCGCTTCCAACCCATTACTCTCCGTTTCTATAAGTAGTTTTAAAAATTCAGTTCGTTATCTTTTAGCCATTTTTTTTTAATGAGGGTAAAATTATTAAAGTTATAGGACTTAGATACTTTAAAATGCTTCTGAAAAATGACAAAATTTCAGTTACAACAGTCTTCCAATAATGCAGGACTGCTTTCAAATTCTATCCTACATAATTGTATAGATTAAACTAACTCTAAACTTAAATTGGTTACGTTAGGTTCAAAATGCACGAGTGCTTGCTGCGCTTGGAACTCGTTACCGATTCTAAAGGTAGTTTTAAAAATTCAGTTTATCTTTAAGACACTTTTTTTCTGAGGGTAAAATTATTACAGTTATAGGACTTAGATACTTTAAAATGCTTCTGAAAAATCACGAAATTTGAGTGATGACAGTCTTGCAATGATACAACGATATATGTCAAAACAAAAAATGACGACTGTTTTCAAACTCCATTCTACATACTTGTATAGATTAAACTAATTCTAAACTTAAATTGGTTAGGTTACATTCATAATGCACGAGTGCTTGCTGCGCTTGGAACTTATTACCCATCGTTTCTAAAAGTAGTTTTAAAAATTCAGTTCGTTATCTTTAAGGCACTTTTTTTTTCTAAGGGTAAAATTATATAAGTTATAAAACTTAGGTACTTTAATATGCTTCTGAAAAATCACGAAATTTGAGTTACGACAGTCTTGCAATGATGCAGCGATGTATGTCACAACAAACTATTAAGGACTGTTTTGAAACTCCATCCTACGTACTTGTATAGATTAAACTAATTCTAAACTTAAACTGGTTAGGTTAGGTTCAAAATGAATGGGTGCTTGCTGCACTTGGAACTCATTACCCATCGTTTCTAAAAGTAGTTTTAAAAATTTAGTTCGTTATCTTTAAGGGTCTTTTTTTTCTGAGGTAGAATTATTAAAGTTATAGGACTTAGATACTTTAAAATGCTTCCGAAAAATCACGAAATTTGAGTTACGACAGTCGTGCAATGATGCAGTGATATATGTCAAAACAAACTAATCAGGACTGTTTTGAAACTCCATTCTACGTACTTGTATAGATTAAACTAATTCGAAACTTAAATTGGTTAGGTTAGGTTCAAAATGCATACGTACTTGTATAGATTAAACTAATTCTAAACTTAAATTGGTTAGGTTCAAAAAGCACGGGTGCTTGCTGCTCTTGGAACTCGTTACCCATAATTTCTAAAAGTAGTATTAAAAATTCAGTTCATTATCTTTAAAACACTTTTTTTTCTGAGGGTAAAATTATTAAAGTAATAGGACTTAGATACTTTAAAATCCTTATGAAAAATGACGAAATTTGAGTTACGACAGTCTTGCAATGATGCAGAGATATATGTCAAAACACACTAATCAGGACTGTTTGGAAACTCCATCCTGCGTACTTGTATAGATTAAACTAATTCGAAACTTAAATTGGTTAGGAGGTTCAAAATGCACGGGTGCTTGCTGCGCTTGAAACTCGTTACTCATCGTTTCTAAAAGTAGTTTTAAAAATTCAGTTTGTTATCTTTAAGTCACTTTTTCTACTGAGGGTATAATTATTAAAGTTACACGACTTAGATACTTTAAAATGCTTCTGAAAAATGACGAAATTTGAGTTACAACAGTCATGCAATGATGCAGCGATATATGTCAAAACAAACTAATCAGGACTGTTTTCAAACTCCATCCTACGTACTTGTATAGATTAAACTAATTCTAAATTGGTTAGATTAGGTTCAACATGCACGGGTGCTTGCTGCGCTCGGAACTCGTTTCCCATCATTTCTAAAAGTAGTTTTAAAATTTCAGTTCTATATCTTTTAAGTCACTTATTTATAGTTATAGGATTTAAATACTTTAATATGCTTCTGAAAAATCACGAAATTTGAGTCACGACAGTCTTGCAATGGTGCACCACAGGTGCTTGCACTTGGAACTCGTTACCCATCATTTCTAAAAGTAGTTTTAAAAATCCAGTTCCTTATCTTTAAGGCACTTTTTTTCTGAGGGTAAAATTATTAAAGTTACAGGACTTAAGATTCTTTAAAATGCTTCTGAAAAATCACAAAATTTAAGTTACGACAGTCTTCCAATGATGCAGTGATATATGTCAAAAAAAAACTAATAAGGACTGTTTTCAAACTGCATTCTATGTACTTGTGTAGATTAAACTAATTCTAAACTTAAATTGGTTAGGTTAAGTTCAAAATGCACGGGTGCCTGCTGCACTTGGAACTCGTTGCCCATCGTTTCTAAAAGTAGTTTTAAAAATTCAGTTTGTTATCTTTAAGACACTTTTTTTTAGAGTAAAATTATTAAGATTATAGGACTTGGATACTTTAAAATACTTCCGAAAAATGATGAAATTTGAGTTACGACAGTCTCGCAATGATGCAGCAATACATGTCAAAACAAACTAATGACGACTGTTTCCAAACTCCATCCTGCGTACTTATATAGATTAAATTAATTCTAAACTTAAATTGGTTAGATTCAAAATCCACTGGTGCGTGCTGCGCTTGGAACTCGCTACTCATAGTTTCTAAAAGTAGTTTTAAAAATTTAGTTCGTTATCTTTAATAAAAAAATTTTTACTGAGGGTAAAATTATTAGAGTTACAAGACTTAGATACTTTAAAGTGCTTCTGAAAATCACAAAATTTGCGTTACAACAGTCTTGCAATTATGCAGTGATATATGTGAAAACAAACTAATCAGGACTGTTTTCAAACTCCATCCTACATACTTGCATAGATTACACTAATTCTAAACTTAAATTGCTTATGTTAGGTTCAAAATGCACGGATGCTTGCTGCGCGTGGAACTCGTTACCCATCGTTTCTAAAAGTAGTTTTAAAAATTCAGTTTATCCTTACAACCCTTTATTGACCGAGGGTAAAATTATTTAAGTTACAGGACTTAGATACTTTAAAATGCTTCTGAAAAATGAGGAAATTTGAGTTACGACAGTCTTGCAATGATGAAGCGATATATGTCAAAACAAACTAATCAGGACTATTTTCAAACTCAATCCTATGTACTCGTATAGATTAAACTAATTCTAAGCTTAAATTGGTTAGGTTAGGTTCAAAATGCATGGGTGCCTGCTGCGCTTGGAACTCGTTACTCATCGTTTCTATAAGTAGTTTTAAAAATTCAGTTTGTTATCTTTACAACCCTTTTTTACTGAGGGTAAAATTATTAAAGTTACACGACTTAGATACTTTAAAATGCTTCTCAAAAATGGCTGAATTGGAGTTACGACAGTCTTGCAATGATGCAGTGATATATGTCAAAACAAACTAATCAGGACTGTTTTGAAATTCCATCCTACGTACTTGTATAGATTAAACTAATTCTCAACTTAAATTGGTTAGCTTAGGTTGAAAATGCACGGGTGCTTGCTGTGCTTGGAACTCGTTTCCCATCGTTTCTAAAAGTAGTTTTAAAAATTCAGTTCTTTATCTTTTAAGACACTTTTTTTTCTTAGGGTAAAATTATCAAAGTTATAGGATTTAGATATTTTAATATGCTTCTGAAAAAACACGAAATTTGAGTCACGACAGTCTTGCAATGATGCAGCACGAGTGCTTGCGCTTGGAACTTGTTACCCATCGATTCCAAAAGTAGTTTTAGAAATTCAGTTCCTTATCTTTAAGGCACTTTTTTTCTGAGGGTAAAATTATTAAAGTTACAGGACTTAAGATTCTTTAAAATGCTTCTGAAAAAATCACGAAATTTAAGTTACGACAGTCTTGCAATGATGCAGTCATATGTGTCAAAACAAACTAATAAGGACCGTTTTCAAACTCCATCCTACGTACTTGTATAGATTAAACTAATTTAGGTTAAGTTCAAAATGCACGGGTGCTTGCTGCACTTGTAACTCGTTGCCCATCGTTTCTAAAAGTAGTTTTAAAAATTCAGTTTGTTATCTTTAAGACACTTTTTTTTTCTTAGGGTAAAACTATTAAGATTATAGGACTTGGATACTTTAAAATACTTCCGCAAAATGATGAAATTTGAGTTACGACAGTCTCGCAATGATGGAGCGATAAATGTCAAAACTAACTAATGACGACTGTTTCCAAACTCCATCCTACGTACTTGTACCGATTAAACCAATTCTAAACTTAAATTGGTAAGATTCAAAATGCACTGATGCTTGCTGCGCTTGGAACTCGCTACTCATAGTTTCTAAAAGGAGTTTTAAAAATTTAGTTCGTTATCTTTAAGACACTTTTTTTTACTGAGGGTAAAATTATTAGAGTTACAGGACTTAGATACTTTAAAGTGCTTCTGAAAATCACAAAATTTGAGTTACAACAGTCTTGCAATTATGCAGTGATATATGTGAAAACAAACTAATCAGGACTGTTTTCAAACTCCATCCTACATACTTGTACAGATTAAACTAATTCTAAACTTAAATTGGTTAGGTTAGGTTCAAAATGCACGGGTGCTTGCTGCGTTTGGAACTCGTTACCGCTTCTAAAGGTAGTTTAAAAAATTGATTAACTATCTTTAAGACACTTTTTTTCTGAGGGTAAAACTATTAAAGTTATATGACATAGATACTTTAAAATGCTTCTGAAAAATCAAGACATTTGAGTGATGACAGTCTTGCAATGATGCAGCCATATATGTCAAAACAAACTAATGAGGACTGTTTTCAAACTCCATCCTACGTACTTGTATAGATCAAACTAATTCTAAACTTAAATTGGTTAGGTTAGGTTCAAAATACACGGGTGCTTTCTGCGCTTGGAACTCGTTACTCATCGTTTCTAAAAATTCAGTTTGTTATCTTTAAGACACTTTTTTCCGAGTGTAGAATCATTAAAGTTATAGGACTTAGGTACTTTAATATGCTTCTGAAAAATCACGAAATTTGAGTTACGACAGTCTTGCAATGATGCAGCGATGTCAAAACAAACTAATCAGAACTGTATTGAAACTCCATCCTACGTACTTGTATAGATTAAACTAATTTAAACTTAAATTGGTTAGGTTAGGTTCAAAATTCACGGGTGCTTGCTACGCTTGGAACTCGATACCCATTTTTTCTACAAGTAATTTTAAAAATTTAGTACGTTATCTTTAAGACATTTTTTTTACCGAGGGTAAAATTATTAAAGTTATAGGACTTAGATATTTTAATATGCTTCTGAAAAATCACGAAATTTTAGTTACGACAGTCTTGCAATGATGCAGTAATATATGTCAAAACAAAGTAATCAGGACTGTTTTCAAACTCCATCCTACATACTCATGTAGATTAAACTAATTCTAAACTTAAAATTGGTTAGGTTAGGATCAAAATGCATGGGTGCTTGCTGCGCTTGGAACTCGGTACCCATCGTTTCTAAAAGTAGTTTTGAAAATTCAGTTTGTTTCCTTTAAGGCACTTTTTTTTCCTGAGGGTAAAATTATTTAAGTTAAATGACTAAGATACTTTAAAATGCTTCTGAAAAATCACGAAATTTGACTTACGACAGTCCTGTAATAATGCAGTGATATATGTCAAAACAACCTAATCAGGACCTTGTTGAAACTCCATCCTACGTACTTGTATAGATACAACTAATTCTAAACTTAAATTGGTTAGGTTAAATTCAAAATGCAAAGACATAGATACTTTAAAATGCTTCTGAAAAATCACGAAATTTGAGTTACGACAGTCGTGCAATGATGCAGCGATATATGTCAAAAGAAACTAATGACGACTGTTTTCAAACTCCATCCTACATACTTGTATAGATTAAACTAATTCTAACTTAAATTGGTTAGGTTAGGTTCAAAATGCACGGGTGCTTGCTGCGCTTGGAACTCGTTACCCATCGTTTCCAAAAGTAGTTTTAAAAATTTAGTTCGTTATCTTCAAGGCACTTATTTTCTGAGTGTAAAATTATTAAAGTTATAGGGCTTAGATACCCTAAAATGCTTCTCAAAAATCACGAAATTTGAGTTACGGCAGTCTTGCAATGATGCAGCGAACTATGTCAAAACAAACTAATCTGGACTGTTTTGAAACTCCATCCTACGTACTTGTATAGATTAAACTAATTCTAAACTTAAATTATTTAGTTTCGGTTCAAAATGCATACGTAATTGTATACATTAAACTAATTCTAAACCAAAATTGGTTAGATTAGGTTCAAAATGCACAGGTGCTTGCTGCATTTGGAACTCGTTACTCATTGTTTCTAAAAGTAGTTTTAAAAATTCAGTTCGTTACCTTTAACACCCTTTTTTTTTTTACTGAGTATAAAATTATTAAAGTTACAGGACTTAGATACTCTAAAATGCTTCTGAAAAATGACGAAATTTGAGTTACGACAGTCTTGCAATGATGCAGCAATATATGTCAAAACAAACTAATGACGACTGTTTTCAAACTCCATCCTACATACTTGTATAGATTAAACTAATTCTAAACTTAAATTGGTTAGGTTAGGTTCAAAATGCACGGGTGCTTGCTGCGCTTGGAACTCGTTACCCATCGTTTCCAGAAGTAGTTTTAAAAATTTAGTTCGTTATCTTCAAGGCACTTATTTTCTGAGTGTAACATTATTTAAGTTATAGGGCTTAGATACCCTAAAATGCTTCTCAAAAATCACGAAATTTGAGTTACGGCAGTCTTGCAATGATGCAGCGAACTATGTCAAAACAAACTAATCTGGACTGTTTTGAAACTCCACCCTACGTACTTGTATAGATTAAACTAATTCTAAACTTAAATTATTTAGTTTAGGTTCAAAATGCATACGTAATTGTATACATTAAACTAATTCTAAACCTAAATTGGTTAGGCTTAGGTTCAAAATGCACAGGTGCTTGCTGCGTTTGGAACTCGTTATTCATCGTTTCTAAAAGTAGTTTTAAAAATTCAGTTCGTTACCTTTAACACCCTTTTTTTTTACTGAGTGTAAAATTATTAAAGTTACAGGACTTAGATACTCTAAAAAGCTTCTGAAAAATGACGAAATTTGAGTTACGACAGTCTTGCAATGATGCAGCGATATATGTCAAAACAAACTAATCAGAACTGTTTTCAAACTCCATCCTTCGTACTTGTATAGATTAAACTAATTCTAAACTTAAATTGGTTAGGTTAGGTTCAAAATTCACGGGTGCTTGCTACGCTTGGAACTCGTTACCCATTGTTTCTACAAGTAGTTTTAAAAATTCAGTTCGTTATGTTTAAGACATTTTTTTACTAAGGGTAAAATTATTAAAGTTATAGGACATAGATATTTTAGTATGCTTCTGAAAAATCACGAAATTTAAGTTACGACAGTCTTCCAATGATGCAGTAATATATGTCAAAACAAAGTAATCAGGACTGTTTTCAAACTCCATCCTACATACTTGTGTAGATTAAACTAATTCTAAACTTAAATTGGTTAGGTTAGGATCAAAATGCATGGGTGCTTGCTGCGCTTGGAACTCGTTACCCATCGTTTCTAAAAGTAGTTTTGAAAATTCAGTTCGTTTTCTTTAAGGGATTTTTTTTCTGAGGGTAAAATTAGTAAAGTTATAGGACTTAGATACTTTAAAATGCTTCTGAAAAATCACGAAATTTGAGTTACGACAGTCTTGTAATGATGCAGCGATATATGTCAAAACAAACTAATCAGGACCGTTTTGAAACTCGGTCCTAAGTACTTCTATTGAGTAAACTAATTCTAAACTTAAATTAGTTAGGTTAAATTCAAAATGGACGGACTTAGACACTTTAAAATGCTTCTGAAAAATCACGAAATTTAAGTGATGACAGTCTTGCAATGATGCAGCGATATATGTCAAAACAAATTAATCAGGACTGTTTTCAAACTCCATCCTACGTACTTGTATAGATTAAACTAATTCTAAATTTAAATTGGTTAGGTTAGGTTCAAAATGTACGGGTGCTTGCTGCGCTTGGAACCCGTTACTCTTCCTTTCTAAAAGTAGTTTTAAAAATTCAGTTCGTTATCTTTGACACTTTTTTTCTGAGGGTAAAATTATGAAAGTTATAGGACTTAGGTACTTTAACATGCTTCCGAAAAATAATGAAATTTCAGTTACGACAGTCTTGCAATGATGCAGAGATATATGTCAAAACAAACTAATGACAACTGTTTTCAAACTCCATCCTACATACTTGTATAGATTAAACTAATTCTAAACTTAAATTGGTTAGGTTGGGTTCAAATTGCACGGGTGCTTCCTGCGCTTGGAACTCGTTACCCATCGTTTCTAAAAGTAGTTTTAAAAATTTAATTCGTTATCTTGAAGGCACTTATTTTTTGTGTAATATTATTAGTTATAGGGCTTAGATACCCTAAAATGCTTCTCAAAAATCACGAAATTTGAGTTACGGCAGTCCTGCAATGATGCAGCGTTATATATCAAAACAAAATAATCAGGCCTGTTTTGAAACTCCATCGTACGTACTTGTATAGATTAAACTAATTCGAAACTTAAATTGGTTAGGTTAGGTTCAAAATGCAGGGGTGATTGCGCTTGGAACTCGTTACCCATCGTTACTAAAAGTAGTTTTAAAAATTCAGTTAGTTATCTTTAACGCACTTTTTTTTCTGAGGGTAAAACTATTAAAGTTATAGGACTTAGATACTTTAAAATGCTTCTGAAAAATCACGAAATTTGAATTACGACAGTCATGCAATGATGCAGCGATATATGTCAAAACAAACTAATCAGGACTGTTTTCAAACTCCATCCTACATACTTGTATAGATTAAACTAATTATAAACTTAAATTGGTTAGGTAAGGTTCAAAATGCACGGCTGCTTTCTGCGCTTGGAACTCGTTACCAATCGTTTCTAAAAGTAGTTTAAAAATTCAGTTCGTTATCTTTAAGGCACTTTTTTTCCGAGGGTATAATTATTAAAGTAATAGGACTTAGATACTTTAAAATGCTTCTGAAAAATCACGAAATTTGAGTTACGACAGTTGTGCAATGATGCAGCGATATATATCAAAACAAACTAATCAGGTCTGTTTTCAAGCTCCATCCTACGGACTTGTATAGATTAAACTAATTCTAAACTTAAATTACTTAGATATTTTAAAATGCTTCTGAAAAAGCACGAAATTTGAGGTACGAGTCTTGCAATGATGCAGTGATGTATGTCAAAACAAACTAATGAGGACTGTTTTCAAACTCTATCCTACGTACTTGTACAGATTAAACCAATTCTAAACTTATATTGGTTAGGTTAAATTCAAAATGCACGGGTGCTTGCTGCGCTTGGAACTCGTTACCGATCGTTTCTAAAAGTAGTTTTAAAAATTCAGTTCGTTATCTTTAAGGCACTTTTTTTTTTCTTATGGTAAAATTATTGAAGTTATAGGACTTAGATACGTTAATATGCTTCTAAAAAAATCACGAAATTTGAGTTACGACAGTCTTGCAATGATGCAGTGATTTATGTCAAAAACTAATCAGGACTGTTTTCAAACTCCATCCTACGTATTTGTAGAGATTAAATTAATTCTAAACTTGCACGGGTCCTTGCTGCACTTGGAAATTGTTACCCGTCGTTTCTAAAAGTAGTTTTAAAAATTCAGTTCGTTATCTTTAAGGCATTTTTTTTCTGAGGGAAAAATTATTAAATTTATAGGACTTAAATACTTTAAAATGTTTCTGAAAAATCACGAAATTTGTGTTACGACAGTCTTGCAATGATGGAGCGATATGTCAAAACAGATTAACGAGGATTGTTTTCAAACTCCATCCTACGTACTTGAATAGATTAAATTAATTCTAAACTTAAATTGGTTAGGTTTGGTTCAAAATGCACGGTTGCTTGCTGCGCTTGGAACTCGTTACCCATCGTTTCCAAAAGTAGTTTTAAAAATTCAGTTCGTTATCGTTAAGGAACTTTTTTCCCGAGGGTAAAATTATTAAATTGTAGTACTTAGATACTTTCATATGCTTCTGAAAAATCACGAATTTTGAGTTACGACAGTCCTGCAATCATAATGCGAAATATGTCAAAACAAACTAATCAGGACGGTTTTCAAACTCCATCCTACATTCTTGTATAGGTTAACTAATTCTAAACTTAAATTGGTTAGGTTACATTCAAAATGCACGGGTGCTTGCTGTGCTTGGAACTCGTTAGTC
>NC_134794.1:4921004-4936004 GCF_046742065.1 Oratosquilla oratoria | reverse complement strand
TACACATATGGGATCGATTATCGCACATCCGTTTCACGCTTGAGCCAATGCCAATACTATTAATGCTTCCACTACTGATACTACTTATACTATTTCTATTACTCCCTCTACTACTACTACCACTTTTTCTACAAAATGATGCACATATAAGACTTTCTTGAGGTCACGGGGCAATTAAGGGCACATGTCGACCAGTAATAATGCTTCATTCACCAGTCGATTTCATTGTGCTGTTGAGGGGCACTGCCATCTAGTCTGAACATGTTCTTCGAAATTAACTGATAGATGTGAACGACTGTTTATTTTGATGTAACGTCGCCACATCCAAACATACACGTACCAATCCGTTAAAGAAGTCCATATTCAAGTGGCAATGCAGAGAATAGTGAAATCCTCTGTAGGACTTCCTTGAATGGTTACACCTAACAGGAAATCTTTGTCGTCTGAAATAACGACGCCATTTCTTAGCTTAGCGCTGGGCATCGCTTCAGCACATGAGCAACAGCTATTGCTTCTCATTGTAAATTTGCACCTAAGGTGGCCTCGAACCCTCAATCTTTTGGTCAAGAACCGAAGGCGCTAACCGATTGCGCCACGGACGCGACGAGAGTTGAGGGGACTTTAGTCGGAGAAGTATCCCGAGGGTCAGCGATGACTCCACGGCATGCTTGTCGTCTCTGCGGTTGGGAAGTCCGTAACAAATAAAGGCCACACACAAAACATTTTTTGTACACAAAGACCCGCAAACACAGACCCACATAAAAAAAAAAAAAAAAAAAAAAATCCCGAGGTCTTGTAGCGATGGACCTGGAGGGACTCAATTGATGCGACTTGAAGGCGTGACGATATTGAAGACGACTGCAGCTATTTATTTTTAACAATCACTAGTTTATTTCAACTTGTTATTGTATTTACGTTTATCTATTGGTATATTTTACAAATTTCTGAAAGCCATTAAAAGTAGAGTGATAGTAATTGTATCATTCACTGGTATGCACTGAATGGCCTCAGGTCCCGCAGAGCTGTAGTTAGTTTAAATAGAAGAATCAACTGTATTTCATTCATGGCAGCGTGGCGCAGTGGAAGCGCGTTGGGCCCAAAACCCGAAGGTCCGTGGATCAAAACCACGCACTGCCAATCACATTTTCATTCTTGATCTTGTATTCATAGCAGGGTGGCGCAGTGGTAGCGTGTTGGTCTCATAACACAAAAGTCCAGGGATCGAAACCAGGCTGTACTAATGACATTTTCATTTTATATTCTTTAAATTGACTAGAGTCGAGGAGCTCTTTACATTGTTACAGCTAGTAAAAATGAGGGTAATGTAGTTATTTTGTTTCTATTCAGATGGTTATCTTAAATATCTTGCACAACTACTTTGAAATGGAGATTTGTTTATTGTTATGAATTTGTTAATAGAATAATCCGTATTATTGTTTTTCCTCAGCATAACTAACAATACCTCACTTATAGACTTAGTAAGATGAACATGAAGTATGTGTTATTTATGAATATTTAGTAGTTAACGAGCTGTTTGCGAAAGATTCGTCCCTCGTGATAATGATTTAGATCTACTTTGATCACTGAAAAAAAAATCTTTGGTGAGGAAGATACAAAAGATTATTTTACTGAAAATAAGTTTCCATCTGATTGAGGATAACTTAGAGCTCTTACTTAGAGTCATTAGACGATGAATCTTGATAAGATAGCTTACGAGTGTCTATTTCCACTTCAGGTTAAGTAGATGACTTGAAAATAAGTTATCGATAATCGTGTTCTTTTATGATATACTATCGGCCTATCTGCTCCGTCTTTGCTAGTTCCCGAAACATGGTTTTGAGACTTTACTATATAGATTGCTGGGGCTTTCAAGATTTAGCCTACGACTTGATTACTTACAAGAAATGGGGCGACGATTATGAGACAAATAGTTAAAATTTCGGGAGAGATAAACTGATGAGTTGTTTCTTTTCTTGAGTCTAGCTGAGAAGTCGGCGATCAAAAGTAGACCACGCATATTTTCAAAATATACAATAGAGTTTGATAATGCACACCAGAAAATTATAAATATATTTATATGAAATGGGATTTTTTATAAGAGAGCATAGAAGATAACATCAATAAAATGGATAATAGTCTTATGATTATTGAATATTAAGGACGTGACGTCACATATTTTTATGAAATTGAAAGGCTCGTGACGTCATGTCGTCGTTGATTACGCCCGATCATCTTCAAGCTATGTAACCTTATGCATCACCATGAAATGAATTTAATTAATTCTTTATTTAACAATATTCTATTTTCTATGATAATGTATATTTTTATGTATGGCAGACTACTTAAGAACTTCTTTCTATCAAACTTGATTCTATTATTTCAATTCAATCACATATACATTGACCGTAAGTACCCTAAAGGACAATAGATTAATTCTGAAAAGCTATTCTACCTTGATTGTGATGCCAAGATTGATCTCTTCTTTTATTCACCTTGTTTTGGAAATCGAAATATGCCATCACAATCCTCCATAGTAAATAGTAATATAGCTCATCTCACTTAAAATTATTGCGGGGCACTGCCATCTAGTCTAATTAGTGTCTAATTGATAGAGTACTTGATAGACATGAATATTTGTTAATTACTATGTAACGTCGCCATACCTCAGTAGGTATATATCATTCTGGCAAGGAAGTCCAAATTCAAGTGACGATACACAAAAGGAACAAATTCTTTGCCGGACCTCCTCGAATGGCTAAACCTGACTGGAAATCGTTTCTCTTTGCCATCGGATGGCAAGAGATAGCTGGGGGAAGAGAGTATACGTTAGAAATTGAGAAATGAGAGATCAACCAGAATCAGGATTTAGGCATGTTCGATAAACATTTTTGAATAAAATATCAAAACAAAAAAGTTAATAGAACCCCACACACACACACACACACACACACACTTCAACGAATGGACGGCTTAGAAGACGTTCTGAAGAAAAGTGAAGTCTGTGGATCCCAACGCAAAGAGAAGTGCCTAGTGTTTTTGCAGGGTGGGGGGGAAATTGCTCGTGGAGTAGTGGGAACGTAGGGAAAGAGGAAAAGGGGAGGGATTACTGAGGGAAATGGAAGGAAATGAGGAGGGAGTAGACTTTGACCAGCCAGACAAGCGGAAGGTAAACAAAAGACTTAGCGAGGATCAAATGTCTAATAAAAATGTAAAGATTAGAAGTATAGAGAGGAGCAATACAGAAGAAAGTGACGAGAATATGTTCCAGGGATTTAAAGAGGGTGGGGGGGACACAACCCCCCCCCCCCCCCCGACTGATAAGACTAGAGGAGAGAGTTGATAAGGTGATCGAGGACTTGGAGCGTAAGTTAGGTAACGTAGACTCCATTTTTAAAAGAATTGAAAGGTTGGAACAACTAGAGAAGGCTAACAGAAACTTAACTGAAGAAATAGAGGACCTAAAAAGACAGTTAGGAAATGTAAAGGAGGAGAATGAGAAATTGAAGAAGAATAGTAATGAAAACAGAGAGAAACTAGCTACAGAAGCTAAAAATTGGAGAATAACTCAAGAAGGGAATAAGGTTTCATTCACTGACATAGTCAAACAGCAATTGAAAGAACATAATGAAGACTCAGTTATTAAAGTGATGAGACAGAAGGAGAATATAGTAAGAGAATTAGCTGACAAAAAGAAATGTATAATTATATTAGGAATGGAAGAGAAACATAACCCAGATAGAACTGCAAGAATCAAGGAGGAAAATGAAAGAGTAAGCAGTTTACTAAAATTAGTCCAGGAAGATGAACCAGAAATTATAAAGGAAATTGAGGAAAAATTCAGACTCGGAAAATATAGTACAGATAAGACCAGACCAATTAAGATTAAATTCAGGTCACAAACAACAGCAGAGAAAATTCTATCCAAGACAGGGAAACTAGCAACAAATGATCAATATAAAAAGGTATGGATAAAAAGAGAAATGAATAAGGAGGAAAGAGAGGCAGAAAAGCAGAAAAGAATTGAAGCTAAGGCAAAAAACGAGGAAAGAACGGAGTCAGAGAAAGAGAGATTCTATTGGAGAGTAGTGAACATGAAAATAAAGCAGTTCGACATACTAAAGAAAAACATAAGGGAAACAGAGAATACAATGGAAGTGGCAGAAAACTAAGAGTGTCTTACACAAATATAGATGGATTGATAACAGGATTGAATGAACTGAATGATTATTTGAAAGAAAAAGAACCGGACATAATGGGAATTGTAGAAACAAAATTAAAAGGCCCACTACCACCCAACAGTGTAGGACATGATACATACAATTATTGGATTAGAAACAGAGAGAAAAAACAAGGGGGTGGAGTTATGTTCCTGACTAAGAAGGATATAAACGTGAAAGGTGTCATATATGGAAAGAATACAGTAGAGATGATTATGATAGAAGTGGAAGTCCGAGATAAGAAGAGCAGAAAATTTGTGATCAATTATGTGCCTCCGAAAACAGCCTCATGGGAGGAGAGTGAACATAAAAGTATGTTAGAGGACACAAAGATAGCATTAACTAAAATAATGGAAGACGGAGGAAGAATAGTTATGATGGGCGACTTTAATTGCAAAGAAATCTGCTGGGAAGAAATGACAGTAAAGAGTGGTGATGACTCATGGGGAAATGCTCTACTTGAGATGATTACTGACCATTCAATGACACAATGGATACAAGAGAACACTAGGTATAGAAATGAAGAAGAACCATCGAGGCTAGACTTAATAATTACATCTGAACCTAGAATAGTGGACAAGATTGAATATAAAACACCAATAGGTAAAAGTGACCACATATTGATTGAACTGGAACTTAATGAAGAAAAATATATGAAAAGAAATGAACAATATAGAAAAGGAAGAATGATGTATGAAAAAACAAACTTTGATAAAATAAGAGAATTCTTCCAACAAGAAAACTGGGAAGAAATATACAAAGAAGAAACAACAGTGGAAGAGAAATGGAATATTTTGACAAAAATTTACAAAAAAGGAGTGGAAAAGTATGTCCCAAGACAAAAACAAGAAAAAGAATATGTAAAATGCTGGTACAACAAAAGTTGTAGGGAGTTAAAGGACAAAAGAGACAAAGCCTGGAACAGATGGAAAAAAGACAGAAGACCTGAAAAATGGAAAATATATACTGGTTATAGAAATGAATATGTACAAAAGTGCAGAGAGGAAAAAAGAAAATATGAAAAAGATGTTATAGAAAAGTGTAAAGATCAACCAAAACTATTCTACAGATTTGTAAACAATAAACTGAAAAACAAACAAGACTTAGAGAAATTAAGACAAGGAGGAGTTGAATACACTGAGGAAATGGAAATGGCAGAAATTATGAACAAACATTTTAAATCAGTGTTTACAAGGGAAAATATACAACCTGAAGAGATTGAGTGGAAGGAAAAAGTCCCCCCTATGGAAGAAATAGAAGTAACAAAGAATGAAATATTGACACACTTGGGTAATTTTGATGTCAGAAAATCGCATGGGCCAGATGAAATAGCAAACTGGATTCTGAAAGAATGCAGGAATGAACTGGCAGACAAAATACATAGCATAATAAGCAGTTCCTTAAAAGAAGGAAAAGTTCCAGAAGATTGGAAAAAAGCAAATATAGTACCTATATATAAAGGAGGAAATAAAGAAGAACCTACCAACTATAGACCAGTCTCTCTAACAAGTACAATAGCAAAAATATGTGAAAGAATTATCAAAAGTAGATGGGTAAAATACTTGGAAAAAAACAACGTACTAAATCCAAGGCAATTTGGATTCAGACAAGGACGATCATGCGTCACCAATTTAATATGTTTCTATTCAAGGCTAATAGATATAATACAAGAAAGAGATGGATGGGCTGATTGTGCATTTCTAGACCTAAAAAAAGCTTTTGACAAAGTACCACATAAGAAGTTGCTTAAGAAATTAGAATATGAAGGAGGAATACAAGGTAAATTGCTAAATTGGATGGAAGACTTTTTGCAAGAAAGAAAAATGAGAGTAGTGATAAGAGATCAGCACTCAAAATGGAATGAAGTAATAAGCGGTGTCCCGCAGGGAACAGTTCTGGCCCCAATAATGTTTGCTATATATATTAATGATATGGATGAAGGAATTGAAAGCTATATGAGCTTCTTTGCAGATGATGCAAAATTACTGAAAAGAGTGAAAACTGAAGAAGATTGTGAATCACTACAGAGAGATCTAAATAAAGTACAAGAATGGAGTAGGAAGTGGGAGATGGAGTTCAATACAAAAAAGTGTAGTATAATGGAATTTGGAAAAAGCAAAAACAGAATAACAGGATCATATAATTTGGGAGAAGAAGGAATAAAAAAAGTAGAAAATGAGAAGGACCTGGGAGTCATTGTTATGAATAATATGTCACCTGAGAAACATATAAATAAGATTTTTGGAGAAACTTATAATTTAATAAGAACAATCAAAGTAGCATTTACATACCTGGATGAAGAAATGGTGAGGAAAATCCTAATCACCCTGATAAGACCAAGATTGGAATATGCAGCAACGATATGGTCACCAAGTACAAAAAAATGTATAAAAAAACTTGAAAGAATACAAAGAGCAATTACAAAACTGGCACCAACACTCTCAAAACTATCATATGAAGAGAGACTACAAAAACTTAAACTACAGACACTAGAGCAAAGAAGAGAGAGAGGAGATTTGATAGCTATTTACAGAATCATGAAAGGCATAGAAATTACTGATAGAGAGAATCTGATAAAATGGGATGACAGAAATACAAGAGGACACGGAAAGAAAATAAAAAAAGACAGCTATAGAAGAGATTTTAAAAAGAACAGCTTTCCTCACAGAGCAATAGACAGTTGGAACAAGTTAGATGAGAAAGTGGTGTGTGCAAAATCAATACATGAATTTAAAAATAGTTTAGATAAAATGAGATATGAAGACGGGACCCCACGAGCATAGCTCCCCTTCCCGTAAAATACAACTAGGTAAATACAACTAGGTAAATACACACACACACACACTTTCAACGAACGGACGGCTTGACGAACGCTCTGAAGAAAAGTGCAGATTGAGGATACCAACGCAAAGAGAAGTGCCTTTTTGTATTTGCAGGGGGGGGGAATTGCTCGTGAGGTAGTGGGAAAGTAAGGAAAGAGGAGAGGGGGAGGGATTACTGGGGAAATGGAAGGTAATGAGGATGTGGAGGACTTGGCCCAGGCAGACGGGCGGAAGGTCAACATGAAACGACCACCGGATGACGAAATGGCAAATAAAAATGTAAAGATTAGAAGTATAGAGAGGAGAAATACAGTAGAAAGTGACGAGAATATGTTCCAGGGATTTAAAGAGGGTGGGGGGGACACAACCCCCCCCAGACTGATAAGACTAGAGGAGGGAGTTGATAAGGTGATCGAGGACTTGGAACGTAAGTTAGGTAATGTAGGCTCCATTCTCCAAAGAATTGAAAGATTGGAACAACTAGAGAAGGCTAACAGAAACTTAACTGAAGAAGTAGAGGACCTAAAAAGACAGTTAGGAAATGTAAAGGAGGAGAATGAGAAATTGAAGAAGAATAGTAATGAAAACAGTGAGAAAATAGCTACAGAAGCTAAAAATTGGAGAATAACTCAAGAAGGGAATAAGGTTTCATTCACTGACATAGTCAAACAGCAATTGAAAGAACATAATGAAGACTCAGTTATTAAAGTGATGAGACAGAAGGAGAATATAGTAAGAGAATTAGCTGACAAAAAGAAATGTATAATTATATTAGGAATGGAAGAGAAACATAACCCAGATAGAACCGCAAGAATCAAGGAGGAAAATGAAAGGGTAAGCAGTTTATTAAAATTAGTCCAGGAAGATGAACCAGAAATTATAAAGGAAATTGAGGAAAAATTCAGACTCGGAAAATATAGTACAGATAAGACCAGACCAATTAAGATTAAATTCAGGTCACAAACAACGGCAGAGAAAATTCTATCCAAGACAGGGAAACTAGCAACAAATGATCAATATAAAAAGGTATGGATAAAAAGAGAAATGAATAAGGAGGAAAGAGAGGCAGAAAAGCAGAAAAGAATTGAAGCTAAGGCAAAAAACGAGGAAAGAACGGAGTCAGAGAAAGAGAGATTCTATTGGAGAGTAGTGAACATGAAAATAAAGCAGTTCGACATACTAAAGAAAAACATAAGGGAAACAGAGAACACAATGGAAGTGGCAGAAAACTAAGAGTGTCTTACACAAATATAGATGGATTGATAACAGGATTGAATGAACTGAATGATTATTTGAAAGAAAAAGAACCGGACATAATGGGAATTGTAGAAACAAAATTAAAAGGCCCACTACCACCCAACAGTGTAGGACATGATACATACAATTATTGGATTAGAAACAGAGAGAAAAAACAAGGGGGTGGAGTTATGTTCCTGACAAAGAAGGATATAAACGTGAAAGGTGTCATATATGGAAAGAATACAGTAGAGATGATTATGATAGAAGTGGAAGACCGAGATAAGAAGAGCAGAAAATTTGTGATCAACTATGTGCCTCCGAAAACAGCCTCATGGGAGGAGAATGAACATAAAAGTATGTTAGAGGACACAAAGATAGCATTAACTAAAATAATGGAAGACGGAGGAAGAATAGTTATGATGGGCGACTTTAATTGCAAAGAAATCTGCTGGGAAGAAATGACAGTAAAGAGTGGTGATGACTCATGGGGAAATGCTCTACTTGAGATGATTACTGACCATTCAATGACACAATGGATACAAGAGAACACTAGGTATAGAAATGAAGAAGAACCATCGAGGCTAGACTTAATAATTACATCTGAACCTAGAATAGTGGACAAGATTGAATATAAAACACCAATAGGTAAAAGTGACCACATATTGATTGAACTGGAACTTAATGAAGAAAAATATATGAAAAGAAATGAACAATATAGAAAAGGAAGAATGATGTATGAAAAAACAAACTTTGATAAAATAAGAGAATTCTTCCAACAAGAAAACTGGGAAGAAATATACAAAGAAGAAACATCAGTGGAAGAGAAATGGAATATTTTGACAAAAATTTACAAAGAAGGAGTGGAAAAGTATGTCCCAAGACAAAAACAAGAAAAAGAATATGTAAAATGCTGGTACAACAAAAGTTGTAGGGAGTTAAAAGACAAAAGAGACAAAGCCTGGACCGGATGGAAAAAAGACAGAAGACCTGAAAAATGGAAAATATATACTGGTTATAGAAATGAATATGTACAAAAGTGCAGAGAGGAAAAAAGAAAATATGAAAAAGATGTTATAGAAAAGTGTAAAGATCAACCAAAACTATTCTACAGATTTGTAAACAATAAACTGAAAAACAAACAAGACTTGGAGAAATTAAGACAAGGGGGAGTGGAATACACTGAGGAAATGGAAATGGCAGAAATTATGAACAAACATTTTAAATCAGTGTTTACAAGGGAAAATATACAACCTGAAGAGATTGAGTGGAAGGAAAAAGTCCCCCCTATGGAAGAAATAGAAGTAACGAAGAATGAAATATTGACACACTTGGGTAATTTTGATGTCAGAAAATCGCATGGGCCAGATGAAATAGCAAACTGGATTCTGAAAGAATGTAGGAATGAACTGGCAGACAAAATACATAGCATAATAAGCAGTTCCTTAAAAGAAGGAAAAGTTCCAGAAGATTGGAAAAAAGCAAATATAGTACCTATATATAAAGGAGGAAATAAAGAAGAACCTACCAACTATAGACCAGTCTCTCTAACAAGTACAATAGCAAAAATATGTGAAAGAATTATCAAAAGTAGATGGGTAAAATACTTGGAAAAAAACAACGTACTAAATCCAAGGCAATTTGGATTCAGACAAGGACGATCATGCGTCACCAATTTAATATGTTTCTATTCAAGGCTAATAGATATAATACAAGAAAGAGATGGATGGGCTGATTGTGCATTTCTAGACCTAAAAAAAGCTTTTGACAAAGTACCACATAAGAAGTTGCTTAAGAAATTAGAATATGAAGGAGGAATACAAGGTAAATTGCTAAATTGGATGGAAGACTTTTTGCAAGAAAGAAAAATGCGAGTAGTGATAAGAGATCAGCACTCAAAATGGAATGAAGTAATAAGCGGTGTCCCGCAGGGAACAGTTCTGGCCCCAATAATGTTTGCTATATATATTAATGATATGGATGAAGGAATTGAAAGCTATATGAGCTTCTTTGCAGATGATGCAAAATTACTGAAAAGAGTGAAAACTGAAGAAGATTGTGAATCACTACAGAGAGATCTAAATAAAGTACAAGAATGGAGTAGGAAGTGGGAGATGGAGTTCAATACAAAAAAGTGTAGTATAATGGAATTTGGAAAAAGCAAAAACAGAATAACAGGATCATATAATTTGGGAGAAGAAGGAATAAAAAGAGTAGAAAATGAGAGGGACCTGGGAGTCATTGTTATGAATAATATGTCACCTGAGAAACATATAAATAAGATTTTTGGAGAAACTTATAATTTAATAAGAACAATCAAAGTGGCATTTACATACCTGGATGAAGAAATGGTGAGGAAAAATCCTAATCACCCTGATAAGACCAAGATTGGAATATGCAGCAACGATATGGTCACCAAGTACAAAAAAATGTATAAAAAAAACTTGAAAGAATACAAAGAGCAATTACTAAACTGGCACCAACACTCTCAAAACTATCATATGAAGAGAGACTACAAAAACTTAAACTACAGACACTAGAGCAAAGAAGAGAGAGAGGAGATTTGATAGCTATTTACAGAATCATGAAAGGCATAGAAATTACTGATAGAGAGAATCTGATAAAATGGGATGACAGAAATACAAGAGGACACGGAAAGAAAATAAAAAAAGACAACTATAGAAGAGATTTGAAAAAGAACAGCTTTCCTCACAGAGCAATAGACAGTTGGAACAAGTTAGATGAGAAAGTGGTGTGTGCAAAAACAATACATGAATTTAAAAATAGTTTAGATAAAATGAGATATGAAGACGGGACCTCACGAGCATAGCTCCCCTTCCCGTAAAATACAACTAGGTACAACTAGGTAAATACACACACACACACACACACACACACTTACACACACACACACACACACACACACACACACACACACACACACACACTCACACACACACTCACACACACACACACACACACACAAACACACACACACAAACACACACACACGTACACACACACACACAAACACGCACACACACACGCACACACACATACACACACACACAGACACACACACGCACACAAACACAAACACACACACACACACACAAACACAATAAAACACACACACACACACGCACAATCACACACACACACACCCACACACACACACACATGTGTGTATGTGTATGTGTGTGTTTGTAATAATAACAGTAATAATAATAATAATAGGTTTATTGCGATAGCTGTGACACACTGACAATAATACAATTGAGTACTTTTATGAGTAATATAATGATTATAAGAGTGATATGCTTAGTCTAAAATTTATAATGAGTTTATTGTGAGGACAATGGATGGAATAGCACTGTTCTTGTATCGGTCAGTCCTCGGTGCTCTGATGGGCTTGATTTTGTTAGAATGCCGAGTTGCATGGCGGGTGGTTGTGGTGTTAGGTGGGAGGAAGTGACGGTGACGTGGGTGTAGCATTAGGTCCTGTCCAAACTTATTCAGTGCCTCACTGTGTTTGTCGGACAATATTGGCAAGCTGAGGGTGGTGAGGGCGTGTTCGTATCCCTCATACTGACTACCCAAGATAATTCTGCACGCTCTTCTTTGTACTTTCTCTAATTTGCTCCTCTGTGTGATGTTGAGTGATGACCAGGCTGGGGGAGGCGTACATGAGGGTGGGGAGTACAAAGGTGGTGTAGACTCCCTTTAGATCTGGTGATGGAGTACCAAGGGACTTCAATCTGCGCAGCATGAAGAGTTTGTAAGAGGCTGTCCTGATGATGTTGTTGATGTGCTGGTTCCAGTTAAGGTGGTCGTCTATTGTGATGCCTAGTAGCTTGGCGGACTGGACCACCTGAAGGAAATGGGTTCCTAATGACAGTTGAGGTGGTGCCACCGCCTGTTTGGATGTACAAACGTGCATGACCACGGTCTTGCTGTGGTTAACTGTCACATTGCTGCTCTCAGGCCACGCTTTAAGGTTGTCTAGGATGTTTTGTAGTGAAGAAAAGTCAGGCTGCCTGGTGTTGATGGGAATGCCAATTGTGCAGTCATCGACGTATTTCCATCTATGTTGGGTGTCCATTAATGCGTCACTTATGAGGATGAGGAAGCACAGTGGTCCCATCTTGGTCCCTTGAGGGACCCCGCAGGTCAGGGGGAGGAGGGAGGATGTCGTTCCCTGGTACCTCACTGCTTGTTGACGTCCGGTCAGGAAGTCGGCTAGCCATGCTACCAAGTGTGGTTGGATCCCCAGTTGTATGGCTTTGGAGATGATAATGTTATGGCCAACAAGGTCAAACGCTTTCTTGAAGTCAATAAAGGTCAAGGCTAGAGAAGTATTGCGCTTGTCTAAGTGGCTGTGCAAGAAGTCAAGAAGATTAACAAGATAGTGAGTTGTGGAGGAGGATTTCATGTTGCCATACTGTTGGATATCGATTTGATCTTTTATTTTGTTGTATACTGAGTCAAATACCAAACCCTCACAGATAAGGCTTGGGATTGGGGTGATGGCAATAGGTCTAAGGTCACTTAGTGACTGTGGGTTCGGACATTTGGGGATGGGAGTGATATATGAAATTTTCCAGTCACTGGGGTAGGAGTTTTGACTCGGTGAAGCATTAATTATGGAGGAAAGTGGGAGGGCAAGTTCTGGGGCAAATTCTTTGTAGATTTTGATAGGTAGATCAGAAGGTGTTGTAGATCTGTTATACTTTAATTTACTTAGTTTAGTGGCAACGTCAGCTTCCTGGACAGGGGCAGGGTGTGTGTGTGTGTGTGTGTGTGCGTGTGTGTGTGTGTGCGTATATATATATATATATATATGTATATATATATATATATATATATTCATATTCATACACACACACATATATATATATATATATATATATATATATATATATACATGTATGTTATTTGAGGGAATTTATTAATCTTAGTCTGGCGCCTAACTTTTGTCTCTCACTGTGTATCTATGTATCTATCTATCTATCTATCTACCTATCTATCGACTATCTATCCATCTATATATATATATATATATATATATATATATATATATATATGCATTGACGAGTTAAACACCATATGAGGACGGAGCCTTTATTTGTACGACGTTTCGCTTATTACAGCTTTTTCAAGTACAAGTTGAGATACAAATGCTTGAGATTAAATAAGGGGAAAGGAGGGAACTGGGAGAGAAAAGGGGGGGGGGAAGGAAGAGGAGGAGGAGGAGAAAAGGGGGGGGATTGAACACACAAGGTAAGAAAAATTCTCAAAAATTCAGATGCAGGTAAAAAGTTCCTTCACTTATTGCCAAATCTCCCACGCACAGCTACGATGTATGGTCTGGCCAAAACACATAAAAATGATATTCCAATGAAACCTATAACAACAGGGATAGGGAGTGCTCCCCACAGATTAGCAGGTACGTTGGCCAGATATCCCTCCTGGGAACCATCAGTGGAGCTCATCTCAGACACTCAGGGGACCTACTAGACAGATTCCGAGATATCTCCGCCAGAAACAAGAAGTTGGCCAGCCTGGACGTGAAAAGTCTCTTCACATGTGTCCCCTCGGATAAGGTAATACAGCTCCTTAGGGATAGAATCGAGAAGGAGAAAATCGACTTCCCCCTGCCCCCCAACCATTTTGTCGATTTGATCAAACTTTGTGTTGAATTTAATGATTTCAAATTCCAGGACAGTTTCTTCCACCAGAAATTTGGCATGGCCATGGGCTCTCCATTAAGTGCAGTCCTGGCCAATTTATTTATGGAATTTCTAGAAACAGGACCCTTTGCCAACATCGTTCCCGAGCATGTGACCTGGCTGCGATATGTGGACGATATCTTACTCGTCACACCCAGGCGTTTCAATCTTCATCGCTTGCAGACGGCCTTAACCCATTCAACTCCGATGACAAGATGTCTTGTCATTTGGTCAAATAAAACAAAAAATCATAAAACACCAAAATGTTTGATCAAACACCAGAAAAATATGACGTCAATCCTCGCTTCGCTCGCAGCGAAGCGAGGACTGACGTCATATTTTTCTGGTGTTTGATCAAACATTTTGGTGTTTTATGATTTTTTGTTTTATTTGACCAAATGACAAGACATCTTGTCATCGGAGTTGAATGGGTTAAACGAAGTGGAGCCCACCATTCAGTTTTCCCTAGAGGAAGAAATCCACGATTCTCTTCCTTTCCTGGACACACACATCTTTAAGTACGGCAACCAACTTGAATTCAAAGTGTATAGAAAGCCCACCAACAAAAGTTATTTAATTCATTTCTACTCCCACCATGATATAAGGACCTAGAGAGGAGTAGTAATAGGCTTTTTCCTTAGGGCATTTAGGATATGTAGTGCAAAATACTTAGAAGAAGAGTGCAGGTTTATTAAAGAGACCGTTTTAACACAAAAATTTCCAGAATTTCTTTTAGATAATTGCAGACAGCAGGCCGCTAAGATTCGGGAGAGCCGTAGGCAGCAGGACAGCACAACAAGACGTCTCGTGTTGCTAACCGGCGACGTTGCCACCAACCTGACACGTCTTTTAAGAACCACCAACTTGGAAATAGTGTGCCAGACAAGCAGAACGATAAAAGACATCACGAAGACGGAAATACACAACAACCAGACACCGGGCACCAAAGCCGGTGTTTATCGTATTCCATGTTCAGGATGTGATAAAGTTTACATC
>NC_134794.1:4898504-4916004 GCF_046742065.1 Oratosquilla oratoria | reverse complement strand
TGATCGACAGCTATTTCCCTCCAGGAAGAGAACTCAGAGTTCATATATGACCGATGTATGGGTAATACTGTGACCTTAAACGCACACACACACGCAACTCCCTGCCCACGAGAGCTGGAGTAACGACTCGCAGCACAGTGATACTAAAATTATTTCAGCCCTGGGCGGGATTCAAAGGTGGACCGACGGATTGGCGGCCGCGAACGGTACCACTGTGCCATGAGTTGCGTGCGTGTATGTGTGTGTCTGTGTCTGTGTCTGTGTGTGTGTGTGTGTATGTGTGTGTGTCATTCAACATGGTCTTGGATCACGTGTTGGACTCATGATCGACAGCTATTTCCCTTCAGAAAGAGAACTCAGAGTTCATATATGACCGATGTATGGATAAACGCACACACACACGCAACTCCCTGCCCACGAGAGCTGGAGTAACGATTCGCAGCACAGTGATACTAAAATTATTTCAGCCCTGGGCGGGATTCAAAGGTGGACCGACGGATTGGCGGCCGCGAACGGTACCACTGTGCCATGAGTTGCGTGCGTGTATGTGTGTGTGTCTGTGTGTGTGTGTGTGTGTGTGAGTGTGTGTGTCTGTGTGTGTGTATCTGTGTTTGTTTATTTGTGTAAGTGTGTGTGTATATGTGTTTGTGTGTATGCGTGTGTGCTTTTGTGTGTGTGTGTGTGTGTGAGTGTGTGTGTGTAATTATGGCCTACATATTCTATAAAGCCTCTACAACACACATACGCTCCAATCTTGAGTAGACTTATATCATTATGACTGGTTTATATCAAAGAATAAATATATATGTTATAGTGTGGCTTTCCTATGTTTGACCTCTTCATTAATACTTTATAAGTGAAGTAGAGACAAAGTTTCTGAAAGGATATAGAAAGAAATTCAGTAAATAAAAGATTCTATAATGTAAGACATTTTGCATAATGTATATCTTTGGAAATAAATGATAAGTACATTTCAAAAACAAAAATACTGTACTTTATAACAAAAGTTGAAATACAACCTTTGTAAAGTATATACAAACCTAATAAAAAAAGAAATGTGATGGAAGATTGTTTTACATATATAGTTTTGCAAATACAAAATACAAACATGAAAATACTTTATAAAAGAGGTTTAGGCAAATTTCTTGAAAGGAAACAGTAAATATAGAGAAAATAAATCTTATTGATACGAGTACAGTATAAGGTCGAGTGTGACAGCTGAACATGAATGATACTGAAAGGTATATGTATCATACATACTTTTTGGGTATCATTATCCTTCATATATTTTCATACCTTCTTTTGTCTTGTACTGAAATTACTGACACAAGTACCTCTTGGTGTGTGTGTGTGTGCGTGCGTGTGTGTGTGCGTGCGTGCGTGTGTGTGTGTGTGTGTGCGCGCGCGCACGAGGCGTTGGGATCAAAGATGTAGTTAGTCTCACCCATTTAAGAAGAATGATCAACTTCAATTTCACATATATTTGGAAAGCAATATCAGCTGATTACCACATTGTAAGTACTAAGGCAGATCTAGAAATTATACATAACACCCATTTGTTCTAGTTTTCATAAAATAAGTTGAAAATAAAAGACATGTCATTTTCACAATTGTGCAAGTAGTAATGACTGCGAAGAGAGAGAGAGAGGGGATAGATAAGTTGTGATCCTGCTGCCGATGACCTCGTCCCTCGGAACAACCTGAGCCTTGGTGCACCAAGTGACCACAAATCTGCGACGACATCTTGAGTCTTCGTGGTGATCGCTCTTGGCCCTCCGAACTTGAGTCGTTGTAGGAATCTACTCTTCAATCAAGATGATCTTCCAGGTGTTCTTCGCACTGTGCCGCTGCTTCCAGGAAATCAGCCACTGCAGAAAGGAAAAGTCTTCTTCAAGAGGAGATGACGTCGAACAAACCTCAAACTTTGCCACCAAACCCATTGACCTGACCAACTACGAACAAGTCCTGAGGAAGAACGAAGAAGCACTGAAGCGTTGCAACTTCACTTCAGGCTGGAGAAGAGTCAGGGTTCTTGGGGAAGGAGGTTTTGGCAAAGTATTTCTTTTGAAAAATGAGAAAATGAAAAGACGGATCGCACGCAAAGTCGTTCTTTCCCAGCCTTCGGAACGTGGATTCACTTCCGAAGAAATGATCCAAATTCAGCTGAGCCATCCGAATGTGCTCAGACTCTTCTGCTGGGAACAGAAGAAGAAAACACTCAGCCTGAACCTGGAGTATTGCTCCAGAGGCAACCTGACCAGCAACATGCCTTACCTGAGCGAAAATGAGGTCGAATTCTACTTCAAACAGCTGCTGGATGGCGTCAAATACATCCACTCGAGAGGTGTCGTCCACCGAGATCTCAAGCCAGGCAACCTTCTTCTGACCAAAGACAAGGTTCTCAAGATCTCTGACTTCGGTCTTGCCGGTCTGTTCCTTAAGGACGGCAAGGAAATCCGACTGAGCCGAAAGGTGGGCACCAAGTCGTACATGGCACCCGAAGTACTGCAGCAGCGACAGCAGAAGAGGTACCTCGGCCCTCCAGTCGACCTGTGGGCTTGTGGCGTCATCTTCTTCAAACTGATGACCACAAGAAAGCCCTGGTCACAGGCAAACCTCGTAGACAACGTTTACACAATGTGGGCCAATAAGGACAAAAAAATCTACAAGAGAGAAGGCTGGAAAGAGCTGAACTCAGCCTCCAGAACGCTCCTGAGTCTTCTTCTGGAACCTGACCCCCTCAAGAGAATCTGTGGCTGGAGAAGCCTCCGCGGACACTGAAGAGGCCCCGCTCTTGAAGGCGCATCGCATCGCCTGCAAATCATTCTCACTCTAAATACTCGAAAAAAGTCACAAAGTTGATTTGAGCCTTCGGCTACCGAAGGCTTCCCTCAGCTGAATAAAATAGCACCACGGACCCACAACTGCATTTGCTCGTGCCCACAATACCTAGCGCATTGAGACGTCATCTTTAGTTGTTTGATTCATCACCCCCAAAGCGTTCCGTAAAATATTTCAAGGAATATGAGAGCATAAACGAGATATTAATTCTGGAATATTGTCTGTGTGTGTCTGTCTGTGTGTGTGTGTGCATGTGTGTTTGTGTGTGTATATATGTGTTTGTGTGTGTGTGTGTGTGTGTGTGTGTGTGTGTGTGTGTGTGTGTGTGTGTGTGTGTGTGTTTGTGTAAGTGTGTGTGTATATGTGTTTGTGTGTATGTGCGTGTGTGTATGCGTGTGTGGTTCTGTGTGTTTGTTTGTGTAAGTGTGTGTGTTGTGTGTATGTGCGTGTGTGTATGCGTGTGTGGTTTTGTGTATGTATGCGTGTGTGTGTGTGTGTGTGCGCGCATGTGTGTATGCGTGTGCGTGTGTGTGGATGCATGTGTTTGTGTGTGTGTGTGATTGTGTATGTGTGTGTGTGTGTGCGTGTGTGTGTGTGTGTGTGTGTTTTTGTGTGTGTGTGTGTATCTGTGTGTGTGCGTGTTTGTGTGTGTGCGTGTGTTTGTGTGTGTGTGTGTGTGCGTGCGTGCGTGTATGTGTGTGTGTGTGTCTGTCTGTCTGTCTGTCTGTGTGTCTCTGTCAATTCCTCTTGCTTCTGCCTCTTGCTCTCTTTCTCTATCTCTCTCTCTCTCTCTCTCTCTCACTCACTAACTCACTCTTATCCTCATCCTCCTCTTCCTTCTCTTTTTCTCTCCCCTCTTCTTTTTTCTCTCTTTCTCATCTTCTTCCCTTTTCTCTCTCTAATTCTTCTCCTTTTTGTTTTCTGTCTAAATGTCTGCCTCTCTCTGTCTCTCTCCCCTTCTCTATATCTCTCTCTTCTCTTTCTCCCTTTCCCTCTGTCTCTTTCTCTCCCCTCATATTCCTCCCCCCTCTCTCTCTCTCTCTCTCTCTCTCCCTCTCTCTCTCACTCTCTCTCTCTCTCTCTTTCTCTCTCTCTTTCTCTCCACTACTATTCCTTGTCTCTCTCTCTCTCTCTCTCTCTTGCTCTCTCTCTCTCTTTGTCCCTCTTCTCCTCTTACTTCTCTTTCTCTCTCCTTCCCTATCCTCTTCTTCCTCGTCTCTCTCTCTCTCTCTCTGACCCTGTCAATTCCTCTTTCTTCTGCCTCTTGCTCTCTCTTTCTCTCTCTCTCTTTCTCTCTCTCTCTTCTCCTCATTTTCCTCTTCCCTCCCTCTTTTTCTCTCCCCTCCTCTCTTCTCTTTCTTTCATATTCTTTCTCTATGTTTCTGTCTCTCTCATTCTTCATTTCTTTCTTCTCTAACTGTCTGTCTCTCAGTCTCTCCTCCTTCTCTTCCTTCTCTCTCATGCTCTCTCTATTCCCCTCTTCCTCCTCTTCCTTCTCTCTCTTGCTCTCTCTCTCTCTTCTCCTCTTCCTCTTGTTACTTCTCTTTCTTTCCCCTCCTTTTCCTCCTCTCTCCTTCTCTCTTTCTCTTCTTTCTTTTTTCTTCCTTTTTTTCTTCTTTTCCTTCTCTCCTTTTTTTCCTTCTACATTTCATCATCTTCTTTATCTTCTTCCTCTTACAGACTCCTCTCCTTCATCCTCATCTTCCCCATCCTTACTCCTCTTCTTCATCCTCTTTTTCCTCTTCCTCACACCTTTTCTTCATCTTTCTCTTCCTCCTCTCGTCTTCTTCATCCTCTTCCTATTCCCCCTCCTCTTCTTCTTTCTCCTCTTTTTGTTCTTCATGTTCTTGTTCTTGTTCATCTCCCCCTACTCCCCCTCCTCCTCATTCCCATCAATGTTGGAGTCGCCCCCCGCAACTTGGTCGTGATTCTTTTAATTTTTTAGAAAACGTCGAAGGCTTTCTTCACGAAATTTTGAGAGAGAGAGAGAGAGAGAGAGAGGAAGAGAAGGGGAGGTAAGAATGAGTGAGAGAGAGAGAGAGAGAGAGAGAGGAGGGGAGGGAAGAATGAGTGTGAGAGAGAGAGAGAGAGAAGGAAGAGGAGGAGAGAGAAAGGGGGAGAGAGAGAAGGAAGAGATAGAGACAGGGAAGGAGGGAGGGAGGGAGAGAGAGGGGGAAAGAGAGAGAGGAGGGGAAAGAGACGGAGAAAGAAAGAGATAAGGAGAGAGATGTATATGCATGAATACAAGTACATATACACATGTGCATTGTACACTCACGCAAAAATATACATGCATGCATACATACATAGTACACACACACACACACTCTCTCTCTGTGTCTCTCTCTCTCTCTCTCACACACACACACACACACACACATATATATATGTATATATATATATATATATATGTGTATGTTTTTTTTAAGACAGATTGAACATTTTTAGAAGCTCCGCATGGGATACGAACCCTGACCCGCGCGTCGAAAATCACGAGGCCAAGACGTTAGCGACCATGCTACATGGTGATGGTTCAAAAGGACTGTACTAGTCCCCGACCACGCTTCACGTAACATTGGAAGATCTAATCTCAATTTCATCTAATCCCGTACTAGGCGAGCCCTCCGACAAGTTGTGTATGTTTTTTTTAAGACAGATTGAACATTTTTAGAAGCTCCACCATGGGATACGAACCCTGATCCGTGTGTCGAAAATCACGAGGCCAAGACGTTAGCGACCATGCTACATGGTGATGGTTCAAAAGGACTGTACAAGTCCCCGACCACGCTTCACGTAACATTGGAAGATCTAATCTCAATTTCATCTAATCCCGTATTATGCGAGCCCTCCGACAAGGGTCAGGGTTCGTATCCCATGGCGGAGCTTCTAGATATATATAGATATATAGATATATATAATAAATCCAAACTACATACATACATATTATAAACATACATAAATACACACATAGTAAATACCGGTACATGGATAATACACACGAACATAATACATACATACATAAATATACCAAAGACTTTTTCCCCCTACACGGAGGGTAGCCAAAAAGAAAAAGGCATAAGAACCACTCCTACCCATTCCATTTCCTATATATTCCACTCCCCTCCACCCTCCTCCCTCCCTCTTATCTTGGCACCTCCTGGATGACGGGTCACCCCTGCATCCTGTCCACTGTCCACGAACATAATAAATACATATAAATACATATAGAGTACATAGATAATACATAGGTGCATACATACACAGTGCATACGTACATGATACAAATTAATACATACATAGTACATACGTAGATACAAATTACGTAGGTACATAGTACATAGGTACACACATAGTACATGTGTACATACATACAAAACCTATACAGTGCAGTTCCATTCAGTTGAGCTTTCCTAGTCGGAGGCCATCTTGTCTAGTCCCTATAGTTCTGTCATGAAGTAAGATTTATATTTTCTTACTTTCAAAAAAGAGAGAGGTTGAAAGGAAATGTTTATTTACAAACTCAATTATGAATTCCATCGTGGTGAGGGAGCGAGAGAGGACATTGCATTTTATTTCTTTTTTCGTTTATGATTTTTTTTTTCGACTTTCCATGATCGACGACTCGCTCCAATCGACATGACGTCATGCCCGAGGCTCGTCTGACCGTTTGTCGGTAACATGCGAGTGGACTGCTTTACCGTATCATTGCCCATCACGTCCGTGCCAAAATCATTCCGAAGTTGTTTTAGCTTCTCAAGAAGACAGGATCTTGAAGAAGAAGTTCGCATGGTCCTTTACCAAGAGGCACTATGCCTTATTCAGTCTCCTCAAAAAGCCCAACTGAATCACTTAGAAAATCAAATCAAATATACCGAAGCAGATTCAGTGTCTCAAATGGTGCTAGAAAGGTTAATTTTTGAAGTCATCGAGGAGTGTGTGAACACTCCAAAACAGGATCTTGAAGAAGTTCGGCAGGTCCTTTACCAAGAGGCACTATGCCTTATACAATCTCATAAAGCCAAACTAGACAAATTAGAAAATAAAATAAAATATACCGAAGGAGATTCAGCATCTCAAAAGATGCTAGAGGGGTTACTATTTGAAGTCATCGAGGAGTGTATGGACGCTCCAAAACAAGAAAGCCCATTGATCAAAGTACGGCAAATTTGGAAAAAAGCCCATGGAGCTTTAAAGGAGAAGTATAAGAAAGCCGTAAAATCAATTAAGAAGAAGATTAAAAAATTGAACATTCAAAATCTAATAACAAAGCCACAATGACCGATCAAATAAAAGCTTTGAAGAAACGCCTCCGGTTCTGTAGGAGAACCCGACTTAATTGATCCCATTGAAGAAGGATTGACGCGCTTGTCCGTCTCCTGTGAGGACAAAGGTGTTTAAAGCAATAACCCAGCCCATTTTCAACAAGCCCAAAGAGGCTTGGAAAGCCCTTTGCACTTTGAGACTGACTATTTTTTAGACCATTTTCATCATGCCCAGAAGCTAGGAAACTGCCATATGCTTAGCCTGACCTTTTTTACAGCCCATGTCCATCATGCCCTGAGGGGCTAGGAAATCGCCATGTGCACTCAAAGAGCACAACTTCTGAAAAGGGCTTAATTCAGACACAGCCCTTCAGACGACTCGCATGCAGTTTTAGCCCTTTCGACGCGGAACCAGTTTCCCTCAGCTGAATAAAATCGACAGGCGGCAGAAGCTAGAGGGACCGAGAACCACAATCGTCAAAACCCATCGGCGGAAAGGTCGAGGAGGAGGAATTGGGCCCGACAGCAGAACCAACAACAAGGAGTTGCGAATCAAGACCGCAACAGGACGGGTTCCATGGCCAAAGATTGAACTCACAAAACTTAAGACTTAAAAACCACGTAGTAGTGAGCGCTGAAGGAAGGTTGTTTTAAGTGAAAATGAGATACCTTACTGGGTGGGGGACTACATACATACATACATACATACAAACATACATACATACATACATACATACATACATACATACTCGGTCTTCTTCAGTTGGCTTACTGAAGAAGACCGATACATACATACATACATACATACATATATACATACATGTAAAAATAATCACAATAACGCGTGACTAAATAATATTGCAGAAACCACAGGGAAAATAAAGTCGGAATGCTAAACGTTTTCGTCTATTACGACATCCTCAGAGTACAAGAGACATTGAACATAATATTTATACAGAAATAAGAAAACTGGGGAAGGTTATAGTCACACAAAAGTTTCGTACAATATACATACACACACATTCACTAAGAACTAATAAGTCATAATAAAACAAACAAAACATGCATACATACATATATGCATGCATACATGTATGTATGCATACACGTATACATACATACATACATACATACATACATACATACATACATAAATACGTACATATACATACATGCATGCATACATACATACACACATACAGACACATATATACATACATATATACATGCATACATGCATACATACATACATACACATATGCAGACACATATACATGCATACATACATTACGTACACACATATATATTTATATACATATGTATACATATACATCACCTATGTGAGTGGTGATGATTTATATTTCCACTCTGGATGTATTTATTTATTCATTTATTAATTTATTTATTATTTTATTTATTCATTTACTTATTTATTTATATATTTTATTATTATTATTTTACCAGGTAGAAATTGGAGTGAAACTACAAATATTTGCAAATATACACCACAAGGACTTTAAGGAATAATTAGATTTTGTTCTTTTATACATATTTTTACTTAATTTTGAAGCCACAATTGCGTTTAATCTCTCCTCAACATAACTCAAGCATATACAGAACATGTGCTTGAAAGAGAGAAGAGGAAAAGAGAAGAGAGGACGATGAAAAAGAAGAGAAGAAAAAAGAGAGAGGGATATTGTGGAGGGGTATTGAAGGCGGGGGTGAGGGAATGAGTGGAGGATGGAGGTGGAGAGGAAGAATGGAGGGTAGATGAGAGCGAAGAATAGAGAGAAAAAATGGAGGATAACGATGTTATGGAAGCAAATTGACTAAGACATCGCAAATAAAAGAAAGTAATCGGAGAAGACAAAATAATGAAATATAAAATACAACAGAGTGAGAGAGAGAGATAGAGAGAGGAGGGAGAAAGATAGTGAAAAAGATATATATATATATATATATATATATATATACATATATATATATATATATATATATATATACATATATATATATATATACATATATATATATATATTTATATAATATATGGAGAGACAGAGACAGAGAGAGAGAGGGAGAGAGTCATGGGTCAAAATGAATGATGATCAAAGGAAAGAGTAAGAAGAGGAGAGAGGGGTGAAGAGAGAAAAAAAGAGGAGAATGAAATAAAGGAATAGAAGTAGGAGAAAGAAAGGTGAGAGGAGGAAGAGGAAGAGGAGGGAAAAAGGAGAGATGTGAGAGGAGGAGGTGGAGGAGGAAGAAGAAGAGAAGATAAAGGAAAAGGAGAAAGAGGCACAGGAGAAGGAGGGGAGGAGAAGGAGGAGGAGGAGGAGGAGGAGGAGGAGAAGAAGAAGGAGAATGAGAAGGAGGAGGTGGAGAAAAAGACAAAGGAGGAGAAAAAGGAGGGAGGACAAGAGAGAGAAGATGAAGGAAGAGGAGGTAGATGGATGGAGAGGGGAGGAGGAGGAGAAGAAAGAAGGAGAAGGAGGAGAATGAGAAAGAGACAAGGGAGGAGGAAAAGGAGGGAGGACAAGAGAGAGAAGATGAAGGAAGAGGAGGTCGATGGATGGGGAGGGGAGGAGCAGGAGAAAGAGGAGGAGGAGAAGGAGAAGAAGGAGGTAGGCGAAAAGGAGAAAGAGGAGGAGAAAGAGGAGGAAAAAAAGGAGGAGGAGGAGAAGGAGAATACAGAAGAAAAGGAAGAGGTGGAAGAGATGGAGAATAAGGAGGAGGAGGAGGAGGAGGAGGAGAAGGATAAATGGACATAGCAAGAGATTGAGGATGAATTGAACGGGGGATGGAACAACAATGAAAGAAAGAAAGAAAGAAAGAAAGAAAGACAATGTATATGGGTAAACGAGTGTGAAAGGGAAATAGAGAAAGTAAGAAGAAGAAGAAGAAGAAAGAAGAAGAAGAGAGAGAGAGAGAGGGGGGGGGAGAGGGAGGGAGAGAGAGAGGGAAAGAGAGAGAGAGAAAGAGAGAGAAAGAAGGAAGTTTTCCTTTAGCTTAGGATTAAATCCTATGAATATAAGATCTATAAGGTCTTCGATATCAAAATGTGAATCAGATTACTGACACGTAATGACGTCAAGCATAAGGAGACCCAAGAGGAGGAAGAAGAGGAGGAGGAGGAGGAGGAGGAGGAGGAGAGGATAAGTAAGAGGAGGAGGAGAAGGAGAGGAGAAGTACGAGGAGGGTACGAGAAGTAGGAGGATTAAGAGGAGGAGAACGAAGAGGAGATTTTCCATACACACATAAATAATGATAATAATAATAATATAATTATATACGTATATATATATATATATATATATATATATATATATATATATATATATATTATTATGACAAATAAAATTGAAGGTGAAAGAAGTTGACGAGGAGAAATGGGAGAATTTGCCGCCTTAACGTTTCGACCCGCAGGGTCTTGTTCACAAAGCTAACAACTCAAACGTAACCGGATATTTTATACACGGACGGGTCATCTTATGGGACGCTTCGGAGAGCTTGTTATTTTATCTGCGTATTCTTTTATTATTAATAAGCTTGTGGCTTTTGCTAAATATATAACGAAAACAGCGTTGTTTATAAAATCCCGTGTAAAAGCTGTCCCTCTTCATATTTTGGTGAATCTGGTCGCGGACTTAATAAAAGGATAAATGAACATAAAAATGACGTAAAAGCCCATAGGACATCTAACTCCATAGTAATACATGTGGATAAACATGGTCACCTTCCAGACTGGAACAACACAACCGTATTAAATAAAGGATCATCCAAGAAACTAAGGAAAACAATTGAGGCAGCATATATCAACACTAATAACAACATTAACCATAGAGAAGGATTTATATGTTTAGCAAAAGCCACAAGCTTATTAATAATAAAAGAATACGCAGATAAAATAACAAGCTCTCCGAAGCGTCCCATAAGATGACCCGTCCGTGTATAAAATATCCGGTTACGTTTGAGTTGTTAGCTTTGTGAATAAGACCCTGCGGGTCGAAACGTTAAGGCGGCAAATTCTCCCATTTCTCCTCGTCAACTTCTTTCACCTTCAATTTTATATATATATATATATGGATATATACATATATATATATATATATATATTCATGTGTATATATATATATGTATACATATACATATATATATATATGTATATATATATATACATACATATATATATATATATATATATAAAGATATGTGTGTGTGTGTGTGTGTAAGGACAGGAATTTTGAAGGGATATCATTTTTGGAATTTCGTTTTATTTATCTATTTATTTATTTGAGTGTTGATTTGAGAGACTGGGTATTATGGACGTCGTGACGGTTTTTCTCAACCAAGAAGCAAAGTAGAAAATAGAGCCTTAATAGACCATGAATTTATTCTATTCTATGTCTGCCTATCAAGATGTGTTGGCAAAGAGCCTTACTATAATCATTGAAGAAGAACATACAATAGGAGATAGCTACAAATATATTTCAGCTGATTTTGGTTAAACTGAGTTTCGACGCGACATTAGAATGTTCTCGAACATAGCGGGGGCACCGTAGCTCCGCCCACCCGTGACGTCACTAAACGTTCGGACAGAGGCGTAAGCTAAGGCCATTAATTTTAAGAGTAATAGGAAAAATTCCCAACTTTCAGTTCAGGATTCCACTAGAGAAATAGTTTAGGGAGAGATTGTAGCAGCTAGGGGCTGTGTTGAGAAGCGAAATGAAGTTTTACGAAATAATACAACAGGGAGGTTAGTAGTTTACCCATAGATACGAACACATAGCCGTCTCGTTCTTTTTGTGCGCAGCTAAAATTTTAATCTGATGCCAAAAATGATTCCGATAACAGATATGGAAAAAGGGGTTTAAGGGAGTGTACTTCACAAACACTTTGCGTATATACATTAGCTATGAGAGTGTAATCCTTAGAGTACAATTCTGTCTGTGATCGTTCCCTAATAAGAATACGGGGTTGAAGGTAGACACAGTGCTTGAAGGTAGACACAATATTATAAGTAGACTTATACAGTGACCGGAAGGTTGGAGCGTAAATAACTACGTTTTTCCACGTGCCTGTGACCTTACTTATGATGCCCATAAGAAAGAAAAAACTGTGTTATTAAATGTCTCGCATACCCATATATTTTTCATATTGTAAGGATCAATAGATTAGTTGGAGAAAACCACAATATACTTTTGTATTTCCTTACTATATTTTTGCTTCAGTGTAATAATCAACACATAGCAGACCTTCGCTTATATTTTCTTTTACTACCCCCACTTGGGCATAGGCCTTTTCGCTACCCAGAACCAACCCCGAACGACCTGAGGAAAGGGGACGGAGTCAGACGTGAATAACAAGGAGCAGTTTCCATTTATGGTCAGATATATCCATATAGACGATTGGGTGGTGGCAGCGTATACCTTGATTTTTTTTATTTCCCAAATCGTTCTTATGTGGGTATCTCTGATCACTCCCATTGGAGGTGCTCTTGGTTAAACACTAAATCAATCGACGGCACCACATTATATACATGCTTTTACTACCCCCACATTATTGGTGGCACCACATGTGTGTGTGTGTGTGTGTGTGTGTCTGTGTGTCTGTGTGTCTGTGTGTCTGTCCGTGTGTGTTCGTGCATGTGTGTGTGCATACGTGTGTGTGTGTGTGTGTGTGTGTGTGAATGTGTGTGTGTGTGTGTGTGTGTGTGTGTGTGTGTTTGTGTGTGTGTGGTTATGTGCATAATATTATCGTGATATTATCCTCACTTATAAAAGCGCTGTTGAGTTACCAAAGATGAAATACGTGAGTTTTAGCAACTTTTTTAATATTAATTAAAAATATATGATTAACTTTTCAATCACAAATTACCGAATATTGGGTTATGAGCCCACATCACGTCATTCTATATTATTAATTTTTGGCTAAAACTAATTATATATTTATGAACCCTGTTTGATAAACTTTTTTTTCCTTTCTTTTTTTTATAGAATCCCCAAAAGGAATTACTTAATCCCACAAAGGAAGGGTTTAACCTTAAGTAACCTTGAAAATAAATGCCATGCAATTGTAGAGGACTACAAATCAAAGATGGTTGCATGTTTAGATAGATTATAAGTTATATACATTTTGGGAGGCAAAATTAAACGAAAGACCTGTAGATCAGATGTGGGAAATATTTCAAAATACGCTCACTAAGATGATTCAAACTTACATTCCTTTTAAAGACAGACGTCCCCCAAATCAGTCTCGCCCAAAGTGGCTCGACAAAGAAACTGAAAAAAGTATTGCTAAAAAGAGACAGGCTTATAAGAAATATAAGTGCTCGGGTGCATCTAATGACTATGAAAGTTATGTATCAATACAGAGAGATTTAAAAAAGACAATAAGAAAAAGAAAACGACAATACGAAATGAAAATCGCTGATAAATCCAAAGAGAATCCCAAAGAATTCTATAGTTACATTAGAGATAAAAAGGTTGTTAGGAATCACATTGGTCCACTATTATCTGCTGACGGTCAACTTCAATATTCAAATGAAGGAATGTGTAATATCTTAAACAATTATTTTAGCTCGGTATTCGTAGACGAAACACCTCAAAGTGAACTCCAAACTGAAACCTGTGAAAAGTCTAGGGTAAACTTACTCACTACGGTAAATATAACAAAAGAAAAAATCAAATGGTGTATAGATAAACTCAAAGTAAATAAAACACCAGGGCCTGACGGTTGGCATCCAAAAATCTTAAAGGAAATTAAAAATGAGATTGTTGTTCCATTAGAAATTATTTTCAAGAAATCCATCATATTCGGAGATGTCCCAAGAGAATGGAAGCTAGCTAACGTTACTCCCATATTCAAAAAAGGTGACAAAAAGAAACCAAATAACTATAGGCCTATAAGTTTGACTTCAATCGTAGGAAAAATAATGGAAACTATCATCAGAGATGCTATCGAACATCATTTAAAAAGTAACCGTTTGATAAATGATAGC
Organism: Oratosquilla oratoria; assembly: GCF_046742065.1. Lineage (NCBI taxonomy): Eukaryota > Metazoa > Arthropoda > Malacostraca > Stomatopoda > Squillidae > Oratosquilla > Oratosquilla oratoria. The sequence continues at coordinate 4,901,904 of NC_134794.1, read as the reverse complement.
CAGCATGGTTTCAGACGGAAACGTTCTTGCGTGACTAACTTACTCGAATTCTACAACACAGTTATATCGAATTATGACAAAAGAAACAATATAGATTTAATATATCTAGACTTTGCAAAAGCTTTTGATACCGTCCCACACGAAAGACTACTTACTAAATAGCTTTACACGGAATAAGTGGTAGCCTATTAAGTTGGACTAGTAATTGGTTGAATGGTCGAAAACAAAGAGTTGTTTTAAATGGAAAAACTTCTAGATGGGAAAATGTTACAAGTGGAGTTCCTCAGGGTTTCGTTCTTGGGCCACTTCTATTCATAGTATATACAAATGATATAGACCATAGACTAAGATCTACTGTTTCCAAACTTGCTGATGATACAAAACTGTGCGGAATGGCAAATGATCACTTAAAGCAATTAGATACTTCCAGAGCCATGTTTTTGCAGGTTCGATTTCCTTCAAACTATTGGAAGGCTAACCCCATTACTCATGTAGGAGCGAGTTTGCATATGTACAGTGTACGTATGCATGCGGTGATGTGGTATTGGGTATGGTGCATTGTACATGTAGTCAGCGCGTTGATTGGGCAGCTAGCTGCATGCAACCAATGAACTTCCCTGCATACAGGTACCATGCAATTCGCAACTAGCGACATTATGTAGCACGATAGTCGTGTAGAGTCTAGTCAACATGTACTAGCCCATTCAACTCCGATGACAAGATTTTTGTCATTTGGTCAAATAAAACAAAAAATCATAAAACGTCAAAATGTTTGATCAAACACCAGAAAAATATGACGTCATTCGGTTGACCGCACGAGGACTGACGTCATATTTTTCTGGTGTTTGATCAAACATTTTGGTGTTTTATGATTTTTTGTTTTCTTTGACCAAATGACAAGGATCTTGTCATCGGAGTTGAATGGGCTAGTATACGCGCGCATGCAGCTGATACGAAGCTAGGCTAGGTAAGCCATTGAACTCTAGCAGCTATACCGCGTACACATATGTAAGTCCATCAACAAATTAAAGTTGATTGATGCGTTGCGTTTATGATATCGATTGATAATGCAATGATTGATCACGGGTAAGTTGCGTTTGCTCTGATCCTTTCATCAATGGTGATGGGATTCAGGGATTGCCAAATGATGGATAATGCATGAAAAACGTTGAATCTTGCCGCGGGAGCGATTTTTTTTATGGGGGGGGGGGGAGGATCGCTCCCGCTATTGGATTTGCGAGAGCGACATTGGAACTTTCCCGAGCGAAATCGCTCGTCGCTCCCGTGTATTTTTTTCGCTGGTACATACACAATACATTCGTACATACATAATACATAGGTACATAATACAGTACATACGTACTAACACAAACTGATACATACATACATAGTACTGTACATACGTACATACATAGTACATACGCAAATATAAAGTATATACGTACACACATACGTACAGGTGTACATACATACAAAACCTATACAGTGCAGTTCCATTCAGATGGGCTATCCTAGTCAGAGGCCATCTTGTCTAGTCCCTACAGGTCTGTCCTGAAGTAAAATTTATATTTTCTTACTTTCTAAAAAGAGAAAGGTTGAAAGGAAATGTTTATTACAAACTCAATTATAAATTCCATCGTGGTGAGGGAGCGAGAGAGGACATTACATTTTATTTTATTTTTTCGTTTTTGATTTTTTTTTTCGACTTTCTATGACCGACGACTCGCTCCAATCGACATGACGTCAAGCCCGAGGCTCGTCTGACTGATTGTCGGTAACATGCGAGTGGACTGCGTTACCGTAACATTGCCCATCATGTCAGTGCTCAAGACCTTCTGGAGCTGTTTTAAGCCATCTAGAAGACAAGAACTTGAAGAAGAGGTAAGCAAGGTCCTGTACCAAGAGGCACTATGCCTCATTTAGTCTACAAAAGCCCAACTAGATAGACTAGAAAATAAGATCAAATATAACGAAGGATATTCAGCGTCTCAAAAGATGCTACAAAGATTAATATTTGAGGTCATCGAAGAATGTTTCAACGCTCCAAAAGACGAGCTTGAAGAAGTCAAAAAGATCCTTTACCAAGAGGCATTATGCCTCACTCAATCTAAAAGAGTCGAACTAAATCAATTAGAAAATAAGATTAAATATACAGGAGATTCAGCGTCTCAAAAGATGCTAGAAGAGTTAATCTTTGAAGTCGTCTAGGACTGTATGGAGGCTCCAAACCAAGAAAGCCCACTGATAAAAATACGGCAGATTTTGAAAAAAGCCCATGGACTTTTAATGGAGAAATATAAGAACGCCGTAAAATCAATTAAGAAGATTGAAAAATTGAAATTTCAAAATCTAATACCAAAGCCTATAATGCCCGACAAAATAAAAGCTTTGAAGAAACGCCTCCGGTTCTGTGGGAGAACCGGACTGAATTGATCCCAATGAGGAATGATTGACCCGGTTGTCCGTTTCCTGTGAGGACAAAGGTGTTTAAACTATAACCCAGCCACACCATCCAGACAATAGTACACCAAACACATGTTAAAAAAATATCAATCAGATATTCACTTTGAAATTGAAATATTTAATCCTCATAACAAAGGTACAAGAACCAACCATCTACCAACAATGACAGACTACAAAACGACAATAGTTCCAGAAACAATAGCAGAAAAAAAGAAGAAATATTTATCAATCTGCCAACCATCAACAACCTCATACAATTACCAAACCTACAGTCGACCTTGAGCAGGAACAACAATACGACGTCACATTCTTTTAAGTCTTCAGGTCAGAGAGACCTACAAAGGGCAGAAAAGTCCATAAAAGGACCTTTATCTCTGAAAGTGACCTCCCTTCAGCTCATTCTTCAGGTCACAGAGACGTCGAAAGGGCAGAAAACGCCGTCGTAATACGGACTTTTATCTCTGATTTTGACCTTTTCCAGCCCATTTAAAACTTGCCCAGAGGCTAGAAAACGGCCATGTGCTTAGCCTGACGTACTTACAGCCCAATTTCTACGAGCCCAGAGAGGCTTGGAAAGCATTTTGCACTTGGAGACTGACTATTTTTCAGTCCATTTGCATTATGCCCAGAAGGTAGGAAACTGCCATATGCTTAGCCTGACCTTCTCATAGCCCATTTCCATCATGCCCTGAGGGGCTAGGAAATCGCCATGTGCACTCAAAGAGCACAAATTCTGAAAAAGGGCTTAATTCAGACGCAGCACCTTCAGACAACTCGCATGTAGTTTTAGCCCTTTCGACGCGGAACCAGTTTCCCTCAGCTGAGTAAAATTGACAGGCGGCAGAAGCTAGAGGGACCGAGAACCACAATCGTCAAAACCCATCGGCGAAAAGGTCGAAGAGGAGGAATTGGGCCCGACAGCAGAACCAACAACAAG
>NC_134794.1:4883504-4896004 GCF_046742065.1 Oratosquilla oratoria | reverse complement strand
ATATGACATTGTTTTGTAAGTTATTTTGGGCATGGCTTTACCAAAGTGAAAAACTGGCCAGAACGCGTTTTCATACTACTTATTGCTTCATCAGTGGCTAGACTGTGAATATCTGATTGAATTTTTGTGTTTATATACTATTAATGTAGGTCTGATATTTCATTTGAGGCTTTTGATTGGCTAGTGGGCTGGACTGGGACAGTTGAGCCCGCTTTCAAAACTGAATTTATTAGCGAGTCTTCCAAACAGAGAGGTAGCTTTAAAAGCCATATTTTAAAAAAGAAACATATAGAAGCAGCCAAACAACTGAAAACAGACCCAGACATCACAATCAGAAAAGCAGACAAAGCAGCTACTTTCGTCTTAATAAACACAGAAGAATACTTACAAAAAATGGATGAAATCCTAAACGATGAGAGAAAATTTAAGATCTCAAGAGACCCCACAGACTCCCTCAAAAAGAAAATTAATAAACTAGTAGATTGTGCAAACGCAGTTAAAGGAGGCATAAAGCTTCCTAAACCTACAGGCGATTACGAACTAGGTTACTGCTATGGCAATGTTAAAACCCATAAACCCGGCAACAAGCTACGTCCAATTATCTCACAGATACCATTACCAACTTACAAAATTGCTAAAAAACTTGCTGAAATCCTCACTCCTTACACTCCCTCTGACTACAATGTCAAATCCGCCACTGATTTTCTAGATCTTTTAGCAAACAATGACTCAAAAGGCATTATCGCTTCGTTAGATGCGGAGTCCCTCTACACTAACATCCAAGTTGACCGCACTATTCAATGTATAATAGACAGAGTTTATCACAATTATACCACTCCTAACTGTGATATCCCAGAGAAAGTAATGAAAGACCTTTTGGAATGTTGCACCAAAGAAGCCCCCTTTATGTGCCCTAGAGGAAATAGATATTGCCAAACCGATGGTGTTGCAATGGGATCACCACTCGGAGTACTTTTTGCTAACTTTTTTATGGGTAGCATCGAAAATGAAATTTTCGCAAATCTGCAAAAACCTCACATTTACTGCAGATATATAGACGATATTTTCGTCAAAGCTGAAAATTGCCAACAAATAGGCGATCTAAAAGAACGATTAATAGAGACATCTGGTATCAATTTTACAATTGAGCACAGCATAGATGGGTCCCTTCCCTTTTTAGATACATTAGTAAAACAGAGAGATGAAGGCACTTACGACACATCAGTATACATAAAAACATCTAATTCAGGACATTGCCTAAATGGGACTAGCGAATGTCCCCAAAGATACAAAGATTCTACCATCAGTGCCTATATTAGAAGATCTCTTAGTCACTGTAATAATTGGGAAACAGTACATAATGAGTTAGAAAGAGCTTCTCAGACCCTTATAAATAATGGATTCGCCAATAAGGATATAGAGCGAATCACAAAAAGAACTCTAGACAAATGATACCTGGACAAAAATCACCAGGACAAAAGCCGCCCAGACAAAATCCCACAGGACATTAACGCCAAAAACCTGATTAAAATTTACTATAAGTCCTTCTTCTCCACAGCCTATAAAGAAGATGAAAGGGTTATGCAACAAATTATTAAAAGAAATATTAAACCTAAAGAAGAAAACTCTAAAGTACAACTGATTATATATTATCAAAATAAAAAGACATCCCAACTGCTACTAAAAAATAATATAAGACAAAGTAGAAGTGACCTTCAGAGAACTCACGTCATATATACTGTAGGTACACCTGTAAACTTGGGAACTGTGCATCCCAACCTTCAAACTATATTGGCATGACAACAATGAAGCTCTCACGCAGGTTATCATACCACCTCTCTTCAGGAGCTCCCAGAAACCACCATCATTCTGCTCACAAAAGAAATTTAAAAAAAGAAACTCTAGTAGAAAACACAGAAGTGCTAGCAACAAATCAAGACCATAGAAGACTACCTATCCTCGAGGCTCTCTTTATTAAAGAAACATCTCCCAATCTTAATATACAAACTAGGGATTTAGAGGCCCTCCCTAGCGTAAGGAGATCTAAGCTCCCTGACAGAAGGTACAATACTGATGACGTCACACAACAGCCGACCAATGAGGAAGTAGAATAGTTCGGGAGTCCCAGTCCAGCCCACTAGCCAATCAGAAGCCTCAAATGAAATATCAGACCTACATTAATAGTATATAAACACAAAAATTCAATCAGATATTCACAGTCTAGCCACTGATGAAGCAATAAGTAGTGTGAAAACGCGTTCTGGCCAGTTTTTCACTTTGGTAAAGCCATGCCCAAAGTAACTTACAAAACAATGTCATATGGTGACATTATAAGACAACTTCCCGTGGAAGGGAAAAAGGTTCTCAGAGAAAAAGAAAAGGCAGATAAAAAATTCTGCAATAATAATCTTGCCATATATATATATATACATATATATACATATATATATATATATACATACATATATATATCTATATATATGGAGAGAAAGAGAGAAAGAGAGAGAAAGAGAGAAAGGAGGGAGAAAGATAGTGAAATATATATATATGTATATATATATATGTATGCAAAGTAGACCACTTGGAAAAAGAAACTAACGAAGCAGAGCGCTTTCGTATATTACATCTTCAGTGCAACAAGTACATAGTGATAGGAATACATAGACAATATATACATGATACAAAGGAACAAGGACAGTTTGAATAAGCGTAGCGACCAATTACCCCCTGGAGAGCGGAAGGTCATTGTCAAATATCTTAAGATGGTGGGGCGACATCAGGTCATAGTCGCCAGGGTCACTGTTTCTACTAATGATATAGGGCGACATTAGGTCAATTCGTTGGGTACATTTTACCTGATATTATCTTACTAATTTCTTGACAAATGAAATTATCAAGTTTGTACAAGCCTTTATGTAGGTTGGTATTTTGATTACTGGTGGTATGAATCAAACTGCACTCTATTAAATTTCTTGCTATTATGTTGTTGGTATAATAGATGGCAGTTCTTGGGCCACTTCTATTCATAGTATATATAAATGATATAGACCATAGACTAAGATCTACTGTTTTCAAATTTGCTGATGATACAAAACTGTGCGGAATGGCAAATGATCACTTAAACCAATTAGATACTTCCAGAGCCATGTTTTTGCAGGTTCGATTTCCTTCAAACTATTGGAAGGCTAAACCCATTACTCATGTAGGAGCGAGTTTGCATATGTACAGTGTACGTATGCATGCGGTGATGTGGTATTGGGTATGGTGCATTGTACATGTAGTCAGCGCGTTGATTGGGCAGCTAGCTGCATGCAACCAATGAACTTCCCTGCATACAGGTACCATGCAATTCGCAACTAGCGACATTATGTAGCACGATAGTCGTGTAGAGTCTAGTCAACATGTACTAGCCCATTCAACTCCGATGACAAGATTTTTGTCATTTGGTCAAATAAAACAAAAAATCATAAAACGTCAAAATGTTTGATCAAACACCAGAAAAATATGACGTCATTCGGTTGACCGCACGAGGACTGACGTCATATTTTTCTGGTGTTTGATCAAACATTTTGGTGTTTTATGATTTTTTGTTTTATTTGACCAAATGACAAGAATTTTGTCATCGGAGTTGAATGGGCTAGTATTCGCGCGCATGCAGCTGATACGAAGCTAGGCTAGGTAAGCCATTGAACTCTAGCAGCTATACCGCGTACACATATGTACGTACATCAACAAATTAAAGTTGATTGATGCGTTGCGTTTATGATATCGATTGATAATGCAATGATTGATCACGGGAAAGTTGTGTTTGCTCTGATCCTTTCATCAATGGTGATGGGATTCAGGGATTGCCAAATGATGGATAATGCATGAAAAACGTTGAGCAGTAGTCGTCACTCAGGTCAGGTCAAACCGGGTAGCTGCTTCAGTTAGCGATATGGCGAGTGAATGTGTCACTGTGTTCAGCGCCGAAGAGGTACAATCTCTACTTAGTAGAATTGAAGCCTTGGAGGATGCTGTTAAGTGCCTTAAAGAGGAGAATCGAGTTCTCCGCTCGAAGGCCTATGATACGGAAGGCAATATTAGCGATGAGCATGGATGGAATACGGTGAGAAATAAGATGCGGAAAAGTGGAAAAAAGTCCTCACCAGCCCCACTGAAATGCAAAAACTCGTTTCAAGTGCTGGCAAATCTGCAGGAAGAAGGAACTAATGAAATCCAAGAGAAAAAGGAAAGGGCAGACGCTGGATCCCTGCCCACAGGTAAGATTTTGGTAGTAGGAGACAGTCAAGTGAGGTATTTAGACAGGGTTTTCTGCGACAAAGATAGGAAGCATAGGACGCAGGTGTGTTTCCCCGGCGTGGGCATAGGTGATGTTAGAGATAGGATTGAAGAGTGTCTAGTAGGGGAAGGTAAGGACCCAGTAGTTTGCTTAAGTGCCGGAGGAAATGATATAGGTAAGTTAGGGAGTGAGGAATTATTTGCGCGGTACCGAGATGCGCTAGACAAGATCAGAAATAGGGGAGGTGTTCCTGTAGTATGTGGAATCCTTCCGAGGCGTAGAGTTGGAGGCAAGTGGCATTCCAGGGCTATTGCAATGAATTGCAGGCTGGCAAAACATTGTAAGGCTAATGGATGGGCATTTGTCGACAACTGGGACCGCTTTTATGGTAAGAATCACCTATACACAAGGGACGGAGTGCACTTGTCTCCCAGAGGATTTCGGCTCCTTGCTGAATCCCTTGAGCGAGAAGTAGGCATCCTACAGGGTTTTTTCGGGTAGATTATGTGGTAGTAGGGGGGGAAGTATCGGAATATAGTTTAGGCAATAGAAACAACTTAGAGGACTGTATAAAAAATCACCAAAGCAGGTGGAGGGAAGATAAATTTAAAGTTTACTATACAAATAGTAGGAGCATAATTAACAAAATTGATTTGCTGCGAGGTAAAGCATGCGTAGAAAATTTCGATATTATAGCTATTACTGAATCCTGGATCAACATGGCTGATAAACATTTCCTTCCGGAAATCGAAATAGAAGGATATAAGTTTTTTCATAAGGATAGGGTCGGCAGGAATGGGGGAGGTGTAGCACTTTTCGTTAAAAATACATTAAACTGTATTATCAACAATTCGATTAAGGAAGAGGACTGTACGGAATCTATTTGGGTAGAGATTATAGGCAAGAATAAGAACGTTATTACTGGCGACTTGTATAGACCTCCTAACCTTAGCATTGAGCAAACTGATTCCCTAATTCATGAAATTCACAGAGCGTCCCAGTACAAAAACGTTGTAATCATGGGAGATTTTAACTATAGAAACATTGACTGGGAAACTTTAATAGGAGATCATGAAGCGAAGAAATTCATAGATGTGGTGCAGGATAATTTCCTAAAACAAATGATTACCGATCCTACGAGGGGACAAAATACCCTGGACTTAATTCTAACAAATAATGAGCACCAAATTAGCAGCGTAATAGTGGGCGATAGTCTAGGCTTTAGCGATCATCAAGAAATAAGATTTGATATTATTTGGGAAAAAATAAAAAGTACAAATAACGTTCAAGTACCAGACTTCAGGAAAGCAAACTTTGACAATATAAAAACCTATTTGAAATTGAATACGAAAAACAATCCGGACGTTTCAAACATTCTTGATTCTCGTTGCGGGGCTGATAGTCAGAAGTGGGTCAAGGAGTGTAATACGCATACCTTAGGTCAGGTCTGGGTCAAGAAGGGAAATTCGCATACCTTAGGTCAGGTCTGGGTCACAGAGAGTAATACGCATACCTTAGGTCAGGTCGATTCGGGGCGAGGGCCCAAAAATCAGGTCAGTACTTTAGATGAAATGTATAACAATCTAACTGATCTAACTATTAATGCACAAAACACATTTATCCCCCTAAAGTCAATACGGAAAAATAGTAATACTCCCAAATGGATGACGGACAGATTGAAACATGAGATCGGAATTAAAAGAGGACTTTACGTAAAAATAAAAAACGGGGAATCACACCTTAGATCAAGATATAACGAAATGGCAAAGCTGGTTAAAAGGAATACACGTTCAGCGAAACGTAATTATGAAATCAAGGTTGCCAGTCAAGCAAAATCCAACCCAAAGGGTTTCTTTCACCTCTATAGAACAAAAAATAAAGAAAGAATAGGACCAATTAAAAACGATGAAAATGTCATGATAGAATCGGAAGAAAAAATGAGTGAGGAGTTTAACAATTATTTTCTATCGGTGTTTACTAATGAGAGGTTAGATAAAGTACCTGACTGCGATCCGATTTTCAGAGGGGATGAAGAAAATAGCCTAACTAATATCAGCATTAGTAAAGAAGAAGTTATCAAGCAGATTGACAGACTTAAAGCTACAAAATCTCCGGGTCCGGACGAAATTTTTCCAAGAATGCTTAAAGAGTGTAAATTTGAAATCTGCGACCAGTTAACTGAAATATTCAATAAATCGGTAGACACTGGTTCTGTTCCAACTGCTTGGAGGCAGGCAAACGTTGTTCCTGTTTTTAAGAAGGGAGATAGATCGACCACATGCAACTACAGGCCAATCAGTTTGACATCGGTTATAGGAAAAATGCTTGAATCAATAATAGTAAATAGACTCAGAGAACACATTGAAGGGCATAATTTAATTCGTGATTCACAGCATGGTTTCTCCAAAGGTAAGTCATGCGTGACTAATCTACTATCCTTTTGCACTAAGGTATATAAGGCGTCAGACAACAATGAAAATTACGATGTTATTTACCTTGACTTTAGCAAAGCGTTCGATAAAGTGCCACACCAGAGACTACTAAATAAAATCAAAGCCCATGGCATAGGAGGAAAAGTGTTAGAATGGATTAGAGCTTGGATTAGTAACAGAAAACAGCGGGTCACCATAAATGGAATAAAATCTAGGTGGGGCAATGTTACTAGCGGGGTCCCCCAGGGCTCGGTTTTGGGTCCCTTGTTGTTCATTATGTATATAAACGACTTAGACGATGGGTTAGATAGTGATGTTAGTAAGTTTGCGGACGACACTAAAATAGGACGCCTAATTAGGTCAGGAGAAGACGCCCAGATTCTGCAGGATGATCTTAATAAACTGTTAACATGGTCGGTGAAATGGCAAATGAACTTCAATATCTCTAAGTGTAGCGTGTTGAACGTAGGGCTACACAACCCCGAAAATAGATACAACTTAGATAACACGTTTTTAGAAAAATCTGAGTGCGAGAGGGACTTGGGAGTTCTGGTGAGTCCGGACCTTAAAACCAGGAAGCAGTGCATTAGCGCCAGAAATAAAGCAAACAGGGCATTAGGCTTCATTGCTAGGACGGTAACGAATAGAAGTGCAGAGGTAATTATTAAACTCTATCTAGCGATAGTTAGACCCATCCTTGACTATGCGGTACAGTTTTGGTCTCCGTCCTACAGAATGGACATAAATTCACTAGAATCAGTACAGAGAAGAATGGCCAAAATGATACAAGGACTCGGAAATTTGCCTTACGAAGAGAGGCTTATGCACCTAAACTTACACTCTCTGGAAAGACGCAGAGTGCGGGGTGATCTAATAGAAGTGTTCAAGTGGATCAAAGGCTATAACGAGGGTGATGCAAACAAGGTCATCATAATAAAACAACAGGGCAAGAATTTGTTTACAAATAGGGTGGTCGATGAATGGAATAAACTTAGTAACCATGTAGTAAGCGCTGAAACCATCAGTTGTTTTAAAAAACGATTAGACAACTTTATGGATGGGGATGACAGGTGGTGATGGATACGGAGCTGCCTAGTGTAGGCCTCATGGTCTTTTGCAGTCTCCTTTATTTATTATGTTCTTATGTTCTTATCTTGCCGGAGAAGCGATTTTTTTTTTTTTTCTTGTGGGGGATCGCTCCCGCTATTGGATTTGCGAGAGCGACATTGGAACTTTCCCGAGCGAAATCGCTCGTCGCTCCCGTGTATTTTTTTCGCTGGTACATACACAGTACATTCGTACATACATAATACATAGGTACATAATACAGTACATACGTACTAACACAAACTGATACATACATACATAGTACATACGTACATACATAGTACATACGCAAATACAAAGTATATACGTACACACATACGTACATGTGTACATACATACAAAACCTATACAGTGCAGTTCCATTCAGATGGGCTATCCTAGTCAGAGGCCATCTTGTCTAGTCCCTACAGGTCTGTCCTGAAGTAAAATTTATATTTTCTTACTTTCTAAAAAGAGAAAGGTTGAAAGGAAATGTTTATTACGAACTCAATTATAAATTCCATCGTGGTGAGGGAGCGAGAGAGGACATTACATTTTTTGTCTTTTTTCGTTTTTGATTTTTTTTTTCGACTTTCTATGACCGACGACTCGCTCATATTTAAAGGAGTTGAGATGGTCTTACAGGTGAGACAATTTTGGGGAAAAAATGCCTAAAGACGGGAATGGCACCCGTGGATAGGGTCAAAGTCAGAAATTATCTACACACCTCGTATGATATTTCTTTCTTTACATAAGTCATTTTTGGTAAACCAGGCAGAAACTATTTGACTACAACGTGCAGAGAGGCGAGAGAACTGAACGAAAAAGGTTGTCTACCATAGTAAATCAGGCGAAAGAAAACGTAATTGGTAAGGGAAAATGTTAGAAAAGAAATACACACACACACACACACACACACACACACACACACACACACACACACACACACTCACACACACACACACACACACACACTCACACACACACACACACACACACACACACACACACACACACACACACACACACACACACACACACACACACACACACACACACACACACACACACATATATATATATATATATATATATATATATATATATATATATATGATAATCGATAGACTATGAGTTCTCAAGGCTATATACCGTCGATGGTCGAGCGGAGTAAGGCGGGTGTCTTGGAAGTTTGGGTCCAGATGCAGCGGGTTCGAATCCCGTGCGCCACTGTCAAGGAGATTATCTGATATGTATATATATATATATATATATATATATATATATATATATATGTATATATATACACACAAATATATATATATGTATATATATACACACAAATATATATATATATATACATACATATATATATATATATATATTTCAACGAGTTTGCCTATTTATTCAAATCCTTAAAAGCAGAGTTAAGCAGTTTATCAATTCTTAAAGTAAACTTTGTGAAAACTATAGAGGGAATGTACAAATATGTGGGAAATTATTTAGTATAGATGTATATTCAGTGTGCATATACTTAGGGTAAAATGAAATATATTCCAAAGAATAATCAAGGAGGAAATTTGGTAAATAATAGTAAGAGGAGGGTATGATGTTCTTACTCGATAAGGAAGACTGTGTGTGGACTGAAGCGTTCAATAGTTTGCTAGTCCTTAGGATGGTAAATGAAATATGACGCTATATGTGAAAGGTGGCTGAAAAGTGTAGCATGTGATGTGATATACCAATAAGAAGATAGACGAGTGTTAAAGCATAAACAATGTAAAAACGGCACGGCAAAGAAGAGGTCAGGAGTATATAATTCATTGGCATTGGGTGGCGATAGGCAGGTGGTGTACCTCATCCGCCACCTTTGTGTTCTTACTTTTGTTTCGTACGTCTCTTAAATGTTCACCACTGTCTGTCTTTAGTCACTTCCCCTTTCTTCGCTTTCACCCACCTTTTTCTTGCCACTTCTTTTTCTGTATTAGCCCACAGACTTTAGTCAGTAGGCCCTGTGCCTACACGTATTCCTCTTTTTCAACTTCCATATAGTGTACTTCATTCAAGGGGGAATTAAACTGGTGATGATTTTTCTTATATCTTCTTCAAGATTTTACACTTGCCTCTCTCTGTGTCACTCAAGGAATCCCATGATAACACGCATTGTTAGGTCCTAGGTAAGTTCTGCAGTGACGTCATGATTTCTTTAGTTTAATGGTCTTTAGCTTTATAATTAAGATCCTCCCCCAAGGGCGTGATCTTACAATCGTGAACCAATTTAATTTTCTCCTCTACCGTTTCTCCAATCGGATTCGTTGTTACAAGTATATATGCAATATTGTTTACTTAAGGAACCTCCAATCTCTGCATAACTTAGATTACAAAATTTCTACTTCAGCAAAGCATATCCACGTCGTAAATGAGTATTAGGCCCCCGGCCATTTTTATTACTCCAAGCGGAGAACGAAAGTATACGACCGCTCGCTTACGAACTGTGCTGTTTACAAACACCCGATCCATAAAAATGCAACCCTCACCATCTACCCTACTTTCTACTCCCTTCTCTACCAGCCTCTTACAGGGTGAAGGGTGGAACTAGTCGTAGCTCAGGCCTTTGTTTTTGAAGACACGAATCGTGACTTTTCCTGAGCAGCGGGTGTCACTCGAAGCCCGTTCTCGATGTTCTTTCCTTCACACATTTGATGAGATCTGGCAGTCAGGTGGAGCTGGTGCCGGTAGGGGTTGGACAAGACTCATAATCTTTCCTGATTTGACAGTCAGACCAAAACGGGAATATGCAGACTGGAAGTCACCACTTCCAATTATATAAATACACCACACACGCACTTGCTCTATATATTCTAAGTCTTTGACTATATCTCTCATTCTGAGGACTCACAAGTCAGCTTGCATCACCAATTGCACATCTAAGTTATATGTGTGTAATCATTATTCTCCATGCTTTTCCTTCCATTTCTCCACTTTCTGATCGTGGCAAGACCAACTACCACTTTTCTTTTCTTCTTCTTCTTCTTCTTCTTCTTCTTCTTCTTCTTCTTTTTCTTTTTCTTTTTCTTTTTCCTTTTCTTTTTCCTTTTCCTTTTCTTTTTTCTTTTTTCTTTTTTCTTTTTTCTTTTTTCTTTTTCTTCTTTAATTAATAATAATAATAATAATAATAATAATAATTATAATTATAATAATTATGATGATGATGATGATGATGATGATGATTAATAATGATAATGATAATTAATGATGATAATGATAATTAATGATGATAATTAATGATGATAATGATAATTAATGATGATGATGATAATGATAATGATAATGATAATGATAATGATAATGATAGTAATGATAATAATAGTAATGATAATAATAGTAATGATAATAATAGTAATGATTAATAATAATAGTAATGATTAATAATAATAGTAATGATTAATAATAATAGTAATGATTAATAATAATAGTAATGATTAATAATAATAGTAATGATTAATAATAATAGTAATGATTAATAATAATAGTAATGATTAATAATAATAGTAATGATTAATAATAATAGTAATGATTAACAATAATAGTAATGATTAATAATAATAATAATGATTAACAATAATAATATTGATTAATAATAATAATAATGATTAATAATAATAATAATGATTAATAATAATAATAATAATAATAATAATAATAATGATTAATAATAATAATAATAATAATAATAATAATAATGATTAATAATAATAATAATGATTAATAATAATAATAATAATAATAATAATAATAATAATAATAATAATAATAATAATAATAATAATAATAATTAATAATAATAATAATGATTAATAATGATAATAATAATTGATAATAATGATAATAGTAATAATAATAAAAATATTAATAATAGTAATAAGAATAATAATAGTATTAATAATAAATATAATAATAATAATAGTAATAATAATAATAAGAGAATAATGATAAAAAATAATACAAAATAATAAGATGATAAAGAATTAAAGATGATAATAAAGATAACAATAAAATAATACAATAATAATAAAATAAGAATAATAATGATAAAATAATAATAAAAAATAACAAATTGTGATTATAGGCCGGTTTCGTTGACATCTTACCTATGTAAAAGAATGGAGCGAGTAGTGCTAAGCAGAATAATGTATAAGATAGATCATTTAATATCTATATATACCAGACTCCTGTTAGGCGTCGCCACCTGTCAGTATGAGAGACCGCCAACTTGCCCTGTCGTCGAAGATCCGGTTTTGACGTACTTGTTGAAGCGTTGTGCCCCGTCGGCGTAGCCCATCGTCAATATTTATTATCATCCATCTGTTTGTGGGTCGTCGAACGGGTCGCTTACCGGTTGATGTCCAATAAAGCCATCTCTTTGGGGTCCTCTCCTGATCCATTCGTTCAACATGTCCAAACTATCTTAGTTGTACACGTTGGACAAACTCTAAGATGCTCTCTACCTCCAACTCTTGCCTAATTGCATCATTGCGTATGTGGTCAAACCTCGTAACCCCCTTGATGAGTCTCAATGCTCTCATTTCTGCTGCTTGGACTTTGCTGCTGGTCTTTGTCGTTAAAGTCCAAGATTGACATCCATATGTCAATATGGGTCTAAGAATACTCTTGTATATGACTATTTTAACAGCGGTAGG
>NC_134794.1:4752571-4875504 GCF_046742065.1 Oratosquilla oratoria | reverse complement strand
AGAAGGGGGAGAATGGAGAGAGGGGGAAAAAGGAGAGGGGAGGAGGGAGAGGAGAGGGGAGAGATAAGAGGGAGAGGGGGAGAGGAGAGAGGGTAGAAAGGAGAGAGAAGAGGGAGAGGAGAGAGATGGGGAGAGAGAAGAGAGAGGAGAGAGCAAGAGAAGAGAGGGGGAGAGGAGAGAGTAGTGAGGAGAAAGGAGAAGGGGGAGAATGGAGAGAGGGGGGAGAAAGGAGATAGGGGGAGAAAGGAGAGAGGGGAGAGAAGAGGGAGTGGAGAGAGATGGGGGGGGAAAGAGTGGGGAGGGGAGAGAAGGAGAGGAGAGAGGGAGAGGGAGGGGGGAGAGAGGAGAGGGTGAGAGGAGAGAGGGGGAGAAAGGAGATAGGGGGAGAATGGAGAGAGGGGGAGAAAGGAGAGAGGGGGAGAGAAGAGGGAGAGGGGAGGAAAGAGAGGGGGAGAGAGGAGAGAGGGGGGAAAGAGAGAGGGGGGAAAGAGAGAGGAGAGTATTGAGGAGAAAGGAGAGAAGGGGAGAATGGAGAGAGGGGGAGAAGAGAGGAGAGGAGAGGGGGAGAGAGGAGGGTGAAGAGGAGGGGGAGAGGGGGGAAGGAGAAAGAGAGAGGGGGCGAGAGGAGGAGGGAGAGAGGGGGAGAGAGGAGGGAGAAGAGAGGGGGAGAGAGGGGGAGAGAAGAGGGAGAGGGGGAGAGAGGAGAGAGGAGTGAGGGGGAGAGAGGAGTGAGGGGGAGAGAGGAGTGAGGGGGAGAGAGGAGAGAGGAGTGAGGGGGAGAGAGGAGTGAGGGGGAGAGAGGAGAGAGGGGGAAAGAGGATAGAGGGCGAGAGAGGAGAGGAGGTGGAGAGGAGAGAGGGGGAGAAAGGAGAGAAGGGAGAGAGGAGGGGGAGAGGACAGGGGAGGAAAGAGGGGGAGAGGGGAGGAAAGAGGGGGAGAGGGGAGGAAAGAGGGGGAGAGGAGAGGGGGAGGACAGGGAGAGGGGGAGAGAAGAGGGGGATGAAAGAGAGGGGAAGTGAGGAGAGGGGAGAGAGGAGGAGAGGGAGAGAGGAGAGGGGGAGAGAGAGGAGAGGGAGAGAGGAGAGGGGGATGGAGGAGAGGGGGGAGGAGAGATAGGGGGGGAGAGGAGAAGAAGGAGAGAGGGGGAAGGAGAGAAGGAGAGAGGGGGAAAGGAGAGGAGGGAGAGGGGGAGGGGAGAGGAGGGAGAGAGGAAGGAGGGGGGAGAAGGAGAGGAGAAGGGGAGGGTGGGAGAGGGGAAGAGAGGGGGAAGGGAGAGGAGAGGGGGGGAGAGGAGGGAGAGAGGAGGAGAGGGGGAAGAGGAGAGGAGGAGAGGGGGGGGGAAGAGAGAGGGGAGAGAGGAGAGGGAGAGAGGCTGAGGGTGAGAGAGGGAGAAGGGGAGAGGGGGGAGAGAGGGGGAGGAGGGGAGGGGAGGGAGGAAGAGGGGAGAGGGAGAGGGGGGAGAGGGGAGAGAGGAGAAGGGAAGAGAGGGGGAGAGAGAGAGGAGGAGGGGGGGAGAGAAAGGAGAGAGGGGAGAGGGAGGGGAGAGGGGGGGGAGAGAGAGAGAGAGAGAGGAGGGGGAGAGAAAAGAGGGGGGAGGGGGAGAAAGGGGGGGAGAGAGGGGGTGGGAGGGGAGGGGGAGGGGAGGGGAGAGAGGGAGGGGGGAGAAAGAAGAGAGGGGGAGGGAAGAGAGGGGAGAGGGGGGAGGAGAGAGAAGAGAGGGGGACAAGGGGAGAGGAGGAGGGGGAGGAGAGAGGGGGAGAGAGAAGAGAGGAGGGGGAAGAGAGGGGGGAGGAGAGAGGGAGAGGGGGGGAGAGGAGAGAAGGGGGAGAGGGAGAGGAGAGGGGGAGGGAGAGGGGGGAGAGGAGAGGGGGGAGAGAAGAAGGGGGGAGAGGAGAGGAGGGGGGGGGGAAGAGAGGAGAGAGAGGGGGGAGAGGGAGAGGAGAAGGGGGGAGAGAGGGGAGAGAGGGGGAGAGGGGGAGAAAAGCTGGGGGGAGAGGGGAGAGAAGAGAAGAGGGGAGGAGAGGAGAGAAGAGGGGGGGAGAGGAGAGAAGAGGGGGGAGAGGAGAGGAGAGGGGGGAGAGGAGAGAAGAGGGGGGAGAGAAGAGAGGGGGAGGAAAGAGAGAGTTGGAGAGGGGAGAGAAAGGGGAGAGGAGAGAGGAGAAAGGAGAGGGGAGAGAAAGGAGAGAGGGGGAGAGAAGAGAGATGGGGAAGAGAAAGGAGAGAGAAGAGGGGGGAGAGAGGAGAGAGAAGAGGGGGAGAGAAGAGAAGAGGGGGAGAGAGGAGAAGAAGAGGGGGAGAGGGGAGAGTGGGGGGAGAGAGGAGAGAGGGAGGGGAGAGAGGAGAGAGAAGAGAGGGGGAGAGAGGAGAGAGAAGAGGGGAGAGAATGGGAGGGAGGGGGAGAGAGGAGAGAGAAGAGGGGAGAGGGGGGAGAGGGGGGGGGGGGAGAAAGGGGAGAGGGAGAGAGAAGAGGAGGAGGGGGGGGAGAGAGAGAGGAGAGAGGGGGAGAGGAGAGGGGGAGGAGAGGAGAGGGGGAGGAGAGAGAGGGAGGAGTGGGAGAGAAGGGGAGTGAGAGAGGGGGAGAAAGAGGGGGGGGAGACGGGGGAGGGAGAGAGAGGGGGAGAGAAAGAGAGAGGGGAGGGAGATGGGAGAGAGGAGGGGGAGAGGGGGGAGAAGGAGGGGAGGGAGAATGGAGAGGGGGGGGAGAAAGGAGAGAAGGGGGAGAATGGAGAGAGGGGAGGAGGGAGAGGAGAGGGGGAAAGGGGAGAGAGGAGAGGAGAGGGGGAGAGGGGAGAGAGGAGAGGAGAGGGGGAGAGGGGAGAGAGGAGAGGAGAGGGGGAGAGAGAGGGGGAGAGGGAGAGGGGAGAGGAAAGAGAGGGGAGAGAAAAGAGGGGGAGGAGAGAGGGGGAGAGAAGAGAGGGGGTGAGAAGAGAGGGGGTGAGAAGAGAGGGGGAGAGAGGAGAGAGGGGGTGAGGAGAGAGGGGAGAGGAGAGGGGAGAGGAGGGGGGGGGAGAGAGGAGAAAGTAGAGAGAAGAGGGAGAGAGGAGGAGAAGAGAGAGATGGGGAGAAGGAAGAGGGGAGAGAGGGGGAGGGGAGGGAGAGAGGGGAGAGAGGGGGGAGGGGGAGAGAGCGAGAGAAGAGAGGGGGAGAGGAGAGAGTATTGAGGAGAAAGGAGAGAAGGGGGAGAATGGAGAGAGGGGGAGAAAGGAGATAGAGGGAGAATTGAGAGGGGGAGAAAGGAGAGGGGGAGAGAAGAGGGAGAGGGGAGGAAAGAGATGGGGAGGAGGAAAGAGATGGGGAGAGAGGAGAGAAGGAGAGGAGAGAGGGAGAGAAGAGAGGGGGAGAGGAGTAGTGAGGAGAAAGGAGAGAAGGGGGAGAATGGAGAGAGGGAGAGAGGAGAGGGGGAGAATGGAGAGAGGGAGAGAAGGGAGAGAGAGAGGGGGGGAGAAAGATGGGGAGAGGGGGAGAGAAGGAGTGGGGAGGAAAGGAGAGGGGAGAGAGAAAGAGAGGAGGGGAGAGAGAGAGAAAAAGGAGTGAGGGGGAGAAAGGAGAGAGGGGGGAGAGAGGGGGAGAAAGGAGAGAGGGGGAGAAAGAGGGAGAAAGGAGAGGGGGGAGAAAGAGGGAGAGGGGGGAGAGAAGAGAGAGGGGAGAGGAGAGGGGAGAAGAAGAGGGGAGAAAGGAGAGGGGGAGATTGAGAAAGGAGAGGGGGAGATAGAGAAAGGGGGAGAAAGGAGGGGGGAAAGAGAGGGGGGGAAGGAGAGGGGGGAGAGGAGAGAGGGGGGAGAGGAGGAGAGGGGAGAAAGGAGACGAGGGGAGAAGAGAGGGGGAGAGAGAGAGGGAGGGGGAAGGAGGAGAGGGGAGAGAGGGGGGGGGGGGAGGGGGGTGAGAAGAGGGGGGAGAGAGGGAGTGGGGAGAGAGAGGTGGGAGAGAGGGGAGAAGAGAAGAGGGGGGGAGAGAGAGAGAGGGAGAGAAGGAGGGAGAGGAGGGGGAGAGAGGGGGAGAGAAAGGAGAGGGGGAGAGAGAGGGGGAGAGAGGAGGGGGAGAAGGAGTAGAGGGGAGAGAGAGGAGGAGAGGGAGAGGGAGAGGGGGAGAGGAGGGAGGGGGAGAGGAGAGAGGGGGAAGGAGAGGAAGGGGATAGGAGAGAGAGGGAGGAGAAAGGAGAGAGGGGGAGAGGAGAGGGGGAGGGAGAGGGGGAGAGAAGAGAGAGGGGGAGAGAGGAGAGAGGAGAGGGAGGAGAAAGGAGATGGGGGAGAAAGGAGAGAGGGGGAGAAAGGAGATGGGGGAGAAAGGAGAGAGGGGGGAGAATGGAGAGGGGGAGAGAAGAGACATGGGAGGAGAGGGGGGAGAGAAGAGACATGGGGGTAGAGAAAGGAGAGAGAAGAG
Organism: Oratosquilla oratoria; assembly: GCF_046742065.1. NCBI lineage: Eukaryota > Metazoa > Arthropoda > Malacostraca > Stomatopoda > Squillidae > Oratosquilla > Oratosquilla oratoria. Next base: position 4,871,124 of record NC_134794.1, on the reverse strand, counting down.
GGAGAGGGGGAGAGAGGAGAGAGATGGGGAGGAAGGAGAGATGGGGAGAGAGGAGAGGGGGAGAAAGGAGAGAGTGGAGTGAGGGGGAGGGAGTAGAGAGGGGAGAGGGGGAGAGAGGGGGAGAGAAGAGAGAGGAGAGAGGGGGAAGAGGAGGGGGAGAAAGGAGAGAGGGGATAAGGGAGAGGGGGAAGAGGAGGGGGAGAAAGGAGAGAGGGGATAAGGGAGAGGGGGGAGAGGACAGGGGGAGGAAAGAGAGGGGGGAGAGGGAAGAGGGAGAGAGGGGGAGGGTAGAGAGGTGAAAAGGAGAGAGGGGAGAGATGAGAGAGGAGAGGGGGAGGATCGAGGAGCGGGGGGGGGAGAGATGGGGAGAAGGGGGAGAGATGGGGAGAAGGGGGAGAGACGGAGGAGAGATGGGGGAGAAAGGAGAGAAGAGGAGAAAGCAGAGAGGGGGAGAGGGGGAGAGAGGAGAGAGTGGGTGGGGGAAGGGGGAGAGAGGAGAGAGTGGGGGGGAGAGGGGAGAGTGCGGGAGAGACGGAGAGAGGAGAGGGGGAGAGGGAGGGAGGAGAGATGGGGAGAAAGCAGAGAGGGAGAGAGGAGAGGGAGAGAGGAGAGGGAGAGAAAGGGGGAGAGGGGGGAGAGGGGGGAGAGGAGAGAGAGGAGAGTGGAGGGAGTGAACATGAGGGGACTTCCTAGGATGAGGTGGATGGATGGGGTGAAGGGGGCTTTGGGGAAACGGGGAATGTCTGATGAGGAAGGACGGGAGAGGACAGAAGACGGGTGAATGGAGAATGGTTGTACATGGATGATGATGTAATAGCATGAGGTGGAATGGGCGGGGGGATGGGGGGGTGAGGTAGTATGTGTGAGCAAAATTTGACGCAGCCCGAAGGGATTTCTCCCTGTCCTCTCATTTTATGTAATGGGGGGACGGAGAGGGGGGGGGTCGCCGATTTAATGAAGCGGCCTTGCTGTGGATGTGCTGTGTCTTGCGACACTGCTTCTGACCCAGGGCAGTGGACAAGGTGCAGGGATGACCCGTCATTCAGGAGGTGCTAAGATAAGAGGGAGGGTGGAGGGGTGTGGAGTGTATTCAGGGATGGAATGGGTGGGAATGATTTTATGCCTTTTTCTTTTTGGCTACCCCCCTTCTAAGGGGGAAAAAGCCTTGGTATATGTATGTATGTATGGGAAGGCTTATGGGAGGATCTTGAGAGGATTAGGAGAGGAACAGGAGTAATTGGTGAGGAACAGTGTGGATTTAGGACGGGTAGAGGTTGTGTAGATCAGATCTTTGTGGTAAGACAGATATGTGAGAAAGCTATAGGAAAGGGGAAGGATGTTTTTTGGGCTTTTATGGATCTGGAAAAGGCTTATGATAGGGTAGATAGAAAGGCACTGTGGGAGGTTATGCAGATATATGGGATAGGAGGAAAGCTTCTGGGAGCTGTCAAGAGTTTTTATGAGAGTAGTAGAGCTTGTGTCAGGATTAGAAATGGAGAGAGTGAGTGGTTCGAGGTAAAGGTGGGACTTCGTCAAGGATGCTTTATGTCGCCCTGGCTGTTCAACTTATACATGGATGGGGTGGTGCGAGAGGTAAATGCAAGGGTAGTGGGTCAGGGATTGGAGATGGTTAAAGAAAATGGAGAAAAGTGATTGCCAATAAAATACATGAACAAAAAACACAAAATTGGCAAAACTTTATCAATACACTTGATCACAAAACAAACACCAGCAAATTGTACAAAACACTCAATAACATTACATTATCCAACAGTAACACTACACGCAGCTATAATCACAACAACAGATAATCTACCCTCAATCAGACAACAAGCAAACGCACTCATAATTCAATTTGCACAGACAAGCCATCTCACTTCTCACCCTGACGACCGACGTACCATTCGACGTAAGAAAGACTTTCCCACAGACTCAGACTATACACCCTTCATAGACAGTCAGACAAAACACATAATGCATAATCTCAAGCACTCATCTGCCTGTGGCCCTGATAACATAAGCAACATCCACCTAAAACACATTGGACCACAAGGTATACACGCACTCACAAACATTGCAAACTACAGCTATTCACACAACACTATACCGGACATCTGGAAGCGTGGTAAAATAATCACCATTCCAAAACCGAACAAAGACCCAACAATCCCTACATCGCACCACCCAATCACACTTCTCTGCACCCCCTCTAAAGTCATTGAACGCCTAATACTTAAACTTGTCACACCACATATTCCCCTTGCTGACTCACAACACGGTTTTAGGCCACTACACTCCACAAACACTCTTCTGATAAACCTCACACAAAGAATTTTGGATGGCATCAATTCAGATGACCCCACCACAGAACACTTCTTATAACATTAGACATTAGTAAAGCTTTTGATGTTATCCCCCGCCACATCCTAACAAATAAAATATATAACACAGACATGCACAATAACACCAAAAGATGGCTGGCCAATTATCTGGCAGGTAGGAATCCTTACGCGTCATATAATGGCCAATCATCGCACATCAGAAACATTAAGAATGGGGTACCACAGGGCTCAGTTCTATCCCCCACACTATTTAATCTATACATGCATGACTTACCCACACCAGACACCTCAGAAATACAAATCTCTTCCTACGCAGACGACATAACAATCACATGCACACATCGTAACACAGACAAAGCTGCAGAAATAATCCAGCCATACCTTGATACACTCAACACATGGTTTATCACAGACTCAAAATAGCTCCAACCAAATCTACAGCGACACTTCTCACCAACTGGACAAAAGAACACAAATACATACCTCATCTCTACATCAACAACACTCTAATACCACACACAAACACACCGAAAATTCTTGGTGTAACATACGATACATCCATGTCTTTCAAACAACACATCACAAACATAAAAAACAAATGCATACCTAGACTTAAGTCAATCACTGGAACAACATTTGGACAAAACAAAGAAACTAATATAACAATATACAAACAATGCATACGCTCAGTGGTGAATTATGCGAGTCCTGCATGGGCTCCTAATCTCAGTGAGACACACCACAACACCCTTCAAATCATACAAAACAAAGCCCTAAAAAACAATTACAGGCTGCACAAATACAACACCTACAGACCATTTCCACCATGAAACAAAAATCCTCAAAGTCAAGGACCACCTCGACATGAGAGGCACACAAACACTTGCCGCAGCCACCACAAACACATCACACCCGCTACACTACATAGCAGAACACCCACACACACCAAGAAACATTAAAACAACACCCAAAGACCTTTATCACGCACAGATACTCTCTTCTCTTCCTCCACAACCACCAAATACCAGCGTCCGGAAACATATTCATAATCATATCACTCACCGCTCCATTAACACACTGAAAGACAACACACTGCTGTATGCCAGACCCCCTGATACACCCTTCTGAATCCTCTCTCCCACGAAAGGACAGAGTCCACCTGGCCAGTCTGCGGTACGGCCACCACCCAGCACTTCTAAGCTACCAGAAGAGGCTGGATGACTGCATTGTGAACAGCTGCCCAAGATGTAACACTTCACCCCATACCATACAACACATAATGGAAGACTGCATTATACAAAATCATGCACACAAACAACACAACATACACTCTATAAAGGATTTGTGGGAAAACCCAGTTTCGGCAGTGGCATTCCTTGGGGAGACGGGACTGCTCAGACAGTCTAGGGAACAACAACAACTATAATTCAGCATTTGCCCTTGCCTCTTTTGGTGCAAATATTAGGCCTCCACCAGGACGAGGTCCATACTGCTTCAGATTACAAGGACAAATATACCATTATGCCACAAATTTGCACCCGAATTGTGAAGATAAAAGAAAATATGGACAACTATATATAATTGAAACAAATGAAGCAAATCTTGCAGGAGTAAATGCCAATCAAAATTCTAATTGTTGGTTATCTGTTTTCTAGCAAATATCCCTTGCACTGAATGACAATCCCTATATAAATCCATACAAAAACATGAGAACTGTTGAAATTCAAGAACAAGAAAGAGCTGCAATTGAAAATGTTACTCCTAGAAAGGTAAATATGCACTTTATTGCTGGACCCGATGCAAGTGGGTACAACAATCTAACTAATGACGACAAGGTGGCAGCCATATTTGTCGGTAATGACGGGGCGCCCCCAGCACATCGTGATATTGTGGTTTATCCAATAGGAGAAGCTGAGCACAGAATATCATACCTGTCATGCCATTTAGATCCAATGATATATCCTATACTTTTCCCCAATGGCGAGCCTGGATGGCACATCATTATGCCACATGTAGAACATCTACAAACAAGGACTCGAAATAAAGTAACAATGCAGGAATTTTACGGATATCAGCTGGCTATTAGAAAGGTTTCAGTGCAATCCACAGAGCGGGAAAATTATTTCAGCAATACATTGTAGACGCCTATGTTAAGGTGGAAGGTTGTCACAATTTCAAAAACAATACCAGGATGAAACTATAACTAATTTTTCAGGATACCCTCTACATAGAAGACGAAATAATGGGGAAACTGTCCAAGTTGGAACATATGAAGTAGACAAAAAGTTTGTGTCCTATAATACATATCTGTTTAGGAAATATTGCGTGCACATTAATGTTGAAATATGCACTTCAGTTAACAGTGTTAAATATATCTTTAAATACATTTATAAGGGGCACAATTGTGCAATGATGGAGGTAAACATTTACAATACAGCCAAAAATGAACAAACTAATGGAAATGTGTATGACAATGCAGTCAACAATGAACAAGCTAATGGAAACTAGTACATACATATACCAAGGCTTTTTCCCCATTACAAGGGGGGTAGCCAAAAAGAAAAAGGCATAAAATCATTCCCACCCATTCCATCCCTGAATACACTCCACACCCCTCCACCCTCCCTCTTATCTTAGCACCTCCTGAATGACGGGTCATCCCTGCACCCTGTCCACTGCCCTGGGTCAGAAGCAGTGTCGCAAGACACAGCACATCCACAGCAAGGCCGCTTCATTAAATCGGCGACCCCCCCCTTCGGGCTGCGTCAAATTTTGCTCACACATACTACCTCACCCCCCATCCACCCGCCCATTCCACCTCATGCAATCACAACATCATCCATATACATTCTCCATTCACCCGTCTTCTGTCCTCTCCCGTCCTTCCTCAACAGACATTCCCCTCTTCCCCAAAGCCCCCTTCACCCCCGTCCATCCACCTTGTCTTTCGTGCAGGTATGTGTCTCCACCAGAAGCATTTTGGAGACATCAGAATTCAAAATGCACAGACAGTCCCACACAGTGTAGACTTGCGCTGCATTTACCTGATGAACAGCAAGTGTACTACAGACCAGGAGAGCAGCTGCACGAGCAGAAGGCCGTGACACACATCTGACTGCCTGGTTTAAGATTAACCAAACTGATGAACATGCTAGAAACTATTTGTATGTTAATATCCCTGAACATTACGTATTTAGCAAGCAGACTACAACATGGACTCGAAGAGTATGTTTTCAAAACATTGTCACAAGAATGTATTCAGCAAGTCCACGAAATGGTGCGAAGTTTTACTTGAGGATTTTACTTCTGCACGTTCCAGGAGCTACTTCTTTCAGAGATCTGAGAACTGTTGAAGGTGAAGTTTTTGGAGCATTTAAAGAAGCATGTGTTCGATTACGCCTTCTTGATGATGATAACGAACTACAAGCATCATTGACAGAAGCAGCAGCATAACAAATGCCTAGACAACTGCTAAACATGTTTGCAATGATGTGCATGTTCAATGAACCAATCAAAGCACTACAGCTGTGGAATGAAAACAAAAAGTTTATGATTGAAGATCTCTTACTAAGACATGACAATGCCACTGCAGAAAATGTGGCTCTTCATTTTGCCAATAATATCTTGAAGGAAAATTGTATGAACTGCATCAAGGTTGGTCTTCCTGAACCAGTGGGAGAGCCTCCAAGAAATGAGAATAATGAAGAAAATCTTGTGGTAAATGCTAACTTATTAAATGCTGAACAGAGGGATGTATTTAATTGCATTGTTCATGCAGCTGAAGCAATCGTTAGAGGAGAAGAGCCCAATAATAGATTGTTTTATTTGGATGCACCTGGAGGTTCCGGGAAAACATTCCTCTTCAATATGATGCACGGTTATCTTGTGTCAAACAATTTAACTGTATGTACTTCTGCTTGGACTGGCATTGCAGCAACGCTTTTGAAGAATGGCAAAACCCTCCATAGCATTTTCAAACTCCTAGTCCCTCTGAGTGAAAGAAGCGTATGCAATGTAGCTCCAAATTCAGAACAAGCAACCATTCTCAGGCAAATTAAAGTTTTTATAATTGATGAAGCAATTGTCAATAGCTTTCAGTGCATAGGCAGGTATCATTGACGCTTCATCAATTACACATATACCAAAAAGCCTTGGTATATGTATAATTGATGAAGCGTCAATGATACCTGCCTGTGCACTGAAAGCTATTGACAATTGCTTGAAAGATATCATGAGCAACAACAGTAGGTTTGGTGGAAAAATTATTGTCTTAGGAGGAGATTTTAGGCAAATACTTCCAGTTGTTCCTAGAGCTCCAGCTACTGCTGTCCTGGAAGTCTCCCTCAAGCGCTCTCCTATGTGGGATGAATTTCATCAGCTACAACTGACTCAAAATATGAGGGCAAATGAAAATTATCAAAAATTTTCCTGGTGGCTCCTTCAACTTGGAAATGGATTAATCCAAAGTACTCTCGATAACGTCTCAGAAGATACGATTGACATCCCTGAGGCGTGTGTTTGCAATAACTCTCTTAAGTGACTTATTTTACCATTGTACACACGAAGAAATGAAAACTCGAGTGATACCATCTCCTAAAAATTCAGATTGCTTAACTATAAATGAAGAAATTTTGGCCATGTTACCTGGTGAAACCAAAACATACTAAAGTACAGATTCTGTAACATCTGAAAATGAAGCAGAAGCAATGAACTACCCCTTGGAATTGATCAACTCTCTTGCACCTTCCGGAATGCCACCTCATCGCCTAAATTTAAAAATTGGAGCCATCATTATGCTGCTAAGAAACCTCTCAATAACACAAGGCCTATGCAATGGAACACACTTGGAGGTACTTCGGCTAAACGAGCATAGTATTGAAGCTGCAATAATAGGTGGATCTCATGCTCATACCAAGAATCAGACTCAGTCCAAGCGATGCAAACATTCCTTTCATACTTCATAGGACCCAATTTCCAGTTTGTCCTATTCCATGACGATCAATAAAGCTCAGGGTCAAACATTCAACAAAGTTGGCATTAATTACAACATCCATGCTTTACTCATGGGCGGCTCTATGTTGCCATTTCAAGGGCAAGGGCAATGGAAAGTGTAAAAGTTAAAGCAACTCATCAAAACCACTCTAATCATGGCCAAAGAAGAGGGATAACCTTTACTAGAAATATTGTTTATAGAGATGTGTTGTAAATTCATAATACCAGTTTAATCATGGCCAAAGCAAAGGAATATTACTTATAGAGAAGTGTTGTAAATTTATAATAGATCCATTTCACTTTATTTTTTTTTTTCACTGAATTAAACAAATGTAAATATTGTATATATATATATTTTTTTTCTCGTCAGAATTTTAGAAGTTTTTTTTTTCCCTTTCACAGTGATGGTAAGGTTTTACAGAAACCATCACAAGACCCCATGAAAATTTTCACGGGTTCTGCTAGTAACACATTAATACAGTTCAGTGTGGAGTGACCCACATAGAAAATGATTGTGGCAACCAGGCTAACGAGTTGCAAGTGAAAGACGCCCTAAGATGGTGGAAGGAACGAGTTAATTGGGGGGCAAAATATGCACTTCCAATGTTAAATGTAACCACTTCACTCCGGGCATTCAAACTGTGCGCGGGCCAGCAATACGGGACGGGAGGCCGGCGCGCGATTACGAATGTGTTTCAGGGAAAACTTATACGTTTCCGCTTATAATCAGGGTGCTAATTGTTCAATTGAAAATCTGATAATACTGTGAGAATCCTCATAAAATTCTGCTAATAAAAATGCATTTACCTTTGAATGTTGACTCACAAAGTTGTGAATTATTGACTGATAAAGAGAAGGCAAGTTGAAATTTTCTTTGTAGACAATTTATTCAGCGTTCAAAACTCGATATATATATTGTCGTTTTTCATGATTTTTTTGTTTGTTATGTTACTACAACTAATAACGAAGCCATTGATATAATATCCATAAGGATGAGTGCAGTCTTTGGTAGTAAAAAATAATTGATTATGGAAATACTAGAGCGGAAACAATTGAGCTTAGCCAATCACTAACTTCAATAAAGCCTAACCAATGACATCTCGTTTTTATCTGCAATTACACCTTTTGCTGTTAATTGATATTAGTCATGACAACAAGTGTTTACATAATGAACGTGATATCTCGAGGTGAGAAAAGTGAAGCTCGTCTTCTTCCAGACATGGAGCTGGAGTTTCATTTCTCTGTAAGTATTTACTTCATTACCTAGTTGAAAATAAACAATATGCTGTATAACAATAAACAATGTATATATCACTGGTTTTTTTTTGTTTGTTTGTTTGTCATTTCTCTGTAAGTATTTACTTCATTACCTAGTTGAAAATAAACAATATGCTATATAAACAATAAACAATGTATATATCACTTTTTTGTATCATTCTTTTTTTTATAGCTTGGGAATACCATTATGAAGGTAAATTACTACCAAGCTGAGGGTAGAGATTCCACCCCACCACTCCAGGAAGTACTTGGGCAATGGGGGGCAGGAGGAAGCCGAACCACCACCCCGCCCACCACTAACACCACCACCACCCCCACCAATTTTGAACAATAAAAAAAAAAAAAAAATGATATGTTGTTTTATTTACCTTTCCCATTGATCATGAAAATATGAGAGAGATAGAGAGTGTGTATTTACCTAGTTGTATTTACCTAGTTGTATTTTACGGGAAGGGGAGCTATGCTCGTGGGGTCTCGTCTTCATATCTCATTTTATCTAAACTATTTTTAAATTCATGTATTGTTTTTGCACACACCACTTTCTCATCTAACTTGTTCCAACTGTCTATTACTCTGTGAGGAAAGCTGTTCTTTTTCAAATCTCTTCTATAGCTGTCTTTTTTTATTTTCTTTCCGTGTCCTCTTGTATTTCTGTCATCCCATTTTATCAGATTCTCTCTATCAGTAATTTCTATGCCTTTCATGATTCTGTAAATAGCTATCAAATCTCCTCTCTCTCTTCTTTGCTCTAGTGTCTGTAGTTTAAGTTTTTGTAGTCTCTCTTCATATGATAGTTTTGAGTGTTGGTGCCAGTTTTGTGATTGCTCTTTGTATTCTTTCAAGTTTTTTTATACATTTTTTTGTACTTGGTGACCATATCGTTGCTGCATATTCCAATCTTGGTCTTATCAGGGTGATTAGGATTTTCCTCACCATTTCTTCATCCAGGTATGTAAATGCCACTTTGATTGTTCTTATTAAATTATAAGTTTCTCCAAAAATCTTATTTATATGTTTCTTATATGTTTTTTATATGTCATAACAATGACTCCCAGGTCCTTCTCATTTTCTACTTTTTTTATTCCTTCTTCTCCCAAATTATATGATCCTGTTATTCTGTTTTTGCTTTTTCCAAACTCCATTATACTACACTTTTTTGTATTGAACTCCATCTCCCACTTCCTACTCCATTCTTGTACTTTATTTAGATCTCTCTGTAGTGATTCACAATCTTCTTCAGTTTTCACTCTTTTCAGTAGTTTTGCATCATCTGCAAAGAAGCTCATATAGCTTTCAATTCCTTCATCCATATCATTAATATATATAGCAAACATTATTGGGTCCAGAACTGTTCCCTGCGGGACACCGCTTATTACTTCATTCCATTTTGAGTGCTGATCTCTTATCACTACTCTCATTTTTCTTTCTTGCAAAAAGTCTTCCATCCAAATTAGCAATTTACCTTGTATTCCTCCTTCATATTCTAATTTCTTAAGCAACTTCTTATGTGGTACTTTGTCAAAAGCTTTTTTTAGGTCTAGAAATGCACAATCAGCCCATCCATCTCTTTCTTGTATTATATCTATTAGCCTTGAATAGAAACATATTAAATTGGTGACGCATGATCGTCCTTGTCTGAATCCAAATTGTCTTGGATTTAGTACGTTGTTTTTTTCCAAGTATTTTACCCATCTACTTTTGATAATTCTCACATATTTTTGCTATTGTACTTGTTAGAGAGACTGGTCTATAGTTGGTAGGTTCTTCTTTATTTATATAGGTACTATATTTGCTTTTTTCCAATCTTCTGGAACTTTTCCTTCTTTTAAGGAACTGCTTATTATGCTATGTATTTTGTCTGCCAGTTCATTCCTGCATTCTTTCAGAATCCAGTTTGCTATTTCATCTGGCCCATGCGATTTTCTGACATCAAAATTACCCAAGTGTGTCAATATTTCATTCTTTGTTACTTCTATTTCTTCCATAGGGGGGACTTTTTCTTTCCACTCAATCTCTTCAGGTTGTATGTTCTCCCTTGTAAACACTGATTTAAAATGTTTGTTCATAATTTCTGCCATTTCCATTTCCTCAGTGTATTCAACTCCTCCTTGTCTTAATTTCTCCAATATTGTTTGGTTTTCAGTTTATTGTTTACAAATCTGTAGAATAGTTTTGGTTGATCTTTACACTTTTCTATAACATCTTTTTCATATTTTCTTTTTTCCCCTCTGCACTTTTGTACATATTCATTTCTATAACCAGTATATATTTTCCATTTTTCAGGTCTTCTGTCTTTTTTCCATCTGGTCCAGGCTTTGTCTCTTTTGTCTTTTAACTCCCTACAACTTTTGTTGTACCAGCATTTTACATATTCTTTTTCTTGTTTTTGTCTTGGGACATACTTTTCCACTCCTTTTTTGTAAATTTTTGTCAAAATATTCCATTTCTCTTCCACTGATGTTTCTTCTTTGTATATTTCTTCCCAGTTTTCTTGTTGAAAGAATTCTCTTATTTTATCAAAGTTTGTTTTTTCATACATCATTCTTCCTTTTCTATATTGTTCATTTCTTTTCATATATTTTTCTTCATTAAGTTCCAGTTCAATCAATATGTGGTCACTTTTACCTATTGGTGTTTTATATTCAATCTTGTCCACTATTCTAGGTTTCTGATGTAATTATTAAGTCTAGCCTCGATGGTTCTTCTTCATTTCTATACCTAGTGTTCTCTTGTATCCATTGTGTCATTGAATGGTCAGTAATCATCTCAAGTAGAGCATTTCCCCATGAGTCATCACCACTCTTTACTGTCATTTCTTCCCAGCAGATTTCTTTGCAATTAAAGTCGCCCATCATAACTATTCTTCCTCCGTCTTCCATTATTTTAGTTAATGCTATCTTTGTGTCCTCTAACATACTTTTATGTTCACTCTCCTCCCATGAGGCTGTTTTCGGAGGCACATAATTGATCACAAATTTTCTTCTCTTCTTATCTCCGTCTTCCACTTCTATCATAATCATCTCTACTGTATTCTTTCCATATATGACACCTTTCACGTTTATATCCTTCTTAGTCAGGAACATAACTCCACCCCCTTGTTTTTTTCTCTCTGTTTCTAATCCAATAATTGTATGCATCATGTCCTACACTGTTGGGTGGTAGTGGGCCTTTTAATTTTGTTTCTACAATTCCCATTATGTCCGGTTCTTTTTCTTTCAAATAATCATTCAGTTCATTCAATCCTGTTATCAATCCATCTATATTTGTGTAAGACGCTCTTAGTTTTCTGCCACTTCCATTGTGTTCTCTGTTTCCCTTATGTTTTTCTTTTGTATGTCGAACTGCTTTATTTTCATGTTCACTACTCTCCAATAGAATCTCTCTTTCTCTGACTCCGTTCTTTCCTCGTTTTTTGCCTTAGCTTCAAGTCTTTTCTGCTTTTCTGCCTCTCTTTCCTCCTTATTCATTTCTCTTTTTATCCATACCTTTTTATATTGATCATTTGTTGCTAGTTTCCCTGTTTTGGATAGAATTTTCTCTGCCGTTGTTTGTGACCTGAATTTAATCTTAATTGGTCTGGTCTTATCTGTACTATATTTTCCGAGTCTGAATTTTTCCTCAATTTCCTTTATAATTTCTGGTTCATCTTCCTGGACTAATTTTAATAAACTGCTTACTCTTTCATTTTCCTCCTTGATTCTTGCGGTTCTATCTGGGTTATGTTTCTCTTCCATTCCTAATATAATTATACATTTCTTTTTGTCAGCTAATTCTCTTACTATATTCTCCTTCTTTCTCATCACTTTAATAACTGAGTCTTCATTATGTTCTTTCAATTGCTGTTTGACTATGTCAGTGAATGAGACCTTATTCCCTTCTTGGGTTGTCCTCCAATTTTTAGCTTCTGTATCTATTTTCTCTCTGTTTTCATTACTATTCTTCTTCAATTTCTCATTCTCCTCCTTTACATTTCCTAACTGTCTTTTTAGGTCCTCTTTCTTCAGTTAAGTTTCTGTTTGCCTTCTCTAGTTGTTCCAACCTTTCAATTCTTTGGAAAATGGAGTCAACATTACCTAACTTATGTTCCAAGTCCTCTATCACCTTATCAACTCTCTCCTCTAGTCTTATCAGTCGGGGGGGAGGGGTTGTGTCCCCCCCACCCTCTTTAAATCCCTGGAACATATTCTCGTCACTTTCTACTGTATTGCTCCTCTCTATACTTCTAATCTTTACATTTTTATTAGACATTTCATCCTCACTCAGCCTTTTGTTTACCTTTCGCTTGTCTGGCTGGGCCAAGTCTACTCCCTCCTCATTTCCTTCCATTTCCCTCAGTAATCCCTCCCCTTTTCCTCTTTCCCTACTTTCCCACTACTCCACGAGCAATTTCCCCCCCACCCTGTAAAAACACTAGGCACTTCTCTTTGCGTTGGGATCCACAGACTTCAGTTTTCTTCAGAACGTCATCCAAGCCGTCCATTCGCTGAAGTGTGTGTGTGTGTGTTTACTTAGTCTTTGTATCACGTGTTGGACTCGTGATCGACAGCTATTTCCCTCCTGGAAGAGAGCTCAGATCTCGTAGGTCCGATCTATGGGTAATGCTATGACCTTACACACATACATCCCCCCCCCAACTCCCCGCCCACGAGAGACCCAACTCCCCACCCACGAGTGTGTGTGTGTGTGTGTGTGTGTGTGTGTTTACGCACAAGCATATCCTGTTTTCCTGCACGCCTTCTTATCACTCTCCCTCTCCCTCTGACCTTGTATCGAATACAGCAGAAACAGTTGAGCCTTTGACCTGGTAAGACATGAGCGAACAAAGTGATGTTGAATGGGTGCCGACCCATTCTAGTGACACGGAGAGTGAAGACACCCTTGAGGGTGATTTCACTGATGATTTATCAAGTGAGGAAGAGCAAGTGGTTAGTGATGGATGGGAATTGCTCGCTGATCCATTCAGCGATAACCGCCCCGACGAGGTGCCTCCCCTCACTGCCTTATATGAAGGCATAAATGAAGCATTGGAAGGCTATAACTGTAATACACCGTTAGATGCCTTCACATTGTTTCTTAGTGAAGAGGTGATGAACACATTATGCCAGTGGATAAATGAAAAAGCAGAATGCTTTTTCAATGTGCATCCAGAGAAAAAGAGGAAGATACACAATCTTGTATGGAGGGAAGTGACAAAAGGTGACCTGTACACTTTCATAGCCCTTGTGTTAGTAATGGGTCTGAATCAACTTCCTCAGATGCACGATTACTGGGCAAGTGACTGGATAAGAACTGGATCACCAGTGTTTTGTTCCGAGGTGATGAGCAGGGATAAATTTTTTAGCATAATGAAGTTCTTGTGCTTTTCATCACCTGCGAAGGTAGTAAAAACTGACCCTCGCACACGTATTGAGCCATTTATGTGCTTGCTTAGAGAAAACTGCCAGATGGTCATGAGACCTGGACGCCATGTGGCAGTTGATGAAGCCCTTATCTTGTGGAAAGGGCGGCTTCACTTCAGGCAGTACATAAAAAGTAAGAGAGCAAGATTTGGAGTGAAACTTTACGTGCTATGCCCATCAGACAAGAATTGGAATGGCTATTCGTGGAATATAGATCTGTACTATGGTAAAGATACCTACCAGGTATAAGATGAGTCTGCCTCCCACTTATCTGTATCAGAGAGAATTGTTGTCTCTCTGATGAAAGATCTGCTAGATGAAGGGAGGCATGTCATAACTGACAATTGGTACACTAGCCTGAGATTGGCTAGGTACCTGGAGCAGAGAACGACAATGATTACTGGCGTTGTGAGGTATGGAAGAGGGCCTCCTAAGGAAGTGCAGGACATGGCACTGGAAACTTACCAAACAGCATTTGCGAGAAATGGCAATGTACTCATAGTGAAGTGGGCGGACAAAAATGATATTGTAGTTCTGACTACCAAATACCATGCTGGTATGGTAGAAAAAAACAAAACTTATTTTGGAAATAAAACCATATTCTACAATAAGCCACTACATATTGAGAAATATAATGAAAAGATGGGCAGTGTAGATCTAGCAGATCAATTACCTGAACCATACACTCCACATAGAAAAAGTATGGCATGGTTCAAGAAAATAGGAATACACATGATCTTCAGGATGGTGCTGAATGCCCATATTACTTTCAAAAATATCAGTGATGAAAAGACTCCTCTCCTGGACTTTATCACTTCACTGGCTAAAGAAATCTTGCTTGAACACAATATGGGGGCAGCTGTGCTGGCAACGTTCTTCACACAGAGAAGAAAAGAACTCAGGAGAGGGGGCCGCCGTTCATTTGAAGAAACCCACCAGTTTGTGAAGCGGGAGACAAGAACGAAGAAAAGATGCAGAATCTGTTACCCTAAATGTAGGGAAACAATCTACTTCTGCCCTGGATGTGAAGACCAACCAGGCTTGAGTTCCATGGAGTACTTCTACATCTGGCACAAGCCTGGCAGCAGCAAGCCTAAAAGAAAGAGGTACTGAGAGAGATGAGAGACAATGGGTTGTAAGGCATCATAGACAGAGGAAGAGCCCATCCCTGGTAAAAATAAACCCTCTGGTCGATGACGATGTCTTATGCTAACCCCCAGGGGGTGATGGAGTAATCCAGGCAAAGGCTAACCTCCTCCTTTCCCTTCACTGGAATCATTTGCTATTCCTACTCTGACCACACACATACCTCCTCCCTCCCTATCTCTTTCTCTCTCTCTTCCTCCCTCTCTCCCTCCCTTTCTTCCTCTCCGTCTCCTGATAATGCATCACAGAATGTGTGCGTGTGTGTGTGTGTGTGTGTGTGTGTGTAAGAGGGAGAGAGAGAAAGAGATCAAACAAGTTACCAGTCATATAGAAATAAACCCTCTTGTCGATGACGATGTCTTATGCTAACCCCCAGGGGGTGATGGAGTAATCCAGGCAAAGGCTAACCTCCTCCTTTCCCTTCACTGGAATCATTTGCTATTCCTACTCTGACCACACACATACCCCCTCCCTCCCTATCTCTCTCTCCCTCTCCTGATTATGCATCACAGAATGTATGTGTGTGTGTGTGTGTGTGTGTAAAAGGGAGAGAGAGAGAGGGGGGGGAGGGAGAGAGCAGAAGTCAGATAAGTTACCAGTCGTATGACCTACAGCCTATAACTCACTGCTGCTGGTTGCCCAGGGAGGGAGGGACGATGCCCTGCAGCCTATACCTCACTGCTGCTGGTTGCCCAGGGAATGAGTGAGGGTGGGAGGGAGGGAGAGAATGAGTTCAGTGGGGGAAAGCAAGCGCATATCTATCTTTGTCACCACCCTTCCCGCTGCCCTACCACCCGAGCGTCCAGCTCAGAGAGAGAGAGAGAGAGAGAGGGGGGGAGGGAGTGAGTGAGTGAGTGAGGGAGGGAGAGAATGAGTTCAGTGGGGGAAAGCAAGCGCATATCTATCTTTGTCACCACCCTTCCCGCTGCCCTACCACCCGAGCGTCCAGCTCTGAGAAAGAGAGAGAGGGTAAGGAGGGAGAGGGAGGGAGGGAGGGAGGGAGAGAGAGATAGAGAGAGATGAGCGAAAGAGAGAGAGAGAGAGAGAGAGAGAGGAGGGAGGGAGAGAGACAGCTTTACCTAATGAGACTTCCTCAATGTAGATAGAAGGCGGGGCATATTGTAGCTCATTATTGTGATTTGTGGGAACAAGGATGGTGGGAGGAGCAACAGAATCCCAAGTACAGCATACAGAATCTTTACTTACTACCAGTACAATATACGAGATAACGCAACAAGAGTGGAAACAAAATTAAATCATGACGCCTACGTGTCCGCACCGTATATGCTGTTGGGCTCTCATGACGCCTACGTATGCGGCACCGTATGGAAGTGGTTAACAACATTCTGATCAGTTTCTCAAAAAAAGAAAACCTTCATCTAACCTAACCTTTCGAAATTGAAACATTTCTTTTCCAAAAATATGCTTTGGATGCCAAGTAAAAACAAAATTTTGAGTCAAGTCTAATGCATGTCCTCCAAACCTGGAGATTGAGTCAGATTTCATTCATGCTGTACTATTCAGCATAACCATTACCCATGCAGTTGACTCCAGGACTGTAAGGATAATTCCAAATGACATTTGAAACGGTGGGTAGGATATGTCCGTGTAACTACACTTACTATATCTGTGCCAAGGCGCTCACTGTTACCATTCTCTACCACGGCAGCATTCTCCAGTTCCTGCAGTCTTTTTTTTTCCCTGCCTTCCTTTCCTTTTTTTCTTCTTTTCTCTTTCTTCTTTTTCCCATTCATGCAATTTAGCCTCTCTTCCTCCAGAACGGTAGCCCACATAATGCAGCCAATCCTTTATTACTGTCTCCACCTCATCAGCTGCGGCAAAAGATGTGGATGGGTTTTTTTTTTTGTACAGCTCCTGAAATAAACAAATGAATACGTAAAGTCCATAATATTTTATCTAAAGGTATTTCCCAACATGACCAGAACATGTTATTTTGCAACTACGGTACATGAACTAGCAATGACTAGGCTGTATACACTGAATAGGCACGGTAAAATCACCAATAGGACATATTGTACAGTAATGTTGCAGTGAATTTAGACCACCAATGCTTGGCCTGAGAAATGGCAATTACAGGTAAAACATTTTTTCAATGTGAGCATTTTGTGAGGTGAGAATATTTTCAAGATTCACACATTTTGCATAAATTTTCAAGTCTAAAGTTTAGAGTTGACAGCCTAACCAGTATGAAGCATTTTTGGCAACAAGTTACTTGTTGTGCCACCCAGCAAATGGCATCCAAATACAGGAGTAACAATGGATGATGTCGTCTGCACGGGCTCTGTATATGAAAAGAATATTCACAGCTAATAGGACATGTAGGAAAAAGTGGAACTTACCTAATACTACATCACTCAGAAGAAGAGCCTTGAAACTTGATTTTTCCCCCCTCCCCATCCAGTTAAATTGGAGAGCAAGTTCACTGGTCAACAATGCCTTTAGTATCCTATTTGTTGCTTCGGTTGTATTGGCTCCTCCAAGGATACTCAGGTTTGCAATCTGGAAATTAAACAAATTATTTACTTGTATCAGCATTAATGATGTAAGCATCACATATAAAAATATGACTTTTTTTTATTGCCTAAGACAACACTGCTTTGCAAAAAGTGGGACATTGAAAGTCGTGTATACCGTGGACCTAATAACTAATACCTAATCATACCTAAATACTGATGTAATTTTTTTTTACTAAAAAAAGTAGGAATGTACATGTACGTCATTAATAACAAAATGTGATGTGAAGTACGTTCAGAAATGCAAGCCTTAATTAAAGCACCTGTCAACATGGTCAAGGACTATATCAGGCACCAAACTGACTTTCAAAGGCACATTTTGGTTACTGTCCCACATGTTGGCATGTGCACTGCAATTTTCACAACAGTTAGCCATTGCATGTCAGAGACAAGAGAAAAACACAATTTGACAGGCACAGAACAATCCTACACCTTGACAGGTACTTAACAAAACTAATTTGGGATGTGGAAATGTAGACATTCTCTACAATTAAATGTGTGTTTGATAAAAGCTTGCATCTCTGGTCATGCAATTGCACGGGTAAGAATTTCAGCAAAGCTCACTCACTAGATTTCCCTTGAAGGCCTTATCTTTTAGCCTCTCTTCCAGATCTACAATTTGAGGAAGGGATGTCAGGGGCAGATTCATCCCCAATCTCTTCTGTATCTTCTTCACTTGTACTTGTAGCTTGCCTGTTACCAGACCGCTGAATTGCATGTAGCAATTGTGTGTTCTCCAGGGCCCGTGCATTCACCATTTCTAAGAGTGGGATTATTTGGCGTTCTGCAGCTGCATGTAAATAAAATTAATAAACTATTATAAAATATGTGTCTGATCAGCCTGAAAAAAAATGTTCCTCCAGAATTATTTCAAGAATTGAAACAGTATGTCAACTGACAGCCAGTTAGCCAGTAGACATTTTCTACCTGCAAAACCAGGAACCTATCTGAAAGGGGGGGGGGGGGGTTGAAGTCTTAGCCTTAAGCCTTAGGGAGTTCTGGTTAAAAAGATTGAGGAAAATGACAATGTTATAGGTACTATGCTATTATGTAGCATAGTAGCTGTTTTAGGTTTTAAACATCCTTTCTGAGCTATTTCGGGGTGTACTGGAAGTGAGCCACAGGATAGGGCTTGATATTGCAGTGAATATAAACACACGAGTGCAAGCAACTGGTGCAGGAACACTGGCTTCTCCCACTTCTGAAGATTGTATCGTGCAGCGGGTTTGTGTGAAGTAGAGATTTGTGGCAGCTTTGGAAGCTGTGCACCCACCTCCAGGACTGGCATGACGACTGGTGCTTGCGATTTCAAGACTTGGAGGTACTACTTGTAGCAGTGTTGGCAGCACTAGTATCGATGTTCTTCAAGGATTTGGAGGAGGGCTTGGTGGTGATGGTGGCAACTTTTTTTTTTATGACATGTATGTTATCATCCTCTTCTTCACTTTCGCTACTTGTTAGATAGCGAGCAGCAGGTCTGTTAAACAACGAGACAAAAGATCAATTAATTACAACCAGTAGGATGAACTCTGCAGCAGTAGGCAGCAAACTGTTCAGATATCAAGTACATATATGTATAGTATATCCATTAGCCTAATTGTGCATGTACAGTGTCAATAATAATGGGTCAATCAAAATACTTGTGCATATCACGTGAACATGACGGAAGGACAGCAAAGTGATATCCTGCATTGGAGCACTCTTAAATCTGTTGTGTTGTAGGAGGTCATATCAATTGTGAGTGCAAATCCAGTTAAATGTAAATGCATACAATTTTGTACTAAATTTATTTACATTCCACCAGAAACATTGCATTCTAAAAATGTATGATTTATTGACCACATCAGCATGCCATAGTTTCATGTATAGAAAACTATACCGGTACAGGTAAAATACAGCACAAATCCTGCGTCACTCTTCTTGTCCGGCAGTTGACACCAAGCAGTTTATTCAATCACATTCACTTTTAGAATTTGGTTTTAATGGTATCACATGAATATGATCATTCTCGAGATGCCTTTAGCTATTGCTCAGCTGCCTAGTTATCTTCGCTTCCTTTATGGGGAGGGGGGATGTCATTCTCCTCATCACCTGTAGAAAGCAAGGTCTGATGTCATTTCGGCTCTAGAGGGCTTTTTCCGACATGCCTCGTAGTTGCCTTAAAACAAAGAAAATTTGAAAGGCTTAAAATAAATTAGACACTATGTTATTAGAAATAAAGATCCGACCTCAATGTCATCAAATTGTCACTTGTCAGGAATGAACTGTGGCCAGACCGTCGTCTTGCTATGTGGTGAATACAATGTATTACTGTCAGGCCCTACATGTAACACAACCTTCAGACTGCTTTGCAAATGGCCAACTTCATGAAACTTTGTTTTAAAGCTATGCCTATGTCCATGCTTTTCTGAAGGCCAAGGCAGTGCATTTACATGTACATCAAAAACATACCCCTGCATGCAACAAGCGTACAACACGAGGAACACAACTGAATCTATTCAACTCACCTGCTTGATGAATAACCCTTACTTCATACGTTTCCCATCCTTGTATCAGATCTGCCTGTTCTTGTACTGCTGCCCTGCGCAATTTCGATTCTGTAAGTTTGCTCGGCCAGAAACAATACGACTTTTTCTCCTTTGCAAAGATCAATTTTGTCGGGACCATGTCTACGTTAACCTCGTCCACAAATACCACTACAGAATACAATTCATCTTCACCTACAATACAGAAAGGTACCCGCTGTCAGATTACTTGCAATTATCAATAAAGATGGAAATTTGATAATTTCAGCTTCCATGTAAGGCACCAAAACTGAGAACTAATGGATGAGGACTAAGAAGTTTCATTCTTGTTCAAGTGACTCCAAGCAATTTATCATATACAGCAACATTCAAAGGGATTGTGATGATCTAGGCCTATATCACATGGCTCCTACAAAATTTTAGTTAGCAACAAGAGTCCAGCCCTACAATTTAGGTTGTGAAAATTAACCCAAGTGTCCATATGACCACAGTAGTGAAGAAAAAAATGACAGACAATGGTGAAAAAATGACCAGATGGCATGTCTGGAGATACTGACAGAGCTGAAACTACCAATTTCCACTACATGTAAACACACAATTTTTACATGCACCTACTCTAACCAACAGACTTAGCATAGGCCTATCTTGGGAGAGGGATAACAATACTTAAGTGCTCTTCAGATTCATCAAAGGTACATGTACATCATGTACTGGGTACATACATGTACTGACACTATTGTTCACAAAATGCATTTTTTTAAACGGGCATGCATGCTCTGACATCACATTGATGTTTTCCAATAACATGAATAATAGACGAGAATTTTGCCCATCTGGGTAAAAGAAAAGTTTTGAAATTCAAAGATATCCATCCACAAACATGCAACCTTAAATTAAATGGAGTGCAAAAATGGGATGCAAACCCATTCATTATGATATGGAAAAAAAAAAAAAAAAAACTTAGCTGTGACATCCTGAACAGGTACAGTGCAAAGCTCACGAGACAATTTGGAAACCCCCATGTATTCCTAAATCCTGCAAACTCAGTGGATAGGTAAAAAATGCTATTTTCTTGTTGAGCTTGTTTACAATAAGGTAGTGGCCAGATTCATTCTGAAGGATATTCTTAACAACTGTGACATTGTTTCCAACCTTGATGCAGTTGTTACCCTGGTATGTTGAAATCAATTCTAGGTTGCTGCCTAGACTCGCATGTACTTCTTTGTACTGAACACTGCAACAAAAACCAGCTGGAATAGGGCCTGCAAAATACATTATTTTTTTTTTTTTTTCTTTTTTACCAGTAACAGCTGCCTGTTCTTCCTTGGGTGAATTGCAGAACATGCTGTACTCAGAAAGGCATCGAATAACCTGCTGAGGAGGGAACTTGGGTTTTCGAACCAACTTCTGAAGGAAGTGTTTACGTGGGAAGGCTGAGACATTATTTAAATTGCCAAACAACCTGACATCTTCAGCCAGGTGAATTAGTCCATGCACATTATAGACAATTTGATCCTTACCATACATGTCTGACAAATTTTTTACAAACAATAGAATGAGCTTATGGGCATAATTAGAGTACTGCATTGAAAGTGAAGGGCTCAACATAATGTAGATAGCAACAGAAAACAAAAGGAAGTTTTTGTACATCTTGTCAGGTAGCTCATCAGCTAAAACAACAGGCTCCGTAAAGTAAGAACTGATGAAATTCAGTAGCTTTCCAACAATCTTTCTCCTGAATTCATCTGGGTTTTCTAGCAAACCCTCTTGGAACATAGTTCCTCATATTGCATAACAAGTCTGACAAAACTGCAGCAGTCCTTGAACCTAACCTAACACTTCGAGGACCTTTGCACCAAAGATTAAGCAGTCGTCTAGTGACACCAAGGACACAAGGTGCATATAATCTAGTGGAAATTCAGAGATGCCTACAAGGGGTGATGGGCCAAGGTGATGCTCTTCATCAATTTGATGGGCAAATTCATAATCAGTCCTGTGGGGTGCATCTAGTACCAGAAATGTCATCTTCTTCAACCAGACACCGACTTGTTTGCATCTTTCACAGCCACTCGAACCAGAATGCCCCTTACAGTTCTTTAAACAAAGGCTCGGGCTGGTGCATCACAAATGAATGCTGAAATACGAACTGGTATGACTCTACCATCAAATGTAACACCTTCACATTGGACAAGTTTCATATCTTCAATGAACTGTTTCAAGAATGCTGACGGTGGATCACTTGGCTTAGAAGAACCATAAACCAACCCTACAATAAATGGGTCTTTGTGAACTGGATGCTCTAGCATGCCTAAAATAGGTCAGAACTGATCAAGTGAACTCTTCCATATTGGAAGTGATCAAGTTTGAGCTGCCAATGATGGATACATTTTCAATCTTGAAATTATTCCTGGTTCCAAACCAAAATGATAGTATGACCCACCAGCAACCTCTCTTATACCTGTTACTGTCTCAGTGCGCATTGATGTCCTCGGGTCTTTGGGAAGGTCACGATGACTTTCCCATAATATGCCAAGAAGGGAATACAGGGCAATGTGTGAAATTTTAAATTTACTGGTCCATTCTGCCAAATTTTCACAGATACATTCAGTTTCTCCCACTTTGTCCTCCAAGTCAGATGAAGAATAAAAAATTTCATCTGAAAAAATTGCTTAATGAGCTTCCTGCATAATCATTGTCAAGGTCACCCATATCACCAACCAAATAGCAAACTGCATTCTCACATGTTGAAATGTAATCATACAAGGAACCAGTCATGCCAGTACTTCCACTAGTGACTATACGTCATGGCTGTTTAAATTATCAAAACCTTTCTGAACAAAAAGTGAATCAATCATCAGCAATGTTCTCACAGCTGTCCAGACTATATTCAGATACAGCAGGCATGGTAAAAACTAAAGGCATTTCACTTTCATCATTATTTTCACAGCTATCAGCAATTTCCAGAAGATGCCGTGAAACCCCAGCTAAAATCCTTCTAAGGTTGAGTCCAATAGGACACAGGTTTGAACTCGGCCATTTTCAATTTAAAAACTGGCTCTAAATCCAAATGCAAACCAATATACAGTTATGTACGTATGCCAACATAAAATGTTAAATATATAAAAACCCAAGCCTAGGCATGCTAGATTTAGGCCTAGCGCCTATTATGATTATCCTATACCGTAGCCTATACTGCAAACACCCTTGATCCAATCTCGCTGTCTTTAGGGCAGAGATACCTATTCCCAGTGACGGGCCCAAAATAGCTTGAAATCAAGTGCACGGATGGATGGGGGGGGGGGCGCCTTTCTTCTGTACCACACAGCAGTCAGTATGTGGATATATTTAGTTTTGATAAAAGGATAGAATTAAGTAATAGAATTTTTAGATATGAAAGGACCAATGCAGATTATAACATGGAAGGACACGATCTTATTGAACAGAACTTACATAATAACATAGGAAGGGGACTTATTATCTACATTAAGAAAGGTACAAAGTTTAATCTAGTTGATCTGAAAACCAAATATTGTGAATACTGTGACGTACTGATAGAATGCGGAAATGAGAAGTTAATGGTCATATCTATATACAGAAGCCCAAACAGCGATGAAAGCAATAATGCTGGGCTGCTCCAACTGATGCAGGAAGTAAGTGATATGAATGTACAATATACGATACTACTAGGGGACTTTAACCTTCCTAACATTAATTGGAGCAACTATACAACAGAATCTAGTCATATGGATTACAACAGTCAATTTATTGAGAAAGTGAGAGATTGCTTTTTTACCCACCAGCACATACTTGATATCACCAGAATAAGAGGGGACAACACTGGAAACACAATAGACCTAATATTTACTGACGATGAAACAATAATTGGAGAAATCAGTGTAGAAAGCCCGCTGGGAAAAAGTGATCACGCAAGCATTCTGTTCACTTGTGACACTCAGGAGCAGATGGATAACAGTAAGCGACAAATTTATGTGTATGAGAAGGCAGATTATCAGCTCATGAAAGAGAGGCTTGCAATTGACAGGAACCAGTATTTACAGGATTTGGGTACAGAGGAAATGTGGAAGAAATTCACCAATAAATTACACGAAGTGATTGAGGAAGGTGTTCCCAGGAAACATATTTGAGCGGTAAATAATAATAGTACAAGAATAAATGAAAACCTACCAATGACCAGGAAACTATGGGTTAAGATTAAAAGGAAACAAAGAATGTGGGAAAAATTGAAGAAAATGAAACAGGAAAATGACAACACTAAACAGGACATACCAGGACACGGTACAGAAGAGTCAATAACCAAGTCAGAAGACAAACTAGGAATGTTGTGAAATCAAAAGAGAGGGAAATAGCAAGGTGTGTGAAGGAGAATCCGAAGGTGTTCTGGAAGTATGTAACATTGAAGACGAGAACAAAGGCCTGCATTGGAGAACTGTATAAGAATGAAGAAAGAACTCAAAAGGCATCAAGTGACAAGGAAAAAGCTGACATACTCTCAGAGCACTTCTCAAAGGTTTTCATACATGAATCAGATGAAGATCCACCTAGGGCGGCTACAAGGGAGGCAACAACACTAGATAGTATGGAAATCACTGTAGACAAAATAAGGAATGCCCTGCAAAAGCTGAAGAGGAACAAATCACCCGGACCCAATGGGATACATCCAAGGGTAATTAAGGAACTGATGGAGGACTTACTGGAACCACTGAGAATTATATATAACAGCTCACTGCAGGACGGAGTGGTACCCGAGGACTGGCGTATTGCCCATGTCACGACCATCTACAAGAGAGGCAACAAATGCAATCCAGGAAACTACAGATCTGTCAGCCTAACAAGTGTCCTATGCAAGGTTATGGAGTCACTGTTGCGGGAGGAGATAATTAGACATATGAAGGAGAATAAGTTATTTAGTGAGAAACAGTTTGGCTTCATTTCTGGGAGATTAACTACACTACAGTTAATAAAGGTACTGGATGACTGGACTGAGGCAATGGATGAAGGGTTGGCTGTGGATGTGGTATATTTGGACTTTATGAAAGCCTTCGACCGAGTACCACACAAATATCTGATGGAAAAAAAATATCAAGCTACATGGTAGAAGGTAAAATATTAAGATGGATTCAGAACTTTCTAACAGGGAGAAAACAGAGGGTGTTGATAAATGGAGAGCCCTCTAGATGGAAGGAAGTAACAAGCGGAGTCCCGCAGGGCTCTGTTCTTGGCCCCATGCTCTTTGTAATATTCATAAATGACCTGCCAGAAGCAGCAGTGAATGGAAGTAAAGTGTATCTATATGCAGATGACACTAAGATATACGACAATACAAAGCAATGAAGACTGTGATAGGTTACAATGGGACCTGGGCGAACTCAAAGAATGGACAGAGAGGTGTACAGAGAAGAGCAAGTATATGAGGATAGGGAGGACCACAATGGAAGAGAAGGGTTATAGTTTGTACAGCAAAATCAGTAAGACAAGAAATGAAAAAGACATAGGGGTGATCATAGATGATAAACTAAATTTCTCCAGCCACATGGCAGAAAAAATCAATAAAGCCAATATGTTAGTAGGGCTGATCAGAAGGACCTTTCAACATTTAGAACCAAACATTCTCAAGCCTCTGTACACCGCTCTTGTAAGGCCACACTTGGAGTACGCCAGCCGGTGTGGTGTCCCCATCTGTTGAAGGATTTGGAGGCTGTGGAGAATGTGCAGCAGAGAGCAACTAAATTATTGCCATCCCTCAACGAGTTATCGTATGAAGAGAGACGAACTTGCCCACCTTGGCGTACAAGAGATCCCAGGGGGACCAAATTGAGACATACAAAATTGTCACTGGTGTATATGACAGAAACTGCACTGAGGGTCTCTGAATTTAGAGAAGGGTCCAGTACAAGGGGAAATAGTCGGAAAATATTTAAGGAATAACTGCCAGGAGCACGGTTGGACCTGAG
Source organism: Oratosquilla oratoria (assembly GCF_046742065.1). Taxonomy (NCBI): domain Eukaryota; kingdom Metazoa; phylum Arthropoda; class Malacostraca; order Stomatopoda; family Squillidae; genus Oratosquilla; species Oratosquilla oratoria. The sequence goes on along the minus strand of NC_134794.1, from coordinate 4,844,936 downwards.
AAAGTACTCCTTTAATAACAGAGTCATTAATAATTGGAATGAGCTGCCAGAATGGGTGGTAAATGCAGACACAGGCAAAAGTTTTGAGGCAAGGCTAGACAAATTCTGGGAGGGACAAGAGCAAATATATTATATAATTATAGAGCACAAATTAACACTGCACGCGGCCAGCACCAACATCATACTAGAAATCAGGTTGCCACACTGGTCCACTGGAGTCACAGGCCACATAAGGCCTCTTCCAGTAAACTTCAAATGTTACTGTAATCAACTGTATTAATCAGTGACCTAGGACTAGGCTACATGCATCCCTACATAAACATGTTAAAACTAGAACGCTAGACCTAAATAGTTGTTTACGTAGTGTAAATGTACTCTACAACAGCAATCATAGCAGCGTGACTAATCATTTGGCCTACATAACGTCATAACCCTGCATGCCTACACTCGCGCTGAACAATTACCAAGTGTAGTTGCACGCATGGACGACACAGGCTTCGATCATGAATGATTAAGGTATAAACAATTAACAGGAATAATTCAAATCAAAGCATATAGACTAGTAAGTTACGACGAATTGTCAAAAAGATTATCCCAAAAACCTTAGTGACTAAAAAGGCATGACGTCCATTACTTTACAAGAGAAAACTTACAGAATTTGAAATGCTGAGGCATATGACTCTCACGGACAGTTCCAAAATGGCGCATTGACGGGCTGCGGTTTGGTGGCGCGATTCGAACAGTTTAACAAATTGCATGATTTCGCGTAGGTTTGAAATCAAATGTCAACATAAATGTATTCTAAAATATAAAAAAATCCCTGTGACTAAACAACTGTAGGCCTAGAGGTGGAAAATACGTAGCATGCTTTACCACATTCGGAAACTGTCAGATTTGATCGGCACCAAAGACTATTATATACGAAAGACAGGAAGGCACGGAAAAGGTGTGTAAATAGCCTAACTGATTACTCAACGCTAGAAATCGCTGTGCTTCATTCGGAAAGAATTAGCGGGCTTTTTTTATCGTCTGCATATTTACATTTCAGCCATCTCTCACTTGGAACACATGGTTAGTTAACGAATCACAGTTTAGATGCTTATATAGGTAGTTTACTCAGGTTTGCCCATAGCCTATAAAATGTGTTTGTTATTACATAAATTTAGAGCATGAAAATATGTTCTATACTATCACATAATTATGAGTGATTCTGAAAAACTCCGACACGACGTCACCACGAAAACGTGAATTTGATTGGCTGTCATGCAATACGTTGCTGTCTCCAGTAACGAATCAATTTAAATACTTATATGGGTAATTTACCTAGATTTGGCAATAGCCTATAAAATGTGTTCGTTATTACATAAATTCATAGCATGGAAATATTGTTTTCATGTCACATAATTGTGAGTGATTCAATTTTTAAAGTTTGTAGTTTTAAATTATGATATACTGAAGGGGTTCACAGTGGGTCACGGTCCTTATTGCCTCCGTTCAGGGTGGTGGTTCTCAAATATAATGGAAGAATGATATATGTTTAATAGAAAACGAAAGTCCGTATTCCAACTCGTATCAGGACAATTTCCCCGGAGGACAATTACCCTTGGGACGGTTGCCCTTTGATATGAATTTATCCCACTGACATACCCCTTCCATACGGTGCCGCACACGTAGGCGTCATGAGGAGCAAGTGGATTCGCGACGCTGCCATATCGGCGTCTTGATTATATTTATTGTAGTCGCCCCTGTGTTTTTACATTCTCCCTAATCTGCTCTTAATCCCATTCTCTGTGGTTTTCAAAATTCGCAGGTGAAAGAGAGAACGATCGATATAAGCGGTGACCATATTTTATGATGCGAGTATTATTACGACACGTCATACGGGTGGCATTGGCTGCTGCCCGCGAGATTTAAGTCCCGTAGTGAAGTGGTTAAATGATATATATACTAGAAATTGTTCGTGATTTGATCATCTAAAGTCTCTGTGTTGTTATATATTATGTATACTATTTGTATCGGCAAAATCTAAAAGTTTAAGACGGTAAGCGGACCTGTATTAAACATTCTGCCAAAGTTTTTTTATTTTTTATATTTTAGAGTTTAGAAGAGCTTACATTCTCCCATTGAACAGAATTTAGGCTTATGTTTTATCGCGTCCGGTATTCACTCTGTTAGACTTTACATTGTGAAGTGGTTTAGTCCTTGTGAATTTAGGAATATCTTATTTTTTGTGTTCACAGCCCATGAACATGCAGTTCATTAAGATTCACCATGGTCTTGGATCACGTGTTGAATTCGTGATCGACAGTTATTAACCTCCCGGACGAGAGCTCATAGCTCGTATGACCGATCTATGAGTAATACACCTTACACGCACACACACACCCAACTCCCCGCCCATGAGAGTTGGAGTAACACCCCTGCAGCGCAGCGATACCGAAGTTCTTTCAGCCCTAGGCGGGAGTCGAACCCGGACCGCCGTAGTAGCAGACGAGAACAACGCAAATATAAGGCAGCATGCAAAACGAAATTGAAAATACTTGAAAATTAAGTTAATAGAATATTTCGCACTCATACGCACGCGCCCGATTCCGCAAACAAGGTCATCATATTAAGACAACATGACAGGACTCGCAGTAACTGAACAAATTCAGATTTAAGAAGGAAATAGGCAAGAACTGGCTTACTAATAGGGTAGTCAACGAATGGAATAGACTTAGTAACCACGTAGTTAGTGAGAGCTGAAACTATCGATTGTTTTAAGAAATGGTTAGACAACTTTATGGATGGGGATGACAGGTGGTAATGGACATGGAACTGGCTAGTGTAGGCCTCATGGTGTCTTGCATTCTCCTTCATTCTTGTGTTCTTATGTTGCAATAAGTAAAATAATTTACAAGATCTTGTATTTGCCCACCCCCCAAATGGGCGAATCCTTGTTAGGAAAATTGAAAATGCGCATATATATGTGTGTGTGTATATATAATATATATATATATATATATATATATATATATATATATATATATATTCGAGAAATTCGCTAGTGAACAGCGACATCAATCAGACAATCTTCTTGACAGTAGCGCACGGGATTCGAACCCGTTGCATCTGGACGTAAACTTCCAAGACACACTCGCCTTACACCGCTCGACCACTTGACGGTGGTCAAGTGGTTGAGCGGTGTAAGGCGACTGTGTCTTGGAAGTTTACGTCCAGATGCAACGGGTATATATATATATATATATATATATATATATATATATATATATATATATATATATATATATAAATGTGTGTGTGTGTGTGTGTATATAAATATAAATATATATATATATATGAATATAAAATACAATGATATGTATATATCTCTACTAATGAATATATGAATATGAATATCGATATGTATATATATATATATATATATATATATATATATATATGTATATATATATATATATATATATATAAAGTAATGTCGTAACACATTCGTATTCCACTGAAGAGGATCACAGTCCGTGATCGAAATATATGGAATTCATTTTATTTCATTTCTTCTTATCCAACACAGTGGGTTTTTGTTGAATATATATATATATATACATGATTCGAACCCAATGCTAGATGGAGATATACCACATCAATCCCATCGCGCTGAAGACTGAGTCACGAGATGAATGTTTAAAGAGACCTTACTCCTGGTGTTTTATTCTTTCTGCATATAAAAACCTTAGTACTTAACAACCCTATTCTAATAAAGGAAAATTTACAAAACAGACGTCGCAAGCTAGGAACTGAGAAAAGGGAAAGGGCATGATCCAATACTGAGGTACTTTGTAAACTGACGTCCATGGAAATGACTCTTGAGAGACGTGGAGTCTCTCTCGGGTCGCGCGCAAGCCAAGGGTGATCTTCTAAGAGTCTTACCAGGAGATCCGGCGCATTGATGAGACGGAGTTAACGTGCGGGAAGTGTGATGCATCGTACATATGGCAGGTCGTGCGCAAGCCAAGGTTGATCTTCTAAGAGTCTTACCAGGAGATCCGGCGCATTGATGAGACGGAGTTAACGTGCGGGTAGTGTGATGCATCGTACATATGGTAGGTCGCGCGCAAGCCAAGGCTGATCTTCTAAGAGTCTGACCAGGAGATCCGGCGCATTGATGAGACGGAGTTAACGTGCGGGTAGTGTGATGCATCGTACATATGGCAGGTCGTGCGCAAGCCAAGGGTGATCTTCTAAGAGTCTGACCAGGAGATCCGGCGCATTGATGAGACGGAGTTAACGTGCGGGTAGTGTGATGCATCGTACATATGGCAGCCGATTTTGTGCTCGAGAATCTGATTCGTACTGAAGTGGTTAAGAGAGGTTTGTGCGTGCTTCTTTCTCCTCTTGTCAATTATTGTGGTATACTGAAGAAAGAAATGTTGCTGTGGCCTCTAGTGTTACTTTTATGTGTGTGAATGTTGACCTTTTCTTAATGAAATAAATTAATCACCCACACTTTTCCTACAATAGTAAAACAAACATATGAACAACAAATGAATAAATTAATGATTTAATGAATACAAGTAGATTATCATAAATAAGTAGAAAAATGGGTGAAGGAGTGTGTTAAGCATCAATAGATAAATTAATAAGCAAATGAACAAGTCGCGTGAATTGGGCAATAGAAAACGAGGTGAAAGTAGATATTCCCATTCTCTTTCTGGTGTCAGGTCAAAGTCAAGCTTCTAGCGACCATATGGCAAGAAAACTTTAGTTCGTCGCTCAGAAAATGTGGAAAAAGAGCAAAATGATTACTAAGCTGGGATGTACACGTAGTTCCCAGCTGGAATGAGGCACAGACTCTTCGAGAAAACAATTTGGTCAACCACGAAGTCGCTGAACTTAAGGTGGCGGCACACTGGGCATTTCTCTCTAGCATGCTACTTGCTTTTGCTATTTGATTTTGCTATTTGTTTTTTGCTATTTGTTTTTTCTATTTGTTTTTGCTATTTGTTTTTGCTATTTGCTTTTGCTATTTGCTTTTGCTATTTGCTTTTGCTATTTGTATTTGCTATTTGCTTTTGCTATTTGCTGTTGTTATTTGTTTTTGCTATTCGCTTTTGCTATTTGTTTTTGCTATTTGCTTTTGCTATTTGTTTTTGTTATTTGTTTTTGCTATTTGTTTTTGCTATTTGCTTTTGCTATTTGCTTTTGTTATTTGTTTTTGTTATTTGTTTTTGTTATTTGTTTTTGCTATTTGCTTTTGCTATTTGTTTTTGTTATTTGTTTTTGTTATTTGTTTTTGCTAGTTGCTTTTGCTAGTTGCTTTTGCTATTTGTTTTTGCTATTTGCTTTTGCTACTTGCTTTTTCTACTTACTTTTTGCTATTTTTGCTACTTGCTTTTTCTATTTACTTTTGCTACTTGCTTTTGCTACTTCGTTTGATTCGGACCGACTTTGGTTACGATCTTTTGTTTTTCGAATTTCTAAATGTCAAATTGCTCTTGATGACGTCATATGGTGAGAAGCTGAATGGCGAACTAAGAAGTTAAACACAGAATGTTGGACACATTGTTGAGATGTTCCTACGGAACTCTCGAATAACCGAATTAATTTCTACTCAAACGTAATAGCAAAAGCAAGTAGAATGGTAGCCTAGTCTGCCGCTACCTTTTTACTGTCAATGTGATGAAGAGTAGAGCCAGCTCGAAGTTTTATGGATCACTGGAGCAAAGGTCTGTGACGTCACTCGGTTGATCATTTCGCTTTTCTTGTTCTGTTTGATCGTTTGGATGTCTGTTTACCCTTTTTTTATTTCTTCAAATTCGTTTTATTTCATTCATCCTACATTCTTATGGTTGCAAAATTGTAATGCATTGAATCAACATAAGTCTGGATCAATGAAGGTCTTTGAAGACCATTCCAGCGGTAAGTCAACTAACCCTACTCAACCAAACAAACGGACACAGAGTATGAAAAGTCCAGTGACAAAATTATATTATAACTACGGCCGAAGCCGTTACCTTTGACTTATTATGCGCTTAGACTGTTAGGGCAGATAGCAGTCACTGCTGGGAATCTGAGTGCGGGACTTGAACCCACAACTGAGCGAATGCGAGACCAGCACGTCTCCAATTACACCACCCCCGTGCATAATTGCCAAGTGATATTAACAACGCCATACACAGATCAGAGAATACAGCACATTACGTTATGTTAGGAGATTGGGTAGTTTATGTGAATGGGACAGAACATACATACATACATATACCAAGGCTTTTTCCCCCTTCCAAGGGAATTATGCGCTTAGACTGTTAAGTCTAAGCGCATAATAAGTCAAAGGTAACGGCTTCGGCCGTAGTTATAATATAATTTTGTCACTGGACTTTTCATACTCTGTGTCCGTTTGTTTGGTTGAGTAGGGTTAGTTGACTTACCGCTGGAATGGTCTTCAAAGACCTTCATTGATCCAGACTTATGTTGATTCAATGCATTACAATTTTGCAACCATAAGAATGTAGGATGAATGAAATGAAATGAATTTGAAGAAGAAAAAAAAAAAAAAAAAAAAAAGGGTAAACAGACATCCAAACGATCAAACACAGAACATAATACATGGTAATAAGTACTATAACATATGCAGTAGGCAATAAGGGACACAAAGGAAGAACAAACACCAGCAGGCCTACTGGCCCTAACGAGGCTGTTTGTGTTTACTATACTAAGCTACAATTAAGAAAACAGGGCAACTAGGCGATACAAGATGAACTAAGGATGCATAAAAACATGTAAATATGGTATGACACACGATACAACGTGGTACATATTGCATTCACTGAGTGCGGGGTGATCTAATAGAGGTGTTCAAGTGGATCAAAGGCTTTAACAAGGGTGATGCAAACAAGGTCATCATGTTAAAACAACAGGACAGGACTCGCAGTAACGGATTTAAACTGGACAAATTTAGATTTAAGAAGGAAATAGGCCAGAATTGGTTTACTAATAGGGTGGTCAACGAATGAAATATTCTTAGTAACCATGCAGTAAGCGCTAAAACTATGTTATTTTAAGAAACGGTTAGACAACTTTAAGGATGGGGATGACAGGTGGTGATGAATACGGAGCTACCTAGTGTAGGTCTTATGGTCTCTTGCAGTCTCCTTCATTCTTATGTTCTTATGTCCGTCCGTCTGACTTATTACATATCCACAGTTTATGGAGAGAGAGTAAAACCTCTTATAAACGCCAGACTATCTCTTTAAGCTGACAAGCTGACGTGACACCCTCACCATCCCACTCCCACAAAGTGGTAAGTGAAAAACCTCTTCAGTAGGACAAGCCCTCTCAGTTGCGGCAAGCTCCTGGCCAGGACAAAATATGTAAAAGACGTCCTCGGGTTGAGGAAGTAAACCTGTTGAAGTGTTTCTGATGGTAAACATATTAAACAGTAATTAAACGATTGGAAATTGGTATGTTATAACACATTTGTAAATGTTCACTATAAACCCACTATCGGAGAAATGATATCGAAAGTACAGGAAAACTGTATATTTCGACTGTATATTTCGACTGTATATTTCGACTGTATATTTCAAGGGCATGTAACCTGAGTCCCCCCACTTTCCCCATCCCCTTTTATGTACCCCTCACTACCTCATATATACTTGTACTTTAACTTCTTGTAACTATTCTGCTGAAGAGGACTACAGATAGTAGTCGAAATGTACAGTTTTCCTGTACTTCCGATATCATTTCTCCGATAGTGGGTTTATAGTGAGTAATTAAATGATGTTGTGAGGTCAACTTTTGTCATTGTCCCGAGGTACTTTTCCGACCCAAATCCCGGTCTCCAGAGAAGGAGTAGAAAGCGGGACTACTAAGTATTATTCAAAGGATTACAAAGGATTACAAAGGAGGAGCATGCCAACAGGAGACCTTTTGTTCCATAACTAGGTCGGATGCGAAAAAAAATACATATAAATGATAAAAAAAAAAGTAGATAGAATAAAATAAAAATTATAATAATATAAATAATAATAAATGAAATAAATGATACATAGGTATAGTTAGATGATAAACAAACAGGTAAATAGTAAATGATAATATACTGAGAAATAAATAATAATAAATGGAAATCAAGCAAATAATAAACAGACAAATAATAACAAACAAATAACCAAACCTCATCTATCCCTTTACCCGTTTGTTTGTTTGTTTGTTTGTTTGTTTTCGTTTATTTATTTTTTCTCCTCTACCGTATGTATTTCAACAACTGATTCAAGTGACATCTATTTGTTGTGTACTGACAAAAACTTTGCAACGAAGCCGTTGGTTGGACAAAAGCTAAACGGCGTGACTCCGAATCCAGTCGGCAAAGTAGGACACCTCAGTGTAGACCCCAGGATACCCAGGACGAGCACAACCTCGACCCCAGGAAACCACACCAGCAAGGCGACCGTGACAGGCCAAGGGTCCTCCAGAATCTCCCAGACAGGAGTCCCTCTCACCATCGCCGCCAGCGCAGATCATCGAGTCCAGGATCCTATCACGGCCGTAGCTTCCTCGACACTGATCGTCAGAGACTATGGGAACGATGACCTTCATCAGGATGCTGGGCGAAGGACCCCCTGCCTCATGGAGGTCCCCCCAGCCGGACACCACGCAGTCCCCCTCGACAGACGAGGTCTCGAGGTCGATCCCTGATACGAAGTCGTTCATCCTGAGTGGCCTCCCAAGCCGCAACAGAGCGATGTCGTTGACGAGGGACTCCGGGTCGAAGTCCTCGTGAAGGATCAGTTGGACCACTTCCACAACTTGCTCAGTTCCGTCGTCCTCCTCGAAGTTGTGTTCACCGGCAACAATCTGGAATTAGTTAGACCAGAATTCATCGAAGTAGACTTGGCCATCACTCGTGACGAACTGTCCACGTGATGCTAACTAACGAAGACATGCAGGCAAAGAAACAACATTCAGTAGACCCAGTAGCGTCACTGGCATAACAAAGGTTTTGGTTGTGATAGTCCTTGTCTAACCTCACCTTTCTCCTTACCTCCGTTTTCTTTCTGCATCTTTTTCTTAGTAACCCGAAAACGTCTTCCCGTATTTAATGTTTAATTTATTCACCAAATATATATATATATATATATATATATATATATATATATATATATATATATATGTATGTATATATATCATATATGTATATATATATATGTATATATATATATATATATATATATATATATATATATATATATATATATTGTGCCTACACAGATCAGAAATTATAATACATTACGTTATGTTAAGAGCATGGGTAGTTTATGTGACTGAAACAAAGCATAATACAACACATAATACAATATGTATGTATATACTCGTATTAGCAGTTCGACTGAATAGCCCTATCTTTGGCCGTAAACTGAGCTGTTTAATCAAATTGTCAATACGAGTATATACACTAGTCAGAAGGCTCTCCTGAAATACGGACTCGATGAAATAAACTACAATGTACCACGGGAAGATCATTTGGGAAAAACAAACGGTCTCTTTCGGACGCCCAGCCCTTAGTACAGTTGGTAGCGCCCTCGTCTCAAGATGGTATAGTGTCGCACTACCGAGAGTTCGAATCCCGTGGGTGAGCTGTTTGATACACACACACACACACACACACACACACACACACACACACACACACACACACACACACACACACACATATATATATATATAGATATATATATATATATATATATATATATATATATATATATATATATATATATATACACTAAATCATATTAAAAACCAGTGGAACTAACCTGAAAGCTTTGTGGGTTATAATAATCTTCGTCATAGACACAATGTCCCGCTGTGATGACGAAGTTCTCATCGTAGATGGACCCGCCACAGAAGTGGTATCCTGTTCCCCATATCACGAACTGGAAGCTGATTTGGTAAGGAAACTCTCCTGTCTTGGCCTCTGTTCCTCCTACGATCTTGTGCAAGCCTCGATGAAAGCGAGGCTTCGTTGCCGGCACGGCTGCCAAGAAGAACAAATTTATTCAGGGAGTGTTTGCTAGGAAAGAGTTATTATCTAGAACAAAAGCGTTTTCCCATTTCCCCCAACACCTCCTTTCCCAAAGAAGGTTTCGTATTTCAAAAGAGAAAAGCTTTCACACTAGAAAACATTCTATTGCTATTTTTATCTATGTGTTTTTTCTATCTCTACCTCTATCTCTATAATTTTTGTATACATGAATATATATATATATATATATATATATATATATATATATATGTGTATATATATGTATGTATTCATACTTATATACTGTATATATATATACATATATATATATATATATATACATATATATATATATATATATATATACATTATCTATGTTTATATCTATATCTCCTTCTGTATCTATTTATGTCTCTATCTATATCTCTATCTCTACCTTTCCAGCTTGATCTCCCCTTACCATAAGCGAAGACCACCAGGAGGGCGAGGAGGAAGATTTTCATGACTAAAGTAACGATGAAGGTCACTTCTCCCCACTTAAATAGCACGTGAGAAGAAGATACCATGGGAAGGGGGACACTGTATGGGAATCTCGATTGTTTGCCTGCTGTTGCGTATGGGAGTCTCGACAATGCCATTGAGTCCCACCGAACTCGGCCGAATCGTGTTTAGAGTTTATCACACGGGGCTAGAAATAAAGCTAACAGAGCATTAGGTTTCATTACTAGGACGGTAACGAATAGAGGGGCAGAGGTAATTATCAAATTCTATCTAGCGATAGCTAGACCCATCCTTGACTATGCGGTACAGTTTTGGTCTCCGTCCTACAGAATGGACATAAATTCACTAGAATCAGTACAGAGAAGAATGACCAAAAGGATACATGGACTCGGAAATTTGCCTTACGAAGAGAGGCTTAGGCACCTAAACTTACACTCTCTGGAAAGACGCAGAGTGCGGGGTGATCTAATAGAAGTGTTCAAGTGGATCAAAGGCTATAACAAGGGAGATGCAAACAAGGTCATCATAATAAAACAACAGGGCAGGACTCGCAGTAATGGGAATAAACTGGACAAATTTAGATTTAAGAAGGAAATAGGCAAGAATTGGTTTAATAATAGGATGGTCGATGAATGGAATAAACTTAGTAACCATGTAGTAAGCCCTGAAACTATCAGTTGTTTTAAGAAACGATTAGACAACTTTATGGATGGGGACGACAGGTGGTGATGGATACGGAGCTGCCTAGTGTAGGCCTTATGGTCTCTTGCAGTCTCCTATGTTCTTATGTTCCTTCAACATCTTTCCTCCAACCTCCATTTGAATAACTAGTATGTGACTTCGCTTTCAGAAACCTAGACTTCTCTAAGAATATTTCAACAGTGTGTCTAACATTCATATAGGTTTGCGATCTCTTACGTTCCTTCAGCTATGCCATATATGACGAAAGGATAATTTGATATTAGAATATTCGAGAAATAAGATATCGTAACCGAAGCCGTTTCTGCTCAAACGAACTATTAACGGTCGGTTTTGGTGAAGCCAGTGGAAGTTCAGTGTGATAACTCCTTTACTCTGTCACTAGAGGTCAAATAAGAGTTTCATTAAATGAAGGTAAACACCCTAGATGCTGATTACTCTCCACCAGGAACCCAACAATCCTTAGATATTCACAGAAACTGGTCCAGGACTCCACTGTATAAAATGTACCAATACTTGGCCTATACTAGACTATTCCATTTATCAGTTGAAGTTCCAGGGGCCGAAGAAAGATCAGGACCCCTAAATCTAGACATAAATCTCCAAAATGGCGGAGATTTTACCTAAATCAGCTGTTCGTAATGTCGAGGTTATGTCTAGACATAAGCATTTAGGTCGCCGACATAATAGGGATTTAGGTCAAATCTCCGTCACTATTGTTAGGATCTTTTATAAATCAGGGTTAGGATCTTTTATAAATTCAGCCCCAGAATCTTAGTAATAATGATGGTGGTGGTGGTGGTGGTGGTGGTGGTGGTGGTGGTGGTGGTGGTGGTGGTGGTGGTGGTGGTGGTGGTGGTGGTGGTGGTGGTGGTGGTGGTGGTGACAACGACGATGGCAGTAGAAATAATGATGACAATGACACAAATTTTTCAGAAATATAAAAACAATTACTCAGAATACAAGAATATGAGAAAGGAATAGAGGGCATAAAACCGTTAGTAAAAAGCAAATGTATGAGATAAAAAAAATAATATATAAGGAAATTCAAATAAAACAGAGGAAAAAATGAACTGCAAAAGAATCAGAGGAAAAAATGAACTGCAAAAGCAATTGGATGCAGATGTATAGATAAGAAAAACCTAACATATAAAGGAGGAGAACAGACACAAGAAGAATCTCAGCGTTATGATCAATAGATCTATTAACAAAATTGTATTTGTACATCGTGACTTTTCTTTGATATTGTTTTCAATACACTTCTACTTACAGCAACAAAACCCCCAGTTAAGTTTCCAAGTAACGTTCGTTTAAAGTTACCCACATATTGCCCATTTAATGTAACTTTTCTAGCGGCTTCGTTCTTGCAGACCACCAGTGAACCTTATGATCCCACTATTCTTGGGCTAAAATCCAACTTCATTAGTGATTCCAAAATGGGCTACTAAACGACACGGTGTCCAACATGTTAAAAAGAATCATTGTCGCAATTATTGATTTATCCTCGTATTTGATGTGAGAATTTCCGTATTGATTTGGGAAGCATATGGATGCCTTTGTTGCTGAAGGCTCCTGGTATTTTTCCCAGGACACTATATCAGCAATCCGTTTTATCATATCGTTATAGACAAGTTTCAGTTCATTTGTGGCACCCGCCTCAAATCTATACATTACATAACAATATGACTGAGAAAGTTGACATATGACGTCTGCGTTGCAAAATCAAACTTCTTGTGTGATGACGTTGCTCTATTTTCGTGAACGATATCTTAAACTATTATTGAAACCACTCGAATGTTTTTAAATTCATTAAAATATTCTAATTTGATACTGTTTTGATACATGTCATGAGGTATGACAATATGTAAGTTTTCTATACAAAACAAATACATTTGGTTTTAGTTGTATTATCTTTAATGTGGTGGTCCTTAACGTTCATGTACCCTTTTCCAGGTTATTAAGAACGATAACACTGGGACACAATATGGCCCTGTCACCTGCATATGGCAGAATTCACAGGGCGATTATCTACATGACAGCCAAGATTAGCATTATCTAAGTTCGTATTCAGTCCGTCAATATACACACTGAATATCAACAAACGAAGGATCGAACTTAGACGCACTCCATCAAATATTCAGAACGGACTTATGAAGCATTATCCCGTTTTGCGGCGGTGACAACCAGACGACTAGCTGGGGTGCAGTGTTTTCTCCCTGTGTCACGCGCAATGTCACTGTCACCTTCGTTGCCATCAACAACTAGAGTGGTACTCCCCAAGGCAGGCGTAGCTCCTCTTGGGGATCGGTGCCACCTGCGTAGAGCTGATGGCCAGGGGTGGTTGCTGCTGTTTGGCCCCCAACTCTTGGGGTTAGGGGGTGGTCCCACGACGTAGACGCTGCAGCTCCAGGACCATACAACACATAATGGAAGACTGCATTATACACAATCATACGCGCAAACAACACAACATACACTTTATAAAGGATTTGTGGGAAAACCCAGTTTCGGCTGTAGCATTCCTTGGGGAGACGGGACTGCTCGGACAGACAGTCTAGGTAACGACAACAACAACAACAACAACTAGAGTGGGGCGAGGTTCTGGACTGGATGTCTAACACTGGATGGCGATGGTGAAAAGAACTGAAGGAGATTCTGGTAGGCTCCTCTTTTGTAATAGTCTCATGTGGCTACGAATGAGCTTCTTCCGACCAGTCTGGAGTCTGTATCAAAGTCTTCTACTTTCTTGACTGGTTGGAAAATCATTCTGTTTGGACTGGCGTCCTTACATCTTTAAATACAAGCTCTACTTCTTGAAACCTTGTCTGGAGTCTGTATCAAAGTCTTCTACTTTCTTGACTGGTTGGAAAATCATTCTGTTTGGACTGGCGTCCTTACATCTTTAAATACAAGCTCTACTTCTTGAAACCTTGTCTGGAGTCTGTATCAAAGTCTTCTACTTTCTTGACTGGTTGGAAAGTCAATCTGTTTGGACTGGCGTCCTTACATCTTTAAATACAAGCTCTACTTCTTGAACCCTTGTCTGGAGTCTGTATCAAAGTCTTCTACTTTCTTGACTGGTTGAAAAGTCAATCTGTTTGGACTGGCGTCATTACATCTTTAAATACAAGCTCTACTTCTTGAACCCTTGTCTGGAGTCTGTATCAAAGTCTTCTACTTTCTTGACTGGTTAGAAAGTCAATCCGTTTGGACTGGCGTCCTTACATCTTTGAATACAAGCTCTACTTCTTGAACCCTTGTTTATTTATTCTTTTTCGACAATCGCATAAAGAGTATTTAGCAATGACTTTTATGTACTCTGCCAACATTTGACCTTTTATCAGAACACTTACCTTATTACGGATATCATCACATAATTGGTGAATGCTAACGACTGTTAACTACTAGTCTAGAAGCATCATAGTAATTACTACCACTCCACAATCCATTCAACACATTCTTTCACAGAATTATATCCTTGTCTGTGGTGGCACTCAATATTTACCATATAACTCTCCAAATATTCTTGGTCTAACCTTTACTAGGAAACTCAAATGGAAAAATCATGGCTCAACTCTTACCAGAACAACTTCAATAAAATTAAGTGTTCTGTACTATGTTTAACATTCCTTAATTCTAACTCAACTGCCTATTGTCCACAGGATATATATTCGTCCTTCTAAGGAACACATTTCTCATGACTGAGGTGACTCGCTTATAACCCAAAGCTTTCCGATTTATCAGCTTTATTAACCTGGCAACTTTCAGCTTCCTGTCTGCCACAATATTGCAGCTCTATTCTATGTATCACTATTTCCATAGCCAATGTTCTTCTGAGCTCAGTATCGGAGAACATGCAACATATTGTTTTCTGGATGGTCTCATACTTTTTTTTTCTGTGCATTTCATTTTGCCGGAGTTGACCAATACACTCTGGTTTTACTTCCACTGGGAGGTTCTGTGACTCTCATCCTACTGTCTATGACTGACTTTTTCTTCAAAAGGCAAATCTCAAGACGCGAGTACTTGACCTCAACAAATTGGTGTATTTTTGTATATTTCTTCCTGAGGTGACTCTCTACGACCATTGTCACATTTATTTTCCTTTTGAGGAGGGGCCTTTTGCTGCTCTTTAAAACGTGTATATAAAAAATTACAAGCAAGTTTGGTGCTAAGAGTAAACACATATAGTCAGTTCGTATAAATGTTACTTGCCTAATTGTGTGAGACAGCTGGTTCCATGTTTATTGTCCTGATAAAGGTTATGATAATTGTGGAAGAAAAAATAACTACTCTTATGCTCAGAAACTCCTACACATAATAAGATAAATTCTTTGAGAAGGAACGGACACTACCTACCGGAATACAACACAGACATGGCCCGATATTCTCCATGTAGCCGACAGACGAGGAAATGGAAAGAGATTTTCAAGGAAATGCTTTAATTAGACATGATACAAGGGCATCTTTCTAGACGGCGTTATTCTCCACCCAGTTAGCAAAGTGGGAGACCTCTGTGTAGACTCCGGGGTAGTTGGGGCGAGCACATCCATAGCCCCATGAGACCACACCAGCAAGACGACCATTGCAGGCAAGAGGACCACCGGAGTCTCCTTGGCAGGAATCCTTTTCGCCATCACCGCCAGCACACATCATCGTGTCCATGATCTGACCCTTACCGTAGGCGTCGCGGCATTCCTCGTCAGTGATGATGGTGACGGTGACCTTCTGCAGGAGACTGGGAGAAGATCCTCCTTCAGAAAGCGCTCCCCAACCGGTCACCTGACAGTCACCACTGGCTTCACCAGTTTCGAGGGGGATGCCTTTGACGTAGTCGTTCATGGTGAGGGGCTCGGCCAGCTTGAGAAGAGAGATGTCGTTGCTGATGGTCCATGTGTCGTAGTCCTCGTGCAGGATGATCTTCTCGACCTTGACGGACTGCTCATTCCCCTCCACTTTGTCGAGATTGTGCTCACCAGCAGTGATCTGGGATTACAAATACGTACAATTAGAAGTAAGAAAGTAAAACAGAAATTTGTTTGTTGAATATGAAACCCCACAAATACATTGGCATGTGTATCGAAGACCATACCTGAAGATGCTTTGGACTGTCGTAGTTCTTTCCATAGACGCAGTGTCCAGCAGTGACTATGTAGTTCTCATTGTACACTGACCCACCACAGAAGTGGAACACAAATCCCCAAGCAGTATCCTGGAAGCTGATCTGGTATGGGAATTCTCCGGGTGTGGCATCCTCCCCTCCAACAATTTTGTTCAAGCCCTTGCGAAGACGGGGCTTGTTTGCGGGTACGGCTGTAAATACATCAAGAACATCGGTCAATTATTTGTTAGAGTTTTTAAGGAAGTGTCTACGTTTTTTGTGGTTAGTGATGTTTGAAGAAATCTGTCGCTATATCACATACCGAAGGCGCCGGCTACCAGGAGAGCGAAGATGAGGACCTTCATGATTGCAATGGTGAAGATGGAGCGTCCGACTCCTTTTTATCCGTGTTACCACTGAAGCGCTCCTCCCACCGAGACCATTGTATGGGAAAATCTTTATTTTTTATCTCTTTCTTATATAATTTCTTCATTTAATTTGCATGAAATTCTATGATGTAAGTACCAGTGATGGAACTTTCCGTATAAGTACATTATAGATCAAGAAATATCTGAAAAAATTAAGTTTTATATACTTAGATATTAAAGGGCGACCACCAAACATAAGTATAAAATTGCATGTTTTCTTTCGTAATGTTATCTATTTTCACTCGAACCATTTTCAAAGGAAATGTTTTACCTCAAAAGTACTACTTAAGGAACTTTTTGACGAGAATATTCGTCGTCTGCTAATTTACATTCTAAAACTCAGTATACAGTGCCATCTCTTGAGATTAGTTCTGATGTCGTCAAGACCTCTATACCAAACTAAACGCCTGGAAGCAAAGCAGACGATGTTCAGCGATATTGAGTTTTTCGTCGTCTTTTGAGATTATTCTCGACTTCCTAAATACATCTTATAACAGCCAAGATGTGCGGAAAGACGGCATAGTTATGGCTGTCAACTTAGACCCGAATATCTCTGAAGAAATTTTCACATTGATGCACTATTGGTGCTTATTTGTGTGCCTGTTGGTTTTCCAATGCTGTCTTTGGGTACTCAAAAAAGCAAGGTTAGTATACGTGAGGCATTCAATATTTCTGCAGTGTTTTCCTACACAATATACTGCATTACTTTCACATTACTCCTCCTAGATGCTACAAGCTTTGTAAACAATGATTTCTACAATGACAGATTTTTTTTTTCTCTTGACCCTAATGTGCCAATGAAAATATCAATTGTGGTGACTTAATATTACGATATAAAAACTAATAACTCTTTACACGACAATATTGGTGCATTGTTTTATATTATTTGGACACTAAAAAACGAAAGCTTCACTACAAGTATCTACAGTATAAGGACATACCAATCCATTCCAACAGATGACAAGTGTTTTTTTTTTCTTTATTCCTATACTGCACGTCCTTATTTAGCCAACTACTATTTGGACACTATAAAAATGAAAGCTTCACTACAAGTATCGATAAGAACATACCAATCCATTCAAACAAATGACAATTTTTTTTCCCTTTATTCCTATACTGCACGTCCTTATTTAGCCAACTACTAAACTGTGATAATAGCTAACATATCATAAGACTTATATCAAGTTCCAGTATAGATCTAATAAAAGAAAATTGCTGTTTCGTATATTGTTTAGCCAGCATTGAAATCTCCAGTATAAGGAAATTAGAAAGTTAAAATGTTTGTGTTTGCCTGTATGAGGACGTGGTTTTATGTAACTTGAATTACATAACTATCAGTTATAACGATGATGTCGATGTCTTCGTCGATGCTTCGGCCCCGTTATTTCTCCTACTTTTATTTTTCTAAGGTTATGTATCTGATAAATTCTATCAAGATTTCCAAAAACAGTACATCTTATCATTTGTTTTGCATATGCTTTTGAAAGCGACATTCAGGATAATTATAAGAAAATTTAGCTCTCCGTGTATGTCTGTACGTGGATGATATCACTGTTGCTGGGCGGTTATCGTAAGCTTTTTTCACCTGCCTTTCTCTCTGAGTTCTATATATTTCTATATATATATCATTATCCTCCACCTCTTCTCCTATCTTTTTCTTCCCAATCGTGTATTTTGTTAGATAGCTCTTTCTTCAGTGCCTGCGGCACTCGATACGATTACCATTCATCAAACACACTGACTATGCATGAAGAATGAACACAACTCATGATATCACTGCGGAGTAGATGGCATCACGGGTAGGTTTTACGAGAAGGGCTGAAGCAGACGATGTTTTGGGTATAGGATCAGTAATTTCAAATTGCAATGATTAAAAAATTAAAGTTTTTATGCAATCTATTGAGCTATTATTGACTTTAGGAAATACTGAAAAAGTATTCCGGTAAAACTAGTCACATTTATTTTTCAAAGTGATTGTACTTAACAGGTAAAAATTCAGATGTTCAGATCCAGAGAACATTTATATTCTTATCATCTAATTATGTAGACACTTCTAGATATATCATGAAATTATTGTGTCTTAGCTATGATAAATAATGTTTAGAGGATTTCTTTTGTGTACTAGGTGCAGTTGATTCTCTTTACTGGATTTAGGTAGGAAAATAACTTCATATATGCAAAATTTCCTGGTATTTTGATCATTTTGAAAAAATTCAATGAAATATATAAGCCTAGAACAAAAAACATCAACCCAAAGACTTAGCATCAATTGTTTACCATCCAAGACCAAAAAATCTAACACGAAAAACCTGAAAGGAATTTCACTGACTCGAAACCTACAGCTCACAGAAAAACTTATATAATCAATGCCCTGATTTTTCTAATATATATATATATATATATATATATATATGATCACTCATTACCGTCACAATATCACAAACAGATTATACAATACAGACATATACAATAATACCCAAAAAATGGCTGGTCAATTATGTGACAGGTATAAATGGCTATGTGTCATATAATGGCTATTAATCGCACACCAAAAACTTTAAGATCGGAGTACCACAGGGCTCAGTATATGCATGCACGATATACCCACACCCGACACCTCTGAAATACAAATTCCTTCTTTCCCAGACGATATAACGATTACATTCACATACCCTAACGCAGACAAAGCCGCAGAAATACTACAATCATACCTCGACACACTCAACACCTGTTTCACTTCAAATAGAATCAAAATGGCCCCAGCCACATCTACAGCCACACTTCTCGCCAATAGGACAGCGGAACACAAATACATAGCACGCCTCTTTATCAACAACACTCTCATACAACACGTACATATACCCAAGATTCCTGGCGTAATATATGATATATCCATGCCATTCAAAAAACACATCATATACATAAGGACAAAATGTACACCTAGACTCAACGCACATAAATCAATTCCAGGCACAACATTTGGACAAAATAAAGAAACTATTACTACAGTATACAAACAATGCCTAGTGACGAATTATGCGAGCCCCGCATGTGCCCCTAATTTTACTAAGACAAACCACAACACTCTACAGACCATACAAAACAAAACCCTAAAGACAATTAAAGGCTTCACAAACGCAATTCCTACATATAATTTACACCATCAAGCAAAAATCCTCAAGGTCAAGGATCACCTTGACATAAGAGGCACACACTTGCGGCAGCCTCCACAAATACAGCGCACATACTACACTACACAGCAGAACACCCACACACACTCTTTAAGCTCTATGCCTCCAAGAAACATAAAAATCGCACCCAAAATACCTATATCACATACAAATACTCTCTTTTCTTCCTCCACAACCACCATACACCTATCTCCAGAAGTATATCCATAATTCATATCGCTCACTACCCCCATCGATATGCTGAAAAACAATACATTGCTGCATGCCAGACCCCCTGATATCCATCCCTCTGAGTCCTCTTTCCCCCGAAAGGACAGAGTCCACTTGGCCTGACTGCGGTGCGACCACCATCCAACACTTCTAAACTACCAGAAGAGGCTGAATGACACCATCGCATATAACTCCCCAGGATGTAACACTTCACCCCATACTATACAACACATTATGGAAGACTGCATTGCACCCCGTTCTACCGTGGCGTCCCTCGGGTAGACGGGACTGCTCGGTCGGAGAGTCTATGGAACACCAACAACAAAAACAGTAACAACAAAAATCATATCTCAGCTACTCCAAGAACAGATTTGAGTTAAGTGTTTGGTACTGTACTTATCTCTAAATTTTCTTACTCCAACACATCTCTATGCACTGGAGTACATTTCTCATGTTTGTTTTGATTCGCTTTGCTCAGCACTCCTAAGCAAAGTAGGCTCAAATCCCTTTCAACTTATTAACACTAATTGTCTTATCAATGGCATTCAGTTTCTCCCTGCCATCTGCAATATTACGTTTTATATGTTTACTATCATTATCTTTGCGACTGTTATTTTTCTTAACTCAGTAGCTGGGTGTCTCCCCTATTTGAATGATCATGCAACAATATACATATTTTTATTTTCTTTCTTTTACTGCCTCACCTTTTTTCTGAGCAACTATTGCAATTCATTTGCTACGTTCTATCTTAATTCCACTCGCTTGAATGTTTAAGAATTTCAATCCTCCTGATGCTTATGCAGGTGTCTATGAATTGGATTTTTTCAAAAAGTGAATATCAAGACACTTCCTGTAAACTGATACTTGACTAGAAATTCCATCACCAACTTGGTTATAAACAAATTCATCTCTAAGAAACAAAATGTTTGACCCCATCAAGGGCACGTGACTTGAGGCTTTCCTAATTCTCTTTTGTGGTAATTTCCCCCTGTATATATCTTCTTGTGTCTTACTCTATGCATGTATCTGCTGAAGATGACCACAGTCAGGGGTCGAAATATACGGTTTACTATGTATCTCAGCTTATTTTTCTTCAAGAGTGGGTTTCAGTTTTATTTTACTCATGTGCTACATCTACAAATTTTCCTGACCCCTAGAGGACTGTACGCCTCTCGACTACTACGTTGGCCAAACGAGAACGACATTGTCGAGAAGAATGTCTTCCCACTTGTCATGTGGAGGCCCCAAACTACACCTACTAGAAAAACACAACACACAAATCACTAGGAAACTTTTAGAAGACAACACCGTCATTCTCGCTAAGGAATCAGAAAAGCCTAGACTTTTCTTCCTGGAAGCACTTATCATACGAGACTTATAACCTACTATCGACAGATAAGTGGAAGCCCCTACCATACTCCCAAGCATGAAGCCCCTCCCTAGGACTAATAGCCCTCTCACCCACAACAACACACCTTCCAATCACACCGACACCCAAGTCCCTCTCTGGCGTTCATCCAGAGTCATAGAGAGGACACTTGGCCCTCAACGGACATTTGCCCCACAGTGACAAAATCCCACGCATGTAATGTGACCTTCCCCCGTGTCTTATGTTGTGACCTCAACCAGAGCTTCCTTCCATGTATATTATGTCTTGTACTCTCTGTCTCTATTACATTGAAAATGTTAACTGCGTTTAGCGAAACGTCTGTATACTCTTACTCAACAATAGTTCGCAATGTCTACTGGAAATGCATTATTCCGTCTGTCCTGTGAAAACCAGAAATCTACGTTCAGAAGACTTGAAAGTCTACTAAAAGAAGCTTTGTAGCGCCGAATGCGCAGTTGTTTTTAACAAAGCATGTTAAAAAAAACCTGCTGCCAAGATTTACATATATATATATATATATATATATATCTTTTCCACCACAAGTCACTTTTAATTCCATGCCATTGCAGTCGAAACCGACAAAGAGCTCGATGGAAGCATATATGCGGAAATTGACACGTGATCAAGCTAAGGACTCGAACTCAACTCGGACGTAACAAAGTGTCAATGACTTAACCCATTGGAATTAAAAGTAAAGTGTGGTTGAAAAGATGTTAATTTGTTCATTGGGGACCATTTAGTGTATGTATATATATACTGTATATATATATAAATATATATATATATATATATATACATATATATATATACATATATATGTATGTGTGTGTGTGTGTGTGCGTGTGTGCGCGTGTGTGTGTGTGTGTGTGCGTGTGTGTGTGTGTGTGTGTGTGTGTGTGTGTGTGTGTGCGTGTGTGTGTGTGTGTGTGTGTGTGTGTGTGTGTGTGTGTGTGTGTGTGTGTGTGTGTGTGTGTGTGTGTGTGTGTTTGTGTGTATGTGTGTGTGTGTATTTTCTCTTTAAGCTCTATGCCTCCATCTATTTGAGCAGTTTTTAGATAGAAAGGATTGTATCAAAGTATGGTATTTTGAGTAAATATGGACAACCTAGGTCATTCATTTATATCAATAGTATTTATCCCTTCCATACGATGACACCAATGTAGAAGTCATGAGGTGCGAGTGGGTAGGCGAGATGCCGGCGTCATCGTCTATATCATATCTACTTTGTAGTTGTAGTTGAGTGACTCCCGTATTCTGTGAACTGGCTTCATCATATTTTCTGTGGTTATTAATATCCAAAGTAAAAGAGAATGGGTGTTACAGCTGTAACTTTATTTTCTATCATAGTGCATCATCGAACCATCGTACATCAGGCAGCTTATGCTGCCCGCGATATTTTGATATGTATTGAGGAGGTTAATGAAAGATTGTATTATTTTCACTTAGGATGTGAAAATTACCGATGTGAAACTAGCCACTGTTATGGTGAGACACTCATCCAATAGATAGCGCTGCCTAAAATCAATGAGACAGAAAATTATGCCCATTACAGGATAATTTCTTGAGGGACCGGAAATTATCACACCGCAGCACAGCCACAATCCACTACTCTTCATGTAATCATCAAAGGAAGAAAAGAAAAGAGGTTTCCAAGGAAATGCTTGTAATTAGACATGATACAGGGACATCGGTTTAAACGGCGTGGTTTTCCACCCAGTCAGCAAAGTAGGAGACCTCTGTGTAGACTCCAGGGTAGTTGGGGCGAGCACATCCATAGCCCCATGAGACCACACCAGCAAGAGTACCATTGCAGGCAAGAGGACCACCGGAGTCTCCTTGGCAGGAATCCTTTTCGCCGTCACCGCCAGCACACAACATTGAGTCCAAGATCATATTGGTACCGTAGGCATCGCGGCATTCCTTGTCAGTGATGACGTTGACGTTGACCTTCTGCAAGATACTAGGAAAAGAGCCTTCTTCAGTCAATGCTCCCCAACCGGTCACCTGGCAGTCAACACTGACTTCATCGGTTTCGAGGGGAATCCTTTTGACGTAGTCGTTCATGGTGAGGGGCTTGGCCAGCTTGAGAAGAGCAATGTCGTTGGTGGTTCTCCACGGGTTGTAGTCCTCGTGCAAGATGATCTTCTCGACATTGATGGACTGCTCATTTTCTTCTTTCTTGTCCAGATCGTGCTCACCAGCAGTGATCTATGATTAGAAAATCATTACCATTATAGCCAGAAAAACAAAACAGAGATATTGTTGTTGACAATGAAGCACTGCAAACGCACTCGCGTTAACTAAACAACATACCTGAAGATTCTTTAGGTCATCGTGGTTCTTTCCATAGACGCAGTGTCCAGCAGTGACTATGTAGTTCTTATTGTACACTGATCCACCACAGAAGTGGGAGGCAGATCCCCATGTAGTATCCTGGATGCTGATCTGGTAAGGGAACTCTCCGGGTGTGGCAGCCACCCCTCCAATAATTTTGTTCAAGCCCAAGCGGAGGCGGGGCCTGTTTGCGGGTACGGCTGAAACAACATCAAGAACATTGGTCAATTACTTATAATATTTTATACAATAGCATTTTTTTTTCAATTAGCAATACTTCAAGAAAGCTGTTACTCTACCCCATACCGAATGCGCCGGCTATCAGGAGGGTGAAGATGAGGACCTTCATGATTGCAATGGTGAAGACGGAGCGTCCGACTCCTTTTTATCCGTGTCAGCGCTGATCCGCTCCTCCCAAAAGACCATCGTATGGGAAAATCCTTCAGCATATCTCTTTCTTATCTAATTTCACTATAGATCTAGCCTAAACTTAAACTATTGTGGTATAAATTTCATTGGTTACACACAACCTATACAATATTGGTATGTCCGTGGTGTATATATATATATATATATATATATATATATATATATATATATATATATATATATATATATATATATATATGTATATATATATTTAACGTAGAAACCACTGTTGGAGTAGTAAAGTCTGGAAACGGGGAATCTATATATTTCGATTCCCCGTTTCCAGTCTTTTCTACTCCAACAGTGGTTTCTACGTTATTGACAAATGTGTGATTACATTTTTCACCTGTAATATATATATATATATATGTATATATATATATATATGTATATGTATATATATATATATATATATATGTGTATATGTAAGGTGGTTTTGATGTTCTCTTAAGTGTTTTTGACTAATTATTGTATTCATTTATTTAATTTATCATGAAAGCAAATTTATATATATATATATATATATATATATATATATTATGAAAGTAATGTATCTAAGTTATGATAAATAACGTTCAGGGGATTTCTTTTTCCGTTGGAAAGACTCCATTTCACATTCTTACTGTCTAGATTTGGTGAGGAAATTTTATTTTAGAAATAAAATTCTTTCCTGATATCTTGATAATCTTGAAAAATACGAAAAATATATATATATCCAAAAATAAAAGCTAAACACCACAAACACCAAAACCCTAATACCAAATCCCTGAAAGCAGACAATACTTATTTTGTTTTCACCCTATTTTGGCTGCCTAAATACCTGCATCCACACATCAACCACGAATGTCCTCGGAACCTCCCCTACATCTCTCTAGAATTTTTGTTTTAGTTAGGTTTATTGTATATCGACGTCCTTGCTGTGGATGTACTGTGTCTTGCTGCATTGCGTCTGACCTAGAGCAGTTGGCGGATGCAGGGATGACCCGTCATCCATGAGGACCTGAGATGGAAGAGGTGGAAAAGGTGGTGAGTGGGAGTGAAATAGGTGGGAATAGATACGTACCTCTGTCTTAGCTACCTCCCTTATAAGGGGGAAAAAGTTCTTGGTATATAGATACATAGACAACTAGATAGACATATAGATATGTTTTTTGTTAGGTCACCAGCTAGCAGGACCAGGAGAACAGTCACTGATTTATTAACTCTTACTTTGTGAAAACGGGAGATCATTTCACCCTTTAGAGTACACTGCACGAAAGGTTCAACTTTTGTGGAACGAAACGTATTTTGTACCTCGCCTCTGTGGCTTAATCTAGTTTGGTATGATTATACGCATGGTAAATAAAGCTTGTGGAGCTCTATAGGTGTTTGAATGGCTGTGGCTGTGAATGTATCATGAGAGTAGTGTAACCTGCCTGACACTGGTCTATACGGCTCTAATGTCCGGCCTTGCAGAGTGGATCTATGAACCTATTGTAACAGTCACTAACCATCAACAACCATGCACGTGATCCACACACATGCAACATGGTACTCGTTTTTTGCAAGATCTCTAATCCTCCAGGCCTCACCAATTTCCCAATCTCAAAACACCTGACTCAATGCAAAGTAAGACAACAACAAGATGTCCCGCAGTGTCGCCACACGAGATGCCTAATGTCCACCAGGAAGAGCCATTGAACCCTTTCTCATACCTACCCCAATTACATTACCGTAAATTAATATATTTACCCCATATCTAACCACTCCCACCAACCATAACACTAACCCCTATATAAAAGAACTAACACCCACACCTATATTTGTTATACACACACACACACACACACATATATATATATATATATATATATATATATATATATATATATATATATATGTGTGTGTGTGTGTGTGTGTGTGTGTGTGTGTGTGTGTGTGTGTGTGTGTGTGTGTGTGTGTGTGTGTGTGTGACCGTGTTCGTGTGTGTGTGTGTGTGTGTTTGTGTGTGTGTGTGACCGTGTCCGTGTGTGTGTGTGTGTGTGTGTGTGTGTGTGTGTGTGTGTGTGTGTGTGTGTGTGTGTGTGTGTGTGTGTGTGTGTGTGTGTGTGTGTTGATAAGAACACGGGTACGTGTGTTCACTTATGCAAAGTAGACCACTTGGAAAAAGAAACTAACAAAGCAGAGCGCTTTCGTATATTACATCCTCAGAGCAAAAAGTTCATAGTTAAACAGAAATACATAGTTTATATATACATGAAGGAGGGACAAGGACAGTTTACTTAAGAGTAGAGGACATTTACCCCTTGGAAAGCGGTAAGTTAAGTCCCACTAATAAGGGAGGGGCGACATTAGGTCACAGTCGCAAGGATTACATTTTTCCTTATCATTCTTTTGCTTGTTTCTTGGCAGATAAAACTTCCCAACCAAAATCATCTCTCAGTTATCATAATGTTTTGATTTTGCCATTTCAAGAAAAAATTTGTTGCGTGCTACATAATTATTAAAAAGATTTAACATAAAGGTAATTCTTAAGAATAATAGTACAGTAAAACATATGCTCATCAACAATAGTATTGAGGTAAATAAAAGGATGCATTTATAAAGTTCCTCGCAAAAAATGTAATCAATTTTACATAGGTCAAACTGTCAAACCCTCAAGCATCAGGATTGAATAACATAAGAAAAATGTTAGGGATGGCAATAACTCCAGTGGAATCTTCAAACATGTTCAATTAAATAATCATCCTGTTCATTGGGGTAATGCCCATGTCATCTATCATACCAATGATATAATAGTAAGAAATTTAGTAGCGTGCACTTTGATCCATACCACCCGTGATCAAAATACAAATTTACACAAAGGCTTATATAAACTTGACAGATTTATCTGCCAAGAAATAAGCAAAAGAATAATAAAGTAAAATGTAACCCTGCGACTGTGACCTAATGTCGCCCCTTCCTCATCAGTTTTACGCATTGACCCTTGCGACCTGAACTACCGCTTTCCATGGGGTAAATATTCTGGAAGGCGCCCAAAATACCTCCACCCAAAATACCTCCGGCCAAAATCCCACACCCAAAATACCTCCACCCAGAATACCTCCAAAAATGCCCAAAATACCTCCATGCATATTGTGCTGTTTGTACTGCTTAGAAGGTTATAATCTTAAATTATCAAGTTTATTGGAATAATTATAATTTGCGGAATAAAGGTTTAGATAAATTACAGCAATGGTCTGAAAAGTGGCTAATGAAATTTAACACAAGTAAATGCAAGGTAATGCACATAGTAAAAGTAACAGTAAGTACGATTACAAGTTATTTGGAAATTCGTTAACAAAAGTGAGTAGTGAAAAAGATCTCGGTGTAATTATCGGTAACGATACCAAATTATCCATGCAAATGATAAGTGTTATGATAAGGACATTTGGGAATGATATTGTAAACAATATGTAGAGCATAGAATCCGATAGAAAGTATCATTAAAGGACTTTTTCATTCAGGATTATGGTAGTATGGTAGATCAAAGGAATAATCAATTCTATATAGAAATTGTTAATCAAAGGAATCAGACAAAACAATTGATCAAAGGAATAATTAATTCTATATAGAAAATTTTAATCAAAGTAATCAGACAAAACAATACAACGACTTCAGTTCACATGTTCAGCCATAGGTAATTGTTTCATAAATTGGATACAATGGTCCTTAAACTCAGAAGTTAAATCAAATAATGCATTTTGCCCTATATCAGTACCTGGTGGCCATCTGTAATGGCATATAGTAATTGGAGTCAGAGGTATCTTATTTTATCTTATTTATTTGTTCTATTTTATTTTTGAAAATCGGCTTAATTACTATATGCCATTACAGATGGCGACCAGGTACTGATATAGGGTAAAATACATTATATAGTGTAAAATACATTATTTGATTTGAACATGTGAACTGAAGTCGTTGTATTGTTTTGTCTGATTACTTTGATTAAAGTTTTCTATATAAAATTAATTATTCCTTTGATCAATTGTTTTGTCTGATTCCTTTAATTAACAATTTCTATATAGAATTGATTATTCCTTTGATCTACCATACTACCATAATCCTGAATGAAAAAGTCCTCTAATGGTACTTTCTATCGGATTCTATACTCTACATATTGTTTACAATATCATTCCCAAATGTCCTTATCATAACACTTATCATTTGCATGGAGGTATTGTGGGTGGTTTAAGAGGTATTTTGGGTGGAGGTATTTTAGGTGTGGGATTTTGGCCGGAGGTATTTTGGGCGGAGGTATTATGTCATGGATCTAAATATTCTCTGCTCATGTAAACTGTCCTTGTTCCTTCTTCATGTATATATAAACTATGTATTTCTGTTCAACTATGTACTTTTTGCATTGAAAACGTAATATACGAAAGCGCTCTGCTTTGTTAGTTTCTTTTTCCAAGGGGGTCTACTTTGCATAAGTGAACACACGTACCCGTGTTCTTATCAGCATATATATATATATATATATATATATATATATATATATATATATATATATATAACAATTCAATATCACATTAACCTTAAACAAAATGTTCAACTGAATATTTTCAGCACAACCCCCTCCGAGGCAATTTTACAGGCAGTCACCCAAAGCCAATACACAATAAAATAAGACAACTCAACGACAAATTCCAAAATGAGCAAAACCAACACATAAAAACATGCCATTATTCAACCTACAGACGTAATGACGTCATGCGTTTCCGTAGGTTTCAAGGAACTCACGATCACTTGCCAGAACTCTTTCCCACCATATAAAAACATGCTCTACTCCCATCTCACCGTGACGCCCCGGAATAAGACACAATTACATCAAACTCAAAACTATACTAACTCCATCCATTGTCAACCTAATATAACTATCTCCAATACATTTGTCGATACTCAACATACAAAATATTATCACCTTACCAATTTAACTCTGAAAACATAGTTCAGACAAATCAGCAACTTTAATGAAATTAGGTGTTTGGTGCCGACCTCAAAAGTTCAAGCTCGTTTGTTTATCCTATGCAGGGGACTTATTCACTCTTGCATGAAGGATTTCCTTATGTTTGGGGGTGATTGGCTTCACTCAATAATCTTGACTAAGGTAAAAACCAAACCCTTCTCCCATACTTTTTTCAAGCGACATTCATCTGCTCAGTACCTTCCAAAATATTTCATCCCTATCCCTTCTATCACTATTTTATTATTCATTCTCTTTTGAACTCGTAGAATGGGTATCTCCTTTCCTTAAGACCCTGTCACACATGGATTCCGCATGAAAACCGAATGCTTACCGCACAAAAAGGGCTTGATCGTGGAGAGATCGGGCAGAAATGGGGTGAAATTTTGTTTTAGTCGGGGAGCTTTAACGAATAAATAGCGTATGTTTAATTAAGTTTCCGTATGCAACACTACTGTTCAGATAACACTTCCCGTATATCCCCGACCACGTCAAATTTGGCCCAATTGCCCGAACGTTTCACGAATTAAACTACCAAAGCACGTATGCTCCCCGATGATAAACGTGAAGCGGTAGTGTATTGTTCGTGATTTAGTAGTGTTCTTAACGGGATTGTGCGGTATTTATGCGTCAAATACGGAAATCAAACGCGGAATGAACGGCGTAGACGTGAAACAGACGGTTTACAATAGCGATACGGAAGTTAAACGTTCGTTGAATAGTCGGCGGTAGTCGGGAAACGATCGTAATATTACCGATTTCTCCGTCAACTCCACAATTAAAACGAACACTTCCCGACCAATTCCGTATGCTCTCCGTCAATTTTCCGTACGATTACCGCGTGGTACGCGTCATGGAACATTAGACTTTTCAAAACATTTCACCCTTTTTCTGTGAAATTGCATTTTGCAAGAGTCAAGGGTTAACCAGTCCGTCCTATCTTTCCTTCCATCCATTGACCTGCTCTAAACTCGCAATCTTCCTGATGTTTTTCTACCTGTTTATGGCTTGTCCTCTTTCAAAAGGTGAGTCTCACGAGATTCCACCCCCATCAGCACTTGACCTTAAAACTGTACACTTTTTGTTCTCAGTAGACCTTTCATTGTCGTAGTTTTTTGTTTTTCCCTTTAAACCAAGAAGATAGATAATACACTTGAGTGTTCTATCATGAGTAAGTATTGAAAATTCATATCGTGATATCATATCAATGTAATATTTCTAAACGTGGAAGAAGTTGGCCTCACACACTAATGTTGTTTTTATGAGAGCTTTTATTACCACCACTGAGACTATGATAAGTGAGGACCTGAAGATTATCCAACATTATGGTGAGGAAATCCTCCACTGATATAGCTGCCTCCGTTCATCTAAACAGGCAATGTATGTTCACAATAAGATGAATTCTTCAAGAAGGAAAGAATGTTAGCGCACTACAACACAACTGGGACCATGTATTCCTCATGTAATCGTCGGAAAGAAGAAAAGAAAAGAGAATTTGAAGGAAATTCTTGTATTTAGACATGATACAGGGACATCGGTTTAAACGGCGTGGTTTTCCACCCAGTCAGCAAAGTAGGAGACCTCTGTGTAGACTCCAGGGTAGTTGGGGCGAGCACATCCATAGCCCCATGAGACCACACCAGCAAGACGACCATCGCAGGCAAGAGGACCACCGGAGTCTCCTTGGCAGGAATCCTTTTCGCCATCACCGCCAGCACACATCATCGAGTCCAAGATCTTACTGGAACCGTAGGCATCGCGGCATTCACTGTCACTGATGACGGTGACGGTGACCTTCTGCAAGATGCTAGGAGAAGATCCTCCCTCAGTCAACGCTCCCCAACCAGTCACCTGGCAGTCACCACTGGCTACACCGGTTTCGAGGGGAATGCTTTTGACGTAGTCGTTCATGGTGAGGGGCTCGGCCAGCTTGAGAAGAGCAATGTCGTTGGTGGTTCTCCACGAGCTGTAGTCCTCGTGCAGGGTGATCTTCTCGACCTTGATGGACTGCTCATTTCCTTCTTCCTTGTCCAGATTGTGCTCACCAGCAGTGATCTGGGATTAGAAAATCATTACCATTACAGCCAGAAAAATAAAAGTGATGTGGTCATTCAAAATGAAGCACTACAAACACGCTCCTGTTTACTAAATAACATACCTGAAGACGCCTTGGGTTATCGTAGTCCTTTCCATAGACACAGTGTCCAGCAGTGACTATGTAGTTCTCACTGTACACTGACCCACCACAGAAGTGGAACACAAACCCCCATGTAGTATCCTGGAAGCTGATCTGGTAAGGGAACTCTCCGGGTGTGGCATCCTCCCCTCCAACAATTTTGTTCAAGCCCAAGCGGAGGCGGGGCCTGTTTGCGGGTACGGCTGCAAATACATCAAGAACATTGGTCAATTGTTTGAGAGAGTTTTTAGAAAGTGTCTACGTTTTTTGCGGTCAGTAATGTTTGAAGGAATCTGTCGCTATATCACATACCGAAGGCGCCGGCTACCAGGAGAGCGAAGATGAGGACCTTCATGATTGTAATGGTGAAGATGGAGCGTCCGACTCCTTTTTATCCGTGTCGCCGATGAGCCGCTCCTCCCACAAAGACCGCTCTATGGGAAAAACCCTCAGCATATCTCTTTCTTATCTAATTTCACTATAGATCTCGCCTAAACTTAAACTGTTGTGGTATAAAATCCATTGGTTATACACAACCTATGCAATATTGGTATGTTCGAGTTGTATATATATATATATATATATATATATATATATATATATATATATATATATATATATATATATATGTACATATATATATACATATATATACTCACACACACACACACATATATAGAACTTCGCCTTCATCTTTCCAGAAATTTTGTTTTAGTTAGGCTTATCGTACATCCACGTCCTTGCTGTGGATGTACTGTGTCTTGCTGCATTGCGTTTGATCCAGGGTAGTTGGCGGATGGAGGTATGACCCGTCATCCATGAGGAGCTGAGATGGAAGGGGTGGAAAGGGTGGTGGATGGGAGTGTGTGTGTGTGTGTGTGTGTGTGTGTGTGTGTGTGTGTGTGTGTGTGTGTGTGTGTGTGTGTGTGTGTGTGTGTGTGTGTGTGTGTGTGTGTGTGTGTGTGTGTGTGTGTGTGTGTGTGTGTGTGTGTGTGTGTGTGTTTACCAAATTGAACTATATACTATTATTATATCTAGCCTTACACATACTAACACATTCTCGTTAAAACCAACTAACCGATATTTTTAGGATGTCGTGTCTTCAGTAAAGTTATGCCTCTAGTGAAAGTGTACCCATGAACAAATACAAAATACATATATCTCATAGAAAAGAGATCCCCGAACTAAAGTGACAAACTCATTGAACAAAGAATGTAATTAGTGCAAAATTATTCTCATTGCAAAGAGAATGTACGTGCAAGTCAAAACATTTTTACATAGCTTTGTTGAACACATCCAAGATATGATAATATACGTAAATCACCCTTTTTGCCAATTCAAACAAATTTTACAAGTCAATGTCTCCCACTAGCAACTTCATAAATTATCATATATTCATAACATTTTTTTTTTTTTTTCAATTTACACGACCTTAAACCAAGGTACACGGACGTACTTTAAAAGGCTGGGAGGCAATGTAACCGTCACTAACCATCACCGACCATCCACGTGATCTACACACATGCAACATGGTACTCACCGATTTCCCAATCTCAAAACACTTGACTCAATGCAAAGTAAAACAACAACAGGACACCCCCTCAGTGTCACCACTCCAGATGCCTAATGTCACCAGACAGACCTTTTCATACCTACCCAATTACAAAACTTAATATATACACACCATATCTAGACACGCCCACCAACCATACAAATAACACCTATATAAAAAACACCCATGCCTATATTTGATAAGTAACACATCTCACGGCAATCCACAAAACATTACCCCTACCCCTTTATTAGGAACAGCTGTGCCGTTGAAGGTAGGGTTGCCGGGGTCAAGCCCCGGCACTAGGACTACCTAGGTCACGTACCTGGCAATAGGGACTGCCTAGGTCAAGTATCTGGCAGGAGGACTGTCTAGGTCAAAAACTTAGTTAGTAGAGGTAGGGAGGCCCTCTCCCTTTTCTCACATTGTACATAATCTTCGTACCTGAAAATAAAATCACAAAGCCCACCAGAGACTTTACCTCACCCGCTAAATCACCATTTCATGTAGCAAACCACATTTGTTTTCTTACAATATCAAACGGTGGTTTGAACAATTACCTGCCTCTTACCAGGGATTTAACACAGACCTCCTGATTCTGAAGCAGCAACGTTACACAACGTTCCACGTGGGTTCTATTTTTTGCTAAAAGGAAATGGAAGGAAATAGTAGATCATACACAGATATTTTGGGTCATTCCATACGACCGAATGCCAACCCCCAGTGGCTGCACCTCTAGATATGGGTGGATTTATTTAGTTATTAAGAAGGGTAGTGTGGACCAACATTGTCAGGTATTCATCGCTGGTCTCAATTTGAGACAAAAAAATCTACCAACAATTACATGGCACGAATAAGAAAACTAATATAGAACATTTTACATGGGAAAGAAAAATCCTCACCCTTCCCTTTCATCCCAGTTACATGTGTCCTTTTCATTCCCATTTCAACCATACGAAGATCCCATCTTATTACTCGCTCATCATTAGTGTCGGTTTAGACCCGTTCCTTCACTCATAGAACAATTTGTCGCTTCAGTTAATATCCTCTTCTGTGTGTCTCATTGTTATTCACACACATTTTTACTTGATCAACATCCTGACCACGTGTCCTTACGGTTTCATTCACCCTGTGCACCAGCCATTTCCTTGGTCTATCCTTTGTTCTTATTTCTAAAAGCACCGGTTCATTTATCACACGGAAGAATCTACCTCCAGCAATTACCCGGAAGTATCTACCTCCAGCAATTCTCATAACATAATCATGCTACCTTGGATTGAACTGACCTATTCTTTCTCTTAATTCGATTTGTGCCCAGGCCTTTCATGAATCCTATTTTCCACAAAGCTATCCTTTTCCCTTCCATGTCAGTTGAGCAGTAGTCGCCACTCAGATCAGGTCAACCGGGTAGCTCTTTCAGTTAGTGAAAATGGCGAGTGATTGTGTTACCGTGTTTAGCGCCGAAGAGATACAATCTCTACTTAGTAGAATTGAAGCCTTGGGGGATGCTGTTAAGTGCCTTAAAGTGGAGAATCGAGTTCTCCGCTCGAAGGACCAAAATACGGAAGACAAAATTAGTGATGAGCATGGATGGAATACGGTGAAAAATAAGATGCGGAAAAGTGGAAAAAAGTTCTCACCAGCCCCGCTGAAATGCAAGAACTCGTTTCAATTACTCGCAAATCTGCAGGAAGAAGAAACTAATGAAATCCAAGAGAAGAAGGGAAGGGCAGACGCTGGATCCCTACCCACAGGTAAGATTTTGGTAGTAGGAGACAGTCAAGTGAGGTACTTAGACAGGGCTATCTGCGATAAAGATAGGAAACATAGGACGCAGGTGTGTTTCCCCGGCGCGGGCATAGGAGATGTTAGAGATAGGATTGAAGAGTGTCTAGTAGGGGAAGGTAAGGACTCAGTAGTTTGCTTAAGTGCCGAGGGAAATGATATAGATAAGTTAGGGAGTGAGGAACTATTTGCGCGGTATCGGGATGCGCTAGACAAGATTAGAAATAGGGGAGGTGTTCCTGTTGTATGTGGAATCCTTCCGAGGCGTAGGGTTGGAGACATGTGGCATTCCAGGGCTATTGCAATGAATTGCAGGCTGGCAAAACATTGTAAGGCCAATGGATGGGCATTTGTCGACAACTGGGACCGCTTTTATGGTAAGAATCACCTATATAAAAGAGACGGGGTGCACTTGTCTCCCAGAGGATTTCGACTCCTTGCTGAATCCCTTGAGCGAGAAGTAGGCATCCTACAGGGTTTTTTCGGGGAGATTACGTGGGAGTAGGTGGGGGAAGTATCGGAATATAGTTTAGGCAATAGAAGCAACTTAGAGAGGGACTGTGAAAAGTATCACCAAAGCAGGTGGAGGGAAGATGAACTTAAGGTTTACTATACAAATAGCAGGAGCATAATTAACAAAATTCATTTGCTGCGAGGTAAAGCATGCGTAGAAAATTTCGATATTATAGCTATTACTGAAGCCTGGATCAACATGGCTGATAAACATTTCCTTCCGGAAATCGAAATAGAAGGATATAAGTTTTTTCATAAGGATAGGGTTGGCAGGAATGGGGGAGGTGTAGCACTTTTCGTTAAAAATACATTGAACTGTATTATCAACAATTCGATTAAGGAAGAGGACTGTATGGAATCTATTTGGGTAGAGATTACAGACAAGAATAAGAAAGTTATTATTGGCGTCTTGTATAGACCTCCTAACCTCAGCATTGAGCAGACTGATCTTCTGATTCATGAAATTCACAGAGCGTCCCAGTACAAAAACGTTGTGATCATGGGAGATTTTAATTATAGAAATCTTGACTGGGAAACTTTAACAGGAGATCATGAAGCGAAGTAATTCCTAGATGTGGTACAGGATAATTTCCAAAAACAAGTAATTACCGATCCTACGAGGGGACAAAATACCCTGGACTTAATTTTAACAAATAATGAGCACCAAATTAGCAGCGTAATAGTGGGAGATAGTCTAGGCTTTAGCGATTATCAAGAAATAAGATTTAATGTTATTTGGGAAAAATTAAAAAGTACGAATAACGTTCAAGTACCAGACTTCAGGAAAGCAAACTTTGACAGTATAAAAACCTATTTGAAACTGAATACGAAATGTCATGCGGACGTTTCAGACATTTTCGTTTCTCGTAGCGGGGCTGAGAGTCAGGTCGGTACCAAGAGCCGGGTCACGGAGGGTAATGTGCATACTTTAGGTCAGGTCATTTGGGGGTGAGGGCCCAACAGTCAGGTCAGCGATTTAGAAGAAATGTATAGCAATCTAACTGATCTAATTATTAATGCACAAAACACATTTATCCCCCTAAAGTCAATACGGAAAATAGTAATACTCCCAAATGGATGACGGACAGATTGAAACATGAGATCGGAATGAAAAGAGGACTTTACGTAAAAATAAAAAACGGGGAATCACACCTTAGATCAAGATATAACGAAATGGCAAAGCTGGTTAAAAGGAATACACGTACTGCGAAACGTAATTATGAAATCAAGGTGGCCAGTCAAGCAAAATCCAACCCAAAGGGTTTCTTTTACCTCTATAGAACAAAAAATAATAAAGAAAGAATAGAACCAATTAAAAACGATGAAAATGACATGATAGAATCGGAGGAAAAAATGAGTGAGGAGTTTAACAATTATTTTCTATCGGTGTTTACTAATGAGAGGTTAGATAAAGTACCTGACTGCGATCCGATTTACAGAGGGGATGAAGAAAGTAGTCTATCTAATATCAGCATTAGTAAAGAAGAAGTAGTCAAGCAGATTGAAAGACTTAAAGCTACAAAATCTCCGGGTCCAGACGAAATTTTTCCAAGAATGCTTAAGGAGTGTAAATTTGAAATCTGCGACCAGTTAACTGAAATATTCAGTAAATCGGTAGACACTGGTTTTGTGCCAACTGCTTAGAGGCAGGCAAACGTTGTTCCTGTTTTTAAGAAGGGAGATAGATCATCCATATGCAACTACAGGCCAATCAGTTTGACATCGGTTATAGGAAAAATGCTTGAATCAATAATAGTAAATAGACTCAGAGAACACATCGAAGGGCATAATTTAATTCGTGATTCACAGCATGGTTTCTCCAAGGGTGAGTCATGTGTGACTAATCTTCTATCCTTTTACACTCAAGTATATAAGGTGTCAGATAACAATGATAATTACGATGTTATTTACCTTGACTTTAGCAAAGCGTTCGACAAGGTGCCTCACCAGAGACTACTAAATAAAATCAAAGCCCATGGCATAGGAGGAAAAGTGTTAGAATGAATTAGAGCTTGGATTAGTAACAAAAAAAACAGCGGGTCACCATAAATGGAATAAAATCTAGGTGGGGCAATGTTACTAGCGGGGTCCCCCAGGGCTCGGTTTTGGGTCCCTTGTTGTTCATTATGTACATAAATGACTTAGACGATGGAATAAATAGTGATGTTAGTAAGTTTGCGGACGACACTAAAATAGGACGCCTAATTGGGTCAGGAGACGACGCAGAGATTCTGCGGGATGATCTTGATAAATTGTTAACATGGTCGGAGAAATGGCAAATGAACTTCAATATCTCTAAGTGTAGCGTGTTAAACGTGGGGCTACACAACCCCAAAAATAGATACATCTTAGATAACACGTTTTTAGAAAAATCTGAGTGCGAGAGGGACTTGGGAGTTCTGACTTCTGATGAGTCTGGACCTTAAAACCAGGAAACAGTGCATTAGCGCCAGAAATAAAGCTAACTGAGCATTAGGTTTCATTGCTAGGACGGTAACGAATAGAAGGGCAGAGGTAATTATTAAACTCTATCTAGCGATAGTTAGACCCATCCTTGACTATGCGGTACACTTTTGGTCTCCGTCCTACAGAATGGACATAAATTCACTAGAATCAGTACAGAGAAGAATGATCAAAATGATACATGAACTCGGAAATTTGCCTTACGAAGAGAGGCTTAGACACCTAAACTTACACTCTCTGGAAAGACGCACAGTGCGGGGTGATCTAATAGAAGTGTTCAAGTGGATCAAAGGCTATAACAAGGAAGATGCAAACAAGGTCATCATAATAAAACAACAGGGCAGGACTCGCAGGACAAATTTAGATTTAAGAAGGAAATAGGCAAGAATTGGTTTACTAATAGGGTGGTCGATTAATGGAATAAATTTAGTAATCATGTAGTAAGCGCTGAAACTATCAGTTGTTTTAAAAAACGATTAGACAACTTTATGGATGGGGACGACAGGTGGTGATGGATACGGAGCTGCCTAGTGTAGGCCTTATGGTCTCTTTCAGTCTCCTTTATTCTTATGTTCTTATGTTCTTATGTCAAATAAATCTTTACTTCTGGCACTAAACATTATTGGTCTGTACTTTACTAGTAAACTCGACTAGAATGAAAATCAACTTCTGCTAGAACAGCTTTAATGACATTAGGTGTTTGGTGCCGACCTCATAAGTTCAAGCTCATTTGTTTATCCTATACAGTGGACTTATTCATTCTTGTATGAAGGATTTTCTTATGTTTGGGGGTGATTGGCTTCACTCAATACTCTTGACTAATGTAAAAACTAAACCCTTCTCCCATACTTTTTTTTTTTTTTTTTCAAGCGACATTCATCTGCTCAGTACTTTCCAAAAGATTTCATCCCTACCTCTTCTATCACTTTATTATTCCTTCTCTTTTAAACTCATAGAATGGCTACCTCCTTTCCTTAAGAGGTCATGGAATATTAGACTTTCCAAAACATTTCACCCTTTTTCTGTGAAATTGCATTTTGCAAGAGTCAAGAGTTAACCAGTCCGACCTATCTTTCCTTCCATCCATTGACCTGCTCTAAACTCGCAATCTTCCTGATGTTTTTCTACCTGTTTATGGCTTGTCCTCTTTCAAAAGGTGAGTCTCACGAGATTCCACCTCCACCACCACTTGTCTTCAAAACTGTACACTTTTTGTTCTCAGTAGACCTTTCATTGTCGTAGTTTTTTGTTTTCCCTTTAAATCATGAAGACGAATAATACACTTGAGTGTTCTATCTTGAGTAAGTATTGAAAACTCATGTAGTGATGTCGTATCAATGTAATATTTTTAAACGTGGAATAAATCTGACCTCACATCCTAATATTGTTTTCATGAGGGTTTTTATTACAATCACTGAGACTATGATAAGTGTGGACGTGAAGATTATCCAACATTATGGTGAGGAAATCCTCCACTGATATAGCTGCCTCCGTTCATCTAAACAGGCAATGTATGTTCACAATTAGATAAATTCTTCAAGAAGGAAAGAATGTTAGCGCACTACAACACAACTGGGACCAAGTATTCCTCATGTAATCGTCGGAAAGAAGAAAAGAAAAGAGAATTTGAAGGAAATTCTTGTATTTAGACATGATACAGGGACATCGGTTTAAACGGCGTGGTTTTCCACCCAGTCAACAAAGTAGGAGACCTCTGTGTAGACTCCGGGGTAGTTGGGGCGAGCACATCCATAGCCCCATGACACCACACCAGCAAGACGACCATTGCAGGCAAAAGGACCACCGGAGTCTCCTTGGCAGGAATCCTTTTCGCCATCACCGCCAGCACACATCATCGAGTCCAAGATCTGACTGGAACCGTAGGCATCGCGGCATTCACTGTCACTGATGACGGTGACGGTGACCTTCTGCAAGATGCTAGGAGAAGATCCTCCCTCAGTCAATGCTCCCCAACCAGTTACCTGGCAGTCACCACTGGCTACACCGGTTTCGAGGGGAATGCTTTTGACGTAGTCGTTCATGGTGAGGGGCTCGGCCAGCTTGAGAAGAGCAATGTCGTTGGTGGTTTTCCACGAGTCGTAGTCCTCGTGCAGGATGATCTTCTCGACCTTGATGGACTGCTCATTTCCTTCTTCCTTGTTCAGATTGTGCTCACCAGCAGTGATCTGGGATTAGAAAATCATTACCATTACAGCCAGAAAAATAAAAGTGATGTGGTCATTCAAAATGAAGCACTACAAACACGCTCCTGTTTACTAAACAACATACCTGAAGACGCCTTGGGTTATCGTAGTCCTTTCCATAGACGCAGTGTCCAGCAGTGACTATGTAGTTCTCATTGTACACTGACCCACCACAGAAGTGGAACACAAACCCCCATGTAGTATCCTGGAAGCTGATCTGGTAAGGGAACTCTCCGGGTGTGGCATCCTCCCCTCCAACAATTTTGTTCAAGCCCAAGCGGAGGCGGGGCCTGTTTGCGGGTACGGCTGCAAATACATCAAGAACATTGGTCAATTGTTTGAGAGAGTTTTTAGAAAGTGGCTACGTTTTTTGCGGTCAGTAATATTTGAAGGAATCTGTCGCTATATCACATACCGAAGGCGCCGGCTACCAGGAGAGTGAAGATGAGGACCTTCATGACTGTAATGGTGAAGATGGAGCGTCCGACTCCTTTTTATCCGTGTCGCCGATGAGCCGCTCCTCCCACAAAGACCGCTCTATGGGAAAAACCCTCAGCATATCTCTTTCTTATCTAATTTCACTATAGATCTCGCCTAAACTTAAACTGTTGTGGTATAAAATCCATTGGTTATACACAACCTATGCAATATTGGTATGTTCGGGTTGTATATATATACAGTATATATATATATATATATATATATATATATATATATATATATATATATATATATATGTATATATATATATATATATATATATATGGTAATTTTGATGTTCTCTTAAATATATTTGACTATTATATTAATTTATCTAATTTATCATGAAAGAAAATTCATATATATTATAAAGATAATGTGTCTTAGCTATGATAGCTACCGTTCAGGAGATTTATTTTTTCTGCTGCCAGGATGTCCATTTGACTTTCTTATTGTCTAGATTTGGGGGTGGGATTTTATTTTAGAAATAGAAAAATTCCTAATATCTTGACAATCTTGAAAAAAACGACAAAGAAAACTATATATCCAAAAGTAAAAGCTTAAATTCAAGGACCTATCTTCAATGGTTGCCCACACAACACCAATAACCTAATACGGAAACTCTGAAAGCAGACAATACTAATTTTTTCACCATATTCTTGACTACGTAGATATCTGCATCCACAGATCAACCAGGAACGTCCTCAGAACTTCGCCTTCATCTTTCCAGAAATTTTGTTTTAGTTAGGCTTATCGTACATCCACGTCCTTGCTGTGGATGTACTGTGTCTTGCTGCATTGCGTTTGATCCAGGGTAGTTGGCGGATGCAGGTATGACCCGTCATCCATGAGGAGCTGAGATGGAAGGGGTGGAAAGGGTGGTGGATGGGAGTG
The DNA here is from genome assembly GCF_046742065.1 of Oratosquilla oratoria. Taxonomy (NCBI): domain Eukaryota; kingdom Metazoa; phylum Arthropoda; class Malacostraca; order Stomatopoda; family Squillidae; genus Oratosquilla; species Oratosquilla oratoria. The sequence goes on along the minus strand of NC_134794.1, from coordinate 4,803,584 downwards.
TGTGTGTGTGTGTGTGTGTGTGTGTGTGTGTGTGTGTGTGTGTGTGTGTGTGTGTGTGTGTGTGTGTGTGTGTGTGTGTGTGTGTGTGTGTGTGTGTGTGTGTGTGTGTGTGTGTGTGTGTGTGTGTGTGTGTGTGTGTGTGTGTGTGTGTGTATTATTACGTCACCAGCTAGCAGGGCCAAGTGACTAGTCACTGATATATTGGCTCTTGCTTTGTGAATATGGAAGATCAGTTCACCCTATAGAGTCCACTGCAAGAAAAGCTCATCCTTTGTGGAACGAAGCATACTTTGTACCTCGCCTCTGTGGCTTAATCTAGTTTGGTATAATTATACGCATGATAAGAAATGTTTGTAGAGCTCTATAGCTGTTTGAATGGCTGTGGTTGTGAATGTATCATGAAAGGAGTGTAATTTGCCTGATACTGGTCCAACAGGGCTCTAATGTCCGGCCTTGCAAAGTGGAACTATGAAGCTATAAGCATGGTAAGAAATGCTTGTGGAGTTCTATAAGTATTTCAATGGCTGTGGTTGTGAATGTATCATGAAAGGAGTGTAATCTGTCTGACACTGGTCAAACACGGCTCTAATGTCCGGCCTTGCAAAGTGGAGCTATGAAGCTATTGTAACCGTCACTAACCATGGACGTGATCCACACATATGCAACATTGTACTCGTTTTTCTTAAGATCTCCAGTCTTCCAAAGCTCACCGATTTCACAGTTTCAAAACACCTGACTCAATGTAAAGTAAGACAACGACAGGACGCCCCCACAATGTCGCCACATGAGATGTCTAATGTCACCAGACAGACCTATTGAACCCTTTCTCATACATACCCCAGTCATATTACCGGAACTTAATATATATACACCATATCTAGCCACTCCCACCAACCATAAAACTAACCCCTATATAAAAGAACAGCTAATACAAACAAACACATACTACAAATAACGGATATAGAATATCAAACAACGTGTAAACATATCAAACCCCAGATATATAGAACTCAATAATTAAATAACAAAATATATCCCAGTGCATTTTAACACAATATACATAGGAGATATTTTTCATACTCATTCTATATAAGTATCAAAGACAATACACCTCTTAATTACAAGCTACATTATCACCTCTGCCATCATGTACTCAAATAACGAACATATATATATATATATATATATATATATGTATATATATATATATATATATATATATATATATATATATATATATATATATATATATATTTAACAGATCAATATCACATTTACCTTAGACAAAGTGTTCAATATAACATTTTCAACACAACCCCATCCAAACCCACCCTGCCCCGAAGGAGTCTCACAGGCAGTCACCCAAAGCCAACACATAATAAGATAAGACAAACCAACCAAAACATAACGACAAATTCCACAATCAGCAAATCCAACACATAAAACCATCCCATTATTCCACCTACAGACACAAAGACGTCATGCGTATCCATAGGCTACAAGGAACTCACGATTACTTACTTACCAAAACTCTTTCCCACTATATAAAAGGATCCTCTACTTCCTTCTGACCGTGACGCCCCGGAATAACATACAATTACATCAAACTCAAAACTATACTAATTCCATCTATTGTCAACATGATATTACCATCTCCAATACATTTGTCGATACTCAACTTACAAAATATTACCACCTTACCAACTCAACTCTAAAACGATATAGCTCAGACAAACCCAACCTAGATACGAAAATCACACAAATTTCAGGAAAGACACATTCTCAAAACTTTCCACTCAAAGACGACCAATATATAATCATTTCATACCACAATCTGAACCCATACATGTAATAAATATCTCCATCTCAAACTTATGTTTTTTTTTTTTGTTTTTTTTTTTTACTCAAAGCTTAACTGCTTTGAATAAACAACAAAAGCCACAGATTTCCATAATCTATGTACAATACTGATTATGGGTACAGCAACATCATTTACAGAAATAACAATTTCCCACAAAAATATAGCAAATAACCATTCATAATCCTCGGCGAAACAAATATTATTAACATTTAACTCAAAACACAATGAACCAAAATTAATAAGACAACAGTCCACTCAACTTTTGCAACTTCTCACAGAAACAACCAAAAATATAAATCTCAAATTCCTACACTATAATCCTATCTATAAACGGATATCTCCTTGTCTATTGTTATATATATGTATATATATAAATATAAACATATATATGTATATATATCTGTGTGTGTGTGTGTGTGTGTGTGTGTGTGTGTGTGTGTGTGTGTGTGTGTGTGTGTGTGTGTGTGTGTGTGTGTGTGTGTGTGTGTGTGTGTGTGTATGTATTTACCAAATTGAACTAAATACTATTATTATATCTAGCCTTACACATACTAACACATTCTCGTTAAAACAAACTAACCGATATTTTTAGGATGTCGTGTCTTCAGTAAAGTTATGCCTCTAGTGAAAGTGTACCCATGAACAAATACAAAATACATATATCTCATAGAAAAGAGATCCCCGAACTAAAGTGACAAACTCATTGAACAAAGAATGTATTTAGTGCAAAATTATTCTCATTGCAAAGAGAATGTACGTGCAAGTGAAAACATTCTTACATAGCTTTGTTGAACACATCCAAGATATGATAATATACGTAAATCACCCTTTTTGCCAATTCAAACAAATTTTACAAGTCAATGTCTCCCACTAGCAACTTCATAAATTATCATATATTCATAATTTTTTTTTCAATTTACACGACCTTAAACCAAGGTACACGGACGTACTTTAAAAGGCTGGGAGGCAATGTAACCGTCACTAACCATCACCGACCATCCACGTGATCTACACACATGCAACATGGTACTCACCGATTTCCCAATCTCAAAACACTTGACTCAATGCAAATTTAAACAACAACAGGACACCCCCTCAGTGTCACCACACGAGATGCCTAATGTCACCAGACAGACCTTTTCATACCTACCCAATTACAAAATTTAATATATACACACCATATCTAGACACGCCCACCAACCATACAAATAACCCCTATATAAAAACACCCATACCTATATTTCATAAGTAACACATCTCACGGCAATCCACAAAACATTACCCCTACCCCTTTATTAGGAACAGCTGTGCCGTTGAAGGTAGGGTTGCCGGGGTCAAGCCCCGGCACTAGGACTACCTAGGTCACGTACCTGGCAATAGGGACTGCCTAGGTCAAGTATCTGGCAGGAGGACTGTCTAGGTCAAAAACTTAGTTAGTAGAGGTAGGGAGGCCCTCTCCCATATCTCTCATTGTACATAATCTTCGTACCTGAAAAAAAAATCACAAAGCCCACCAGAGACTTTACCTCACCCGCTAAATCACCATTTCATGTAGCAAACCACATTTGTTTTCTTACAATATCAAACGGTGGTTTGAACAATTACCTGTCTCTTACCAGGGATTTAACACAGACCTCCTGATTATGAAGCAGCAACGTTACACAACGTTCCACATGGGTTCTATTTTTTGCTAAAAGGAAATGGAAGGAAATAGTAGATCATACACAGATATTTTGGGTCATTCCATAAGACCGAATGCCAACCCCCAGTGGCTGCACCTCTAGATAAGGGTGGATTTATTTAGTTATTAAGAAGGGTAGTGTGGACCAACATTGTCAGGTATTCATCGCTGGTCTCAATTTGAGACAAAAAAATCTACCAACAATTACATGGCACGAATAAGAAAACTAATATAGAACATTTTACATGGGAAAGAAAAATCCTCACCCTTCCCTTTCATCCCAGTTACATGTGTCCTTTTCATTCCCATTTAAACCATACGAAGATCCCATCTTATTACTCGCTCATCATTAGTGTCGGTTTAGACCCGTTCCTTTACTCATAGAACAATTTGTCGCTTCAGTTAATATCCTCTTCTGTGTGTCTCATTGTTATTCACACACATTTTTACTTGATCAACATCCTGACCACGTGTCCTTACGGTTTCAATCACCCTGTGCACCCGCCATTTCCTTAGTCTATCCTTTGTTCTTATTTCTAAAAGCACCGATTCGTTTATTACCCGGAAGAATCTACCTCCAGCAAGTCTCATAACATAATCATGCTACCTTGGATTGAACTGATCTATTCTTTCTCTTAATTCGATTTGTGACCCAGTCCTTTCATGAATCCTATTTTCCACAAAGCTATCCTTTTCCCTTCCATGTCAGTTGAGCAGTAGTCGCCACTCAGATCAGGTCAACCGGGTAGCTCTTTCAGTTAGTGAAAATGGCGAGTGATTGTGTTACCGTGTTTAGCGCCGAAGAGATACAATCTCTACTTAGTAGAATTGAAGCCTTGGGGGATGCTGTTAAGTGCCTTAAAGTGGAGAATCGAGTTCTCCGCTCGAAGGACCAAAATACGGAAGACAAAATTAGTGATGAGCATGGATGGAATACGGTGAAAAATAAGATGCGGAAAAGTGGAAAAAAGTTCTCACCAGCCCCGCTCAAATGCAAGAACTCGTTTCAATTACTCGCAAATCTGCAGGAAGAAGAAACTAATGAAATCCAAGAGAAGAAGGGAAGGGCAGACGCTGGATCCCTACCCACAGGTAAGATTTTGGTAGTAGGAGACAGTCAAGTGAGGTACTTAGACAGGGCTATCTGCGATAAAGATAGGAAACATAGGACGCAGGTGTGTTTCCCCGGCGCGGGCATAGGAGATGTTAGAGATAGGATTGAAGAGTGTCTAGTAGGGGAAGGTAAGGACTCAGTAGTTTGCTTAAGTGCCGAGGGAAATGATATAGATAAGTTAGGGAGTGAGGAACTATTTGCGCGGTATCGGGATGCGCTAGACAAGATTAGAAATAGGGGAGGTGTTCCTGTTGTATGTGGAATCCTTCCGAGGCGTAGGGTTGGAGACATGTGGCATTCCAGGGCTATTGCAATGAATTGCAGGCTGGCAAAACATTGTAAGGCCAATGGATGGGCATTTGTCGACAACTGGGACCGCTTTTATGGTAAGAATCACCTATATAAAAGAGACGGGGTGCACTTGTCTCCCAGAGGATTTCGACTCCTTGCTGAATCCCTTGAGCGAGAAGTAGGCATCCTACAGGGTTTTTTCGGGGAGATTACGTGGGAGTAGGTGGGGGAAGTATCGGAATATAGTTTAGGCAATAGAAGCAACTTAGAGAGGGACTGTGAAAAGTATCACCAAAGCAGGTGGAGGGAAGATGAACTTAAGGTTTACTATACAAATAGCAGGAGCATAATTAACAAAATTCATTTGCTGCGAGGTAAAGCATGCGTAGAAAATTTCGATATTATAGCTATTACTGAAGCCTGGATCAACATGGCTGATAAACATTTCCTTCCGGAAATCGAAATAGAAGGATATAAGTTTTTTCATAAGGATAGGGTTGGCAGGAATGGGGGAGGTGTAGCACTTTTCGTTAAAAATACATTGAACTGTATTATCAACAATTCGATTAAGGAAGAGGACTGTATGGAATCTATTTGGGTAGAGATTACAGACAAGAATAAGAAAGTTATTATTGGCGTCTTGTATAGACCTCCTAACCTCAGCATTGAGCAGACTGATCTTCTGATTCATGAAATTCACAGAGCGTCCCAGTACAAAAACGTTGTGATCATGGGAGATTTTAATTATAGAAATCTTGACTGGGAAACTTTAACAGGAGATCATGAAGCGAAGTAATTCCTAGATGTGGTACAGGATAATTTCCAAAAACAAGTAATTACCGATCCTACGAGGGGACAAAATACCCTGGACTTAATTTTAACAAATAATGAGCACCAAATTAGCAGCGTAATAGTGGGAGATAGTCTAGGCTTTAGCGATTATCAAGAAATAAGATTTAATGTTATTTGGGAAAAATTAAAAAGTACGAATAACGTTCAAGTACCAGACTTCAGGAAAGCAAACTTTGACAGTATAAAAACCTATTTGAAACTGAATACGAAATGTCATGCGGACGTTTCAGACATTTTCGTTTCTCGTAGCGGGGCTGAGAGTCAGGTCGGTACCAAGAGCCGGGTCACGGAGGGTAATGTGCATACTTTAGGTCAGGTCATTTGGGGGTGAGGGCCCAACAGTCAGGTCAGCGATTTAGAAGAAATGTATAGCAATCTAACTGATCTAATTATTAATGCACAAAACACATTTATCCCCCTAAAGTCAATACGGAAAATAGTAATACTCCCAAATGGATGACGGACAGATTGAAACATGAGATCGGAATGAAAAGAGGACTTTACGTAAAAATAAAAAACGGGGAATCACACCTTAGATCAAGATATAACGAAATGGCAAAGCTGGTTAAAAGGAATACACGTACTGCGAAACGTAATTATGAAATCAAGGTGGCCAGTCAAGCAAAATCCAACCCAAAGGGTTTCTTTTACCTCTATAGAACAAAAAATAATAAAGAAAGAATAGAACCAATTAAAAACGATGAAAATGACATGATAGAATCGGAGGAAAAAATGAGTGAGGAGTTTAACAATTATTTTCTATCGGTGTTTACTAATGAGAGGTTAGATAAAGTACCTGACTGCGATCCGATTTACAGAGGGGATGAAGAAAGTAGTCTATCTAATATCAGCATTAGTAAAGAAGAAGTAGTCAAGCAGATTGAAAGACTTAAAGCTACAAAATCTCCGGGTCCAGACGAAATTTTTCCAAGAATGCTTAAGGAGTGTAAATTTGAAATCTGCGACCAGTTAACTGAAATATTCAGTAAATCGGTAGACACTGGTTTTGTGCCAACTGCTTAGAGGCAGGCAAACGTTGTTCCTGTTTTTAAGAAGGGAGATAGATCATCCATATGCAACTACAGGCCAATCAGTTTGACATCGGTTATAGGAAAAATGCTTGAATCAATAATAGTAAATAGACTCAGAGAACACATCGAAGGGCATAATTTAATTCGTGATTCACAGCATGGTTTCTCCAAGGGTGAGTCATGTGTGACTAATCTTCTATCCTTTTACACTCAAGTATATAAGGTGTCAGATAACAATGATAATTACGATGTTATTTACCTTGACTTTAGCAAAGCGTTCGACAAGGTGCCTCACCAGAGACTACTAAATAAAATCAAAGCCCATGGCATAGGAGGAAAAGTGTTAGAATGAATTAGAGCTTGGATTAGTAACAAAAAAACAGCGGGTCACCATAAATGGAATAAAATCTAGGTGGGGCAATGTTACTAGCGGGGTCCCCCAGGGCTCGGTTTTGGGTCCCTTGTTGTTCATTATGTACATAAATGACTTAGACGATGGAATAAATAGTGATGTTAGTAAGTTTGCGGACGACACTAAAATAGGACGCCTAATTGGGTCAGGAGACGACGCAGAGATTCTGCGGGATGATCTTGATAAATTGTTAACATGGTCGGAGAAATGGCAAATGAACTTCAATATCTCTAAGTGTAGCGTGTTAAACGTGGGGCTACACAACCCCAAAAATAGATACATATTAGATAACACGTTTTTAGAAAAATCTGAGTGCGAGAGGGACTTGGGAGTTCTGACTTCTGATGAGTCTGGACCTTAAAACCAGGAAACAGTGCATTAGCGCCAGAAATAAAGCTAACTGGGCATTAGGTTTCATTGCTAGCACGGTAACGAATAGAAGGGCAGAGGTAATTATTAAACTCTATCTAGCGATAGTTAGACCCATCCTTGACTATGCGGTACACTTTTGGTCTCCGTCCTACAGAATGGACATAAATTCACTAGAATCAGTACAGAGAAGAATGACCAAAAGGATACATGAACTCGGAAATTTGCCTTACGAAGAGAGGCTTAGACACCTAAACTTACACTCTCTGGAAAGACGCACAGTGCGGGGTGATCTAATAGAAGTGTTCAAGTGGATCAAAGGCTATAACAAGGAAGATGCAAACAAGGTCATCATAATAAAACAACAGGGCAGGACTCGCAGGACAAATTTAGATTTAAGAAGGAAATAGGCAAGAATTGGTTTACTAATAGGGTGGTCGATGAATGGAATAAACTTAGTAACCATGTAGTAAGCGCTGAAACTATCAGTTGTTTTAAAAAACGATTAGACAACTTTATGGATGGGGACGACAGGTGGTGATGGATACGGAGCTGCCTAGTGTAGGCCTTATGGTCTCTTTCAGTCTCCTTTATTCTTATGTTCTTATGTTCTTATGTCAAATAAATCTTTACCTCTGGAACTAAACATTATTGGTCTGTACTTTACTAGTAAACTCGACTAGAATGAAAATCAACTTCTGCTAGAACAGCTTTAATGACATTAGGTGTTTGGCACCGACCTCAGAAGTTCAAGCTTATTTGTTTATCCTATACAGGGGACTTATTTACTCTTGTATGAAGGATTTTCTTATGTTTGGGGGTGGTTGCCTTCACTCAATACTCTTGACTAATGTAAAAACCAAACCCTTCTCCCATACTTTTTTTTTCAAGTGACATTCATCTGCTCAGTACTCTCCAAAATATTTCATCCCTTCCTCTTCTATCACTTTATTATTCCTTCTCTTTTAAACTCATAGAATGGCTGCCTCCTTTCCTTAAGAGGTCATGGAACATTAGACTTTCCAAAACATTTCACCCTTTTTCTGTGAAATTGCATTTTCCAAGAGTCAAGAGTCCACCAGTGCGTCTTATCTTTCCTTCTATCCATTGCCCTGCTCTAAACTCGCATCTTCCTGATGTTTTTCTACCTGTTTATGGCTTGTCCTCTTTCAAAAGGCGAGTCTCACGAGATTCCACCTCCACCACCACTTGTCTTCAAAACTGTACACTTTTTGTTCTCAGTAGACCTTTCATTGTCGTAGTTTTTTGTTTTCCCTTTAAATCATGAAGATAAATAATACACTTGAGTGTTCTATCTTGAGTAAGTATTGAAAACTCATGTAGTGATGTCGTATCAATGTGATATTTTTAAACGTGGAATAAATCTGACCTCACATCCTAATATTGTTTTCATGAGGGTTTTTATTACAATCACTGAGACTATGATAAGTGTGGACGTGAAGATTATCCAACATTATGGTGAGGAAATCCTCCACTGATATAGCTGCCTCCGTTCATCTAAACAGGCAATGTATGTTCACAATTAGATAAATTCTTCAAGAAGGAAAGAATGTTAGCGCACTACAACACAACTGGGACCAAGTATTCCTCATGTAATCGTCGGAAAGAAGAAAAGAAAAGAGAATTTGAAGGAAATTCTTGTATTTAGACATGATACAGGGACATCGGTTTAAACGGCGTGGTTTTCCACCCAGTCAACAAAGTAGGAGACCTCTGTGTAGACTCCGGGGTAGTTGGGGCGAGCACATCCATAGCCCCATGACACCACACCAGCAAGACGACCATTGCAGGCAAAAGGACCACCGGAGTCTCCTTGGCAGGAATCCTTTTCGCCATCACCGCCAGCACACATCATCGAGTCCAAGATCTGACTGGAACCGTAGGCATCGCGGCATTCACTGTCACTGATGACGGTGACGGTGACCTTCTGCAAGATGCTAGGAGAAGATCCTCCCTCAGTCAATGCTCCCCAACCAGTTACCTGGCAGTCACCACTGGCTACACCGGTTTCGAGGGGAATGCTTTTGACGTAGTCGTTCATGGTGAGGGGCTCGGCCAGCTTGAGAAGAGCAATGTCGTTGGTGGTTTTCCACGAGTCGTAGTCCTCGTGCAGGATGATCTTCTCGACCTTGATGGACTGCTCATTTCCATCGTCGTAGTCCAGATCGTGCTCACCAGCAGTGATCTGGGATTAGGAAACCATTACCATTACAATAATAGAAAAATGCAGTGATACGATCATTGAAAGTGAAACGCTACAAACACGCTCCTGTTTACTAAATAACATACCTGAAGACGCCTTGGGTTATCGTAGTCCTTTCCATAGACGCAGTGTCCAGCAGTGACTATGTAGTTCTCACTGTACACTGACCCACCACAGAAGTGGAACACAAACCCCCATGTAGTATCCTGGAAGCTGATCTGGTAAGGGAACTCTCCGGGTGTGGCAGCCTCCCCTCCAACAATTTTGTTCAAGCCCAAGCGGAGGCGGGGCCTGTTTGCGGGTACGGCTGTAATAACATCAAGAACTTTGGTCAATTACTTGCCATCTTTTATACAAGAACATTTTTTTCAAGTAGCAACAATGGAAAGAATCAGTCACTCTGTCCCATACCGAAGGCGCCGGCTACCAGGAGGGCGAAGATGAGGACTTTCATGACTGCAATGGTGAAGATGGAGCGTCCGACTCCTTTTTATTCGTGTCACCGACGAGCTGCTCCTCCCTGTATGGGAAAAACCTTCAACATATCTCTTTCTTATCTAATTTCACTATAGATCTCACCTAAACTTAATCTATAGTGGTATAAATTCCATTGGTTACACACAACTTATACAATATTGGTATGTCCATGGTGTGTATATATATATATATATATATATATACATATACATATATATATATATAAATACATATATATATTATATACATATATATATATATATATGTATATATATATACTGTATACATATATATGTATATATATATTCTGTTAAAAACGACAGCAAAAGAATTATTCATTAAATTTTTCCGTGAGCTCTCAAGCTTGCGAAAAGTAGATTTCTGATAGGGGGAAAGGGAGTAAATCAAATTTCCAAAACTCATAGGAAACAAAAGTTATAATGAACACAAAAAATACAGCACACAGTAAACTAAATATAAGAAAAGACAAAGAATACAGCAAAAAACAAAATACAAGCAGAACAAATTTCAAAACGTTTCGCAGATCTTTCTGCATCCTCAGTTGATGTGAATAAGAATGAAAAAGGGAGCATATTTAAATTTATCTTGGAAGCCATCTGGATAAAGGAGCTGCAACCTGCCATTAATAGGCAAGTAAATTACTTCGCCCTCCTCCCTAGCATGAAACCTGTTCGGAGGAGCCAGATGGGCAATCCCAAGAATTCGGGGTCTCCTCCACAGAGACTTCCCATTCCCCGCCAAAGTGAAGAACATCCTGCCATTCGTCGTTCCCAAAGACTGAGAAGCAGATTGGCGCCGAACCCTGGAGTGACCTTTCCGAGTATTGTTTCCGCCAACCTGTGATCTCTCCGAGTGTTCGTGCTCATACGGGTGACCTCCCCCAGTTTCTACACGGTGTCTTCTCCCCGTGCTTTTCTCTTCATTTAAATATGCTTCCTTTTTCATTCTTATTTAAATCAACTGAGGATGCAGAAAGATCTGCGAAACGTTTTGAAATTTGTTCTGCTTGTATTTTGTTTTTTGCTGTATTCTTTGTCTTTTCTTATATTTAGTTTACTGTGTGCTGTATTTTTTGTGTTCATTATAACTTTTGTTTCCTATGAGTTTTGGAAATTTGATTTACTCCCTTTCCCCCTATCAGAAATCTACTTTTCGCAAGCTTGAGAGCTCACGGAAAAAGTTAATTGATAATTCTTTTGCTGTCGTTTTTAACAGAATATGCATCAGAGAGAATCTCCTGCCACGCTTCACCAATATATGTATATATATTACAAAGGCGGAACATGCCGACAGGAGACCTTTTGATCCATATCTAGGTCGGATGCGAAAAAAAATCATAATAATAATAATGAATAAATAAAAACTATAATAATGTAAATAACAAATGAAATACATAAAGTCATAGGTATGGTTAAATAATAAACAAACAGGTAAATAGAAAATAATAATAAATTGACATATAACTAATAATAAATGAGAATCAAACAGACAAATGATAACAAAACAAAAACAAATCATATAAAATAAATGATAATCATCACAGCAACTTTCTTTCCCCGTTCCCTCCATTCTTATTATTCAATCTCAAGCATGTGTATCTCAACTTGTACTCGAAAAAGCTGTAATAAGCCAAACGTTGTACAAATAAAGGCTCCATCCTCATATGGTGAATGACGCGGTAGTTCATTCCTTCCCGCGATATTCTCGCATCTCTTTCGGTCTTTGAGATCGTAAACGGAATCGTAGATTACGATGATGGAACGACGCATGGGTGGTTGATATTTGTATGTACCTAGTTGTATTACACGGAAGGGGAACTATACTCGTAGTGACCGTCTTTGCATCTCTCAGCGTCTAGTTTGTTCTTAAATTCTTGTATGGTGTTTGCACATACTATTGTTTTGTCTAATTCATTCCAGATATCTACCACTCTGTGTGGAAATTTTTATTTTTTCAGATCTCTTCTATAACTATCATTTTTGAGTTTCTTTTCATGCACCCTAGTTTTTTTTTATCACACTTTAATCTAGTTTGTTCTAAAATTCTTTTATGCTGTTTGCACATATTATTGTTTTGTCTAATTTGTTCCAGACATCTACCACTGTGTGCAAAACTATTTTTTTCAGATCTCTTCTGTGACTATCATTTTTTAGTTTCTTTTCATGCCCTCTAGTTTTTCTTTTATCCCACTTTCATTAAGTGCAGGGGGAGACGAGTTGTGCTCTTGCGTCAAGGTAAGGTTTCAAACTCTGTCTCCTTATGATAGTTTCAGTTACTTTGTAAGTATTGGGGGGAAAAAGTATTACATTGTTTAACATTACGCACATTTACACCCATCCCCCGGCCGGTGGACCAAGAATATTATTACTATTTTTTTTTTTTTTTTTTTGTATTTGATAAGATTATATATACATATACATATACATACACACACACACATACATATACATATATATATATATATATATATATATATACACATACACGCATGCATGTATATACATGTATATATGTATATATATGTATACATATTACATATATATATATACATATATATATATATATACACACATATATATACATATTTATGACAATACATTGTGCTGTTATACACACACGCAGACCCACACGACACAAAATAATACACGTCGACCAGTTACACTTAACATAATTTAGTACACTTCCTAACGTCAATATAAAAAAAAAATATCAAATACTTCGATGCTAATTTTGCTCAGTTTTTCAGCTCCCCGCCCATCACAAAAAAGAGGAGAGAAAAAATGCAAAAATGCAAAAATACTTGCAAGTAGACGTCACCTGCTTTAAGAAAACATCTCTCTTCGCTTTTGTCCTTCTCGCGTCTGGCAATCCGACCATTACCAAGCCACTGGCAGAAGTTGCCGAGAATATTGAAGTGTGGAAGACAAATGAGTGGAAGGGCGGTGAGCTAAACACAGAGAACAGTTGGAGTTTTATTCACTGACGTTTCGTCCTTACCAGGACATTCTCAAAGTACATGCAGTCTCAGAAAATGAACAGCTTATATAATCCATCCTTCCCGTGTTAGCTGCTGGATCGACCTGATAGAGACATCACCAAGGAGATTCGGGTTCTCCTTCTGAAAGAGAAGAACCCGAATCTCCTTGGTGATGTCTCTATCAGGTCGATCCAGCAGCTACTACACGATGACCTGAATTATAAAAGTTACCATGCCCGCACTACTCCTTGGGTTACTCGTCGGCAAGTTGTTAAACGTCTAAAATTTGCCAAGAAATATTCAACATGGACAGATGAACAGTGGAAAACAGTCTTCTGGAGTGACGAATCGACTTTCACAGTGACTGGCACCCCAGCAGCTAAGGTCTACCGCAAGCCTGGTAATGACACATTGAAACCTCGCTTCACGAACGTCAAGCACCCTGCCTCGCTTATGGTTTGGGCAGGATTTACGTATTATGGTGTTGGCAAGCTCGTTGTACTCCCTGCTAATGAAAAAGTAAATTAGTATAACTATTTGGAGTTATTGACTGACTATCTTCCTGACTGTTTTGAGGAGACCAAGGCCGAGGTTTTTATGCAGGATGGAGTACCTGCTCACACGGCCAAACTTGTGACAGACTGGCTAAGAGACTGTGAAGTGAGTTATATTAAAGACTGGCCGGGTAACAGTCCCGATATTAACCCGATAGAAAACCTTTGGGGTTTAATGAAAAGAAAATTGCGTGACATGGACACCTCATCAGTGCCACGGTTGGAATCCGCTATTCGCCAGCTCTGGGCCTCCATACCTGAAACAACCCTCCATAACCTTCTTGGCACTATCAGTTCCAGGACGTCTCCAGAAGGTGATACAGAGGAAGGAATATTCATTTTAACCAATTTCTATATGTAAGTACCATAACTTGCATTATTTCATATATTTTCACATGCAAACTAACCTTCATCTTCAGTTTACGGGTTTCATTAAGGGCGGCGTCATTACTTTCGGCGCATACTGTATATATATATATATATATATATATATATATATATATACATACATATATATGCATATATATATATATATATATATATATACATACATATATATGCATATATATATATATATATATATATTGATAAGAACACAGGTACGTGTGTTCACTTATGCAAAGTAGACCACTTGGAAAAAGAAACTAACAAAGCAGAGCGCTTTCGTATATTACATCTTTAGTGCAAAAAGTACATAGTTGAACAGAAATACGTAGGTTATATATATACATGAAGAAGGAACAAGGACAGTTTACATAAGAGTAGAGGACATTTACCACCTGGAAAGCTGTAAGTCAAGTCGCAAGGGTCAATGCATCCCACTAATGAGGGAGGGGGGACATTAGGTCACAGTCGCAGAGTTACATTTTACCTTATTATTATTCTTTTGTTTATTTATTGGTAGATAAAACTTCCCAACCAAAATCATCTTTCAGTTATCATAATGCCATTTCAAGAAAAAAATTGTTAAGTGCCACAGAATTATTAAAAAGATTTAACGTAAACATAATTTTCAAGAATAATAGTACAGTAAAACATATGCTCATCAACAGTAGTATTAAAGATAAAAAAAGGATGCATTTATAGAATTCCTGGCAAAACGTGTAATCAATTTTACATAGGTCAAACTGCCAAACCCTTAAGCATCAGGATTGAACAACATAAGAAAAATGTTAGGGATGGTAATAATTCCAGTGGAATCTTCAAACATGTTCAATTAAATGATTATCCTGTTGATTGGGGTAATGCCCATACCGTCTATCACACCAATGATATAATAGTAAGAAAATTAATAGAGTGCACTTTGATCCATACCACCAGTGATCAAAATAAAAACTTAAACAAAGGCTTATATAAACTTGACAGTTTTATCTGTCAAGAAATAAGCAAAAGAATAATAAGGTGAAATGTAGCCCTGCGACTGTGACCTGATGTCGCCCCTCCCTCATTAGTTTTACGCATTGACCCTTCCGACCTGACCCACCGCTTTCCAGGGAGTCAATAGCCTCTACTGTTATGTAAACTGTCCTTATTCCTTTTTCATATATATATATATATATATATATATATATATATATATATATATATATATATATATATATATATATATATATATATATAAACTATGTATATCTGTTCAATTATGTACTTTTTGCATTAAAGATGTAATATACGAAAGCGCTCTGTTTCGTTAGTTTCTTTTTCCAAGTGATCTACTTTGCATAAGTGAACATACGTACCCGTGTTCTTATTGGCATATATATATATATATATATATATATATATATATATATATATACGTATATATATATATATATATATATAAATTCAATATCACATTAACCATAGACAAAATGTTCAACTGAATATTGTCAGCACAACCCCCTCTGAGGCAATCTCACAGGCTGTCACCCAAAGCCAATACATAATAAAACAAGACAAACTAAGAAAAACTCAACGACAATTTCCACAATGAACATACAAAACCATGTCATTATTAAACCTACAGAAGCAAAGACGTCATGCGTTTCCATAGGTTACAAGGAACTTACGATCCACTCACCAAAACTCTTTCCCACTATGTAAAAACATGTTCTACCCCCTTCTCACCGTGACGCCCCGGAATAAGACACAATTACATCAAACTCAAAACTATACTAACTCCACCTATTGTTAACATGATATAACTATCTCCAATACATTTGTCGATACTCAACATACAAAATATCATCACCTTACCAACTCAACTCTGAAAACATATAGTTCGGACAAATCAGCAACTTTAATGACATTAGGTGTTTGGTGCCGACCTCAGAAGTTTAAGCTCGTTTGTTTATTCTATACAAGGAACTTATTCATTCTTGTATGAAGGATTTTCTTATGTTTGGAGGTGATTGGCTTCACTCAATACTCTTGACAAAGGTAAAAACCAAACCCTTCTCCCATACTTTTTTTTCAAGCGATAATTATCTGCTCAGTATGCTCCAAAATATTTCATCCCTATCTCTTCTATCACTACTTTATTATTCTTTCTCTTTTGAACTCATAGAATGGGTACCTCCATTCCTTAGGAGGTTATGGAACATTACACTTTCCAAAACATTTCACCCTTTTTCTGTGAAATTGCATTTTCCAAGAGTCAAGAGTCAACCAGTACACCCTGTCTTTCCTTCCATCCATTGACCTGCTCTAAACTCGCTATCTTCCTGATGTTTTTCTACCTGTTTATGGCTTGTCCTCTTTCAAAAGGTGAGTCTCACGAGATTCCACCTCCATCAGCACTTGACCTTAAAACTGTACACTTTTTGTTCTCAGTAGACCTTTCATGTCGCAGTTTTTTTTTCCTTACTTTAAACCATGAAGATAAATAATACACCTGAATATTGTATCATGAGTAAGTATTGAAAATTCATATCGTGATATCATATCAATGTAATACTTCAAACGTGGAAAATGCTGGCCTCACAGACTAATGTTGTTTTTATGAGAGCTTTTATTACCACCACTGAGACTATGATAAGTGTGGACGTGAAGATTATCCAACATTATGGTGAGGAAATCCTCCACTGATATAGCTGCCTCCGTTCATCTAAACAGGCAATGTATGTTCACAATTAAATAAATTCTTCAAGAAGTAAAGAATGTTAGCGCACTACAACACAACTGGGACCATGTATTCCTCATGTAATCGTCGGAAAGAAGAAAAGAAAAGAGAATTTGAAGGAAATTCTTGTATTTAGACATGATACAGGGACATCGGTTTAAACGGTGTGGTTTTCCACCCAGTCAGCAAAGTAGGAGACCTCT
This sequence comes from Oratosquilla oratoria, assembly GCF_046742065.1. Lineage (NCBI taxonomy): Eukaryota > Metazoa > Arthropoda > Malacostraca > Stomatopoda > Squillidae > Oratosquilla > Oratosquilla oratoria. The sequence continues at coordinate 4,786,414 of NC_134794.1, read as the reverse complement.
GTGTAGACTCCGGGGTAGTTGGGGCGAGCACATCCATAGCCCCATGACACCACACCAGCAAGACGACCATCGCAGGCAAGAGGACCACCGGAGTCTCCTTGGCAGGAATCCTTTTCGCCATCACCGCCAGCACACATCATCGAGTCCAAGATCCTACTGGAACCGTAGGCATCGCGGCATTTACTGTCACTGATGACGGTGACGGTGACCTTCTGCAAGATGCTAGGAGAAGATCCTCCCTCAGTCAATGCTCCCCAACCAGTTACCTGGCAGTCACCACTGGCTACACCGGTTTCGAGGGGAATGCTTTTGACGTAGTCGTTCATGGTGAGGGGCTCGGCCAGCTTGAGAAGAGCAATGTCGTTGGTGGTTCTCCACGAGCTGTAGTCCTCGTGCAGGATGATCTTCTCGACCTTGATGGACTGCTCATTTCCTTCTTCCTTGTCCAGATTGTGCTCACCAGCAGTGATCTGGGATTAAGAAACCACTACCATTACATTCAGAAAAATAAAAGTGATGTGGTTATTGAAAATGAAGCACTACAAACACGCTCCTGTTTACTAAACAACATACCTGAAGATTCCTTGGGTTATCGTAGTTCTTTCCATAGACGCAGTGTCCAGCAGTGACTATGTAGTTCTCATTGTACACTGATCCACCACAGAAGTGGAAGATAAATCCCCATGAATTATCCTGGAAGCTGATCTGGTAAGGGAACTCTCCGGGTGTGGCATCCTCCCCTCCAACAATTTTGTTCAAGCCCAAGCGGAGGCGGGGCCTGTTTGCGGGTACGGCTGCAAATACATCAAGAACATTGGTCAATTGTTTGATAGAGTTTTTAGAAAGTGGCTACGTTTTTTGCGGTCAGTAATGTTTGAAGGAATTTGTCGCTATATCACATACCGAAGGCGCCGGCTACCAGGAGAGTGAAGATGAGGACCTTCATGACTGTAATGGTGAAGATGGAGCGTCCGACTCCTTTTTATCCGTGTCAGCGGTGAGCCGCTCCTCCCACAAAGACCACTGTATGGGAAAAACCCTCAGCATATCTCTTTCTTATCTAATTTCACCATAGATCTCGCCTAAACTGAAAATGTTATGGTATAGATTCCGTTCGTGATGCACAACCTATACAATATAGGTGTGTCCGAGGTATATATGAAAGGTGAAATTGGCGTTCCTTTAAACGTATTTGACTAACTGTTATATAACTAGGTATCAACAGGCAAAATCCATTTATGCTTTTAATCATTTTATTAATGAAAGAAAATTTGTATATATTATGAAGAGGTGTTTCATCCATGGTAAATAACTTTCAGGGGATTCCTTTTGTGTTACTACCAGGTGTAGTTAGCCCATATTATCGTCGAGATTAGGGAAGAGGAAATAGTTTCGGATATAAAAGATTTTCTGGTATTTTGATAATCTTGATAAATACGATGAGGAATACTATGAATTCAGAACCAAAAGCTTAACCCCAAAAACTCTAAACCTAACCCTCGCATTTACGTACCGTACCACCCCATTTATGTAAGAATACACGCTGAACAACAATGATGATGTTACATAACCGTGGTGTAGCTCCACGTTCACCTCAAACCATTCATTTTCTCCATTCCGTACTCTAACACAAGTTTTACTACTTACGTAAATTTTTTTGGCTGCCTTCAAAACCCTTCCCTCTACCCCATACATCTACAACACATTCCATAATATCTTCCTGTTAACACTTATACGCTCTCTTCAAGTAAATTATTCTCCCAAGACATCCTTACTTTTTGCCAAAAACCTCGCGGATATGTGCTTTACTACGAGAATTTGATTTATATACCCTCTTCCTTTCTTAAACCCTTACTACTCTTTCAAAATGATCAGTTCTGTTCCCCTCCCAATCATCTAAAATAAAACCATTTCGTATGCTTTTCCAACTACACCTAACTGGCTGATCCCGCTAAAGTGGAATTATATATGTACTCTTCTAGTCTTCTGGCACATTCCTCTCCCTTAGGCACACCTTAAAGAATATCACTATCCAATACAACACAGTTGCACAGATATAATACCTGTCTTAAGAAAACCTATTTTACTGACATACAACAAGAATGTCAGCTTATGATGTGGAAGACAATGTGGAACAGACTTAGAAAAAAGACAATAGAAACGCGCATTCTTCTCATCAATCTCGTCGAAAGACAATTGATAAAGAAACGAAGAATAATATTGCGATAAAAAAGAGGCTTATAAGAAATTCAAGCCCTCAAAATTTCTTAACAGATATCAAAGCTATTTGATAACCCAAAGGAATTTCGAAAAGTCGACCAGGAAAATAGCAACAGTTTGAAAATGAATCATAGATAAATCTTAAAAAAAAAAAAAAAAAAAAAAATCCGAAGGAACTCACAGCCACATTCGGATAAACATGTTATTAGGTATTATGTAGCCCACTAGCCGCCACCAATAGTCAACCTAATATCAAAATGAAAGTATATGCGATATCTAAAAGATGAATAAACAAATTCATAAATAAATGAAAAAATAGCTCAACATCCACAAACGAACCGCCTTAGAGTACTCTTATCTGAGTCATATGATAGGTTGAGCAGTAACATGATTCAGTTTAACGTCATGAATCTCCCCCTTTCAGAAAGATATAGGACGGTGCCTCCTTACGAAAGGCCTTTTGATGCATGTGAATTTACTTTAGCATGGAGGGGTGGGCTTGCAACCCGTCCCTGTCAAAATAAGTAAGCCTACTATGAAATGAGGCAGCAAAACGTAGAGCCAGGACCAGGGTAAACCTCAGGTGGGCTCTCCGTGTAGACGCCTGGAATATTCTTTTTCTCTCTCAGGACGCTTAGATAATACGTAGTGGCTCTCTCAGAGATGAGGAGACCAGACAGTGGTAAGATCAATAGTAAAAGTTATACCTACTTCTTGTCGGGCCGAACCAAACATAGCTAGCCGACTACAGCACGTCGTTATAAAGGTTACTTCTGTTGATGAGCATATAATGCTGGTGAGGCTGAAACACACCTTGGGCTTCATCTCTTTTATTGTGGTATATGCTCCTACTGAGGCGTACGAACTTGAGGAGAGGAAGATGTTGTTGTTGTTGTCGTTCCCTAGACTGTCTGTCCGAGCAGTCCCGTCTCCCCAAGGAATGCCATAGCCGAAACTGGGTTTTCCCACAAATCCTTTATAGAGCGTATGTTGTGTTGTTTGCGTGCATGATTGTGTATAATGCAGTCTTCCATTATGTGTTGTATGGTATGGGGTGAAGTGTTACATCCTGGGCAGCTGTTCACAACGCGGTCATCCAGCCTCTTCTGGTAGCTTAGAGGTGCTGGGTGGTGACCGCACCGCAGTCTGGCCAAGTGGACTCTGTCCTTTCGTGGGAGAGAGGATTCAGAAGGGTGGATATCAGGGGGTCTGGCATGCAGCAGTGTGTTGTCTTTCAGTGTGTTAATGGAGCGGTGAGTGATATGATTATGAATATGTTTCCGGAGGCTGGTATTTGGTGGTTGTGGAGGAAGAGAAGAGAGTATCTGTGCGTGATAAAGGTCTTTGGGTGTTGTTTTAATGTTTCTTGGTAGTGTAGCGGGTGTAATGTGTTTGTGGTGGCTGTTTGTGGCCCTGATAACATAAGCAACATCCACCTAAAACACATTGGACCACAAGGTATACATGCACTCACAAACATTGCAAACTACAGCTATTCACACAACACTATACCCGACATCTGGAAGCATGGTAAAATAATCACCATTCCAAAACCGAACAAAGACCCAACAATCCCAACATCGCACCGCCCAATCACACTTCTCTGCACCCCCTCTAAAGTCATTGAACGCCTAATACTTAAACTTGTCACACCACATATTCCCCTTGCTGACTCACAACACGGTTTTAGGCCACTACACTCCACAAACACTCTTCTGACAAACCTCACACAAAGAATTTTAGATGGCATTAATTCAGATAGGCTTGAATCCACAGCTGACTAGTACCCACCATAAAATACACTTATAGTTCTGGGTGACTTCAATACGATTACTGGCATTGACAGAGCTGGCTATGAAGTACAAAGTATGTATTACCCCCCCATCCCCACCCCCCCAACCCATGGTTCTCGAACCAGAAACATTAACAGGTCCCTCCTTCTAAATTTTACAAAGTCCAGAAGGCTGAGGATTGGTGATTTCTGATTCCAGAGACGAGAGCCACACCGATGGACATGGTATAGTAATACCGGAGGAGAAGCCAAGGAGATTATCAAATACCTGTTAGTACTCTTTGAAAGATTCTACAAACTGCAGGGTTTATCAGAGTGCTGCATTCTTTGAGACTCATCATAGACTTGTGGTCGCAACGAGAATCCCGAGAAGTAGCCCACCTGGAATTTATCTGGAGAAGGTCAGGGATAATGAATGTCCCCAGGAATATGCGATATCAATCCCTTGTTGGTATGCAGTCCTTCATACACTTGAAGACCCTGAAGATCTCTGGGACACCTTTAAGCGTGAAACTCTGACATCTACCGAGGAGTGCATTGGAGAGCGCGCAAGGTCGAGGAGTGGAGTGGCGTGACGAGAGACACAGGAGAATGTTGCCAGAATGTCTGGGAACCTGGACCGATAGAGGACTCAGAAACGGCGGAGTAGAGCTCTCATTAGAATGGATAAGGAGAGGCACGTCAGAGGAATCGCTGAGGATGTCGAGGGCTATTATAATGCAAGTGACCTCCAGGCTGCTTATCGAGATCTGAATAAACTCCGCTTCAAATTTGTGATCCAAAGGAACACAGTCCTAAATGTTGTTGGAGAGGCGTAGAGGGGTGTAGCACTGTGGCGAGTACTTTGAGCAGTTTATCAGTCGGACAGCTTCCCATCAATGGAATTCAGGTGACGGTTACTGGTCCACCAATAGACGAATGTGTGCCCTCTCTGACAGAGAACAAGAGATCAAAGAGGTTGTGGGTGAGTTGTAGGGTGGAAAGGCAGCTGTCATCTGCAATATCAGTGTAGAGTTGCTGAAACATGGAAGTGAGACCATAATCTGTGGGTTGCATGCTGTATGGTAGGCCGGTACAATTATTTCTGACTGTAAAAAGGGCCTGATCGTCCTTATCTGAAGGCGTAAAGGGGACCGGCAGGACTGCAACAACTAACACGGTATTGCACTGTTCGTTTTGCTAGGTAAAAGGCTTGCTCGTCTGTTGCTGACACGGGTTCGTTCACATCAGCTAAAGTTACGTGGGGTGCCCTGAGATCTTCTGCGGATCCGTGGGACTCCTATGAAGATAATTGACTCGATGCATGGCTTTTACTCTGAGACAGAGAGTACTGTAAAGTATGGAGGAGGAATTTCTAGCCTCTTTCCTGTTAATTCAGGAGTGAGGCAAGAATGCATCCTGACCCAAAAATATTTCAATTCCTGCATAATCTGGGTATTGGACAGAGTTGTCGATCAATGTCGGTGCGGAGCATCTCTTGGTAACACTTTGTCCCTGCTAATGATGCTGTCCTTCTTGTTAAGTCGTTGGAAATGTTGGTTGGATACCCTAAGCCACTGCACAGGGAGGCGAGACTGTTGGGACTCCACGTTTGGGATTACCAAGGAAGAACATGCCAACAAGGGACCATTTGGTTCATAACTAGGTGGAAAAAATAAAATATCATGAAATTATATGAAGTAAAAAAGAATAGATAAATAGATCAACAAATAAATAGATAAATAAATATATGATAGATAAATAAATGAATATATAAATAAGTAAATAATAGAATGAATAATAAACAATTATAAATAATGATAAAAATAAACAATAATGAATAAACAAATAAATAGAACAAAATAAATGGTAGGCATTACAGCATACTGCTTAGGTGTTTATTTAAATGAAAATGAAAACTTCGAAATACACTGCCTCTGCAGGAAGTTCATTCCATTCATCTACTACATGGCTGGCGAAGTTGTTTCTACCCACTTCCAAATTAGATCTACTTCCTGACAGATTGAGACCATTATTTCTTCTCTGGTTTGCATTCAGGGTGAAAATTTTGTCATTTTAGATGTTGTAAATTTCCTTTAGAATCTTACAAACCTGAATCTACGCTTTTTAGGGGAAATAGATTAGTATGCTTTAGTATGATTTATTTCTGATGTTTGGAATCATTGTTGTGGCTCACCGTTGTACTTTTCGAATCATTCAATGTCTTCAATGAGATGCGGTGACCACACGGAAACAGTATATTCCAAATGTGGACGAACTAACAGTCTATACCAGGGTTGGGGAACCTTTTTGTGCATGAAGGCCACCTTGCAATTCATCGTCCCACATAGAGGCCGCACTGATTTTTTTTTTTTTTTTTATCCCTTTTTAGGGGATGGTGTAAGTTTTCCATCCCCCTTCCTAAAAATTCAGTTTAAAAATATTTTTTTTTCATTTCAAAAATATACATATGTATAAAAATCGTTCCAATTTCTGGGAGTGACATCACTGAACACGGTTAACTTTGCTTTCGTCTATGTGTGTGGTGTATATTATAAGTTTCAGGTGTATAATGATTTCAGACTTAAAAAATATTCAAGGTCTTTTAAAAAGATAATATGTATATCAAAGGCCGCAGAAGGCCGCACTTGATGGCCCGGAAGGCCGCAGGTTCCCCACCCCTGGTCTATACAGTATAGCTTGTTAATGACAGATGGACTGTCAAAAGCAAAAGATCGCGCAATCAGTCCTAGAATCTTATTTGCCTTCTCTGAGGCGGAAATACACTTCTTAGACGATTTGAGAGCATTACTGATAATTACCCCGAGATCCATTTCACTATCCATTTTTGTTTACAAATTCCCAAATAACTTGAGATCGTACTTATTGTTATTTTTACCTATGTGCATAACCTTATATTTACTTGGGTTTAATTCCATTGCCCATTTTTAGACCAGTGCTGTAGTTTATCTAAATATTCTTGAATATCTAATTGGTTTAAGTGACCATTCGCCATTCCGCACAATTTTGTATCACAAACAAATTCGTAGATAACAGATTTCAGTCCGTGGTCTATATCATTTATATATACTATGAATAGAAGTGGCCCAAGAACGGAACCATGAGAAACTCCACAATACAGTCAGAAACTAAGTAAAAAATAAAACCTAGAGATGAATAACAAAAACCAAAACCAAAATAAAACGGCACTGCAAAACCAAATTCAATGTTGCCCAAGAAATTACCTTTCATTTCTGAAAAAAGGTTTTTCTCTGACCTACTCCCATGTGGTAGACAATCACAGCCTTCTTCTCATGCCATAGCCACTGGCGTCCCATAGGGCGCTCTTTTATCTACTATTCTTATTTTTCCTTTTTATAAATGTTTTATTGGCCCACACATTTTCCCCTATATACTCTTATGCTGGTTACACTACATTTTTCAACGTGATTCATTAAACGTCTTTCTCAAATTAAGTTTCATTATTATAAAAGGATCGCTGCGGAACACCTGACTTCTGACATTCCTCTCATATCTGATCAGAGTAGAGAAAATCTGGTGTCACTGAGCGTCACAAAGACAATTTCTTCACCTTTCCCCTCAACAAAATCTTCCCTTTTGTGTCATATTTTGTTTACTAAATGTCCTCGGGCTATCTTTTACTAGTAACGGAAAATCCAACACCTAATTAAAGACATTGACAGATTGGAAGCCAAATCTCATTAAAGACATTGACAGACTGGAAAAAGTACAACGGCGAGCCACAAAACTGATTCCAAATATAAAATATAAATCATACGAAAATCGACTAAAACATATGAATCTGTTTTCCTTAAAAAAGCGAAGGCTCAGAAGTGACTTGATACAATTCTTTAAGATTCTAAACGGAATTGACAACATCAAAAGTGATAAAAAATTCACACTGAATGAGAATCAGACAAGAAGCTATGGTCTCAAACTGTCAGGAATTAGATTTAATTTGGAAGTGGGTAGAAACAACTTCGCCAACCGTGTGGTTAATGAATGGAATAAACTTTCTGCAGAGTAAGTGCAATGTTGTTCAGTTCGAAGCTTTAAGAATCATTTAGATAAACACCTGAGCAAGATGCAGTAATGACTGTCATTTATTTTATATTATTTGTTTATTTGTTTTGTTATTATTTGTCTATTCTTTTATTATTTTTTGCTTGATTCACATTTGTTATTATTTATATGTCAATTTAATATTATTTACTATTCACCTGTTTGCTTATTATCTATGCATTTATTTAAATTATTTATTATCATTTATATTATTATATATTTATTTGTTTATTTACTTATTTATTCATCATCATGATTTTATTCGCATCCGACCTAGTTATGGACCAAAAGGTCTCCTGTCGGCATGCTCCGCTTTTGTGATCCTTTGTAAAACTACTGCCAGAGCACCTTGGGTGTTCTGTAATCACCTCAAAATCACCAACTCATCTGCTTATCCGATATAGGGTATCTATCTGTTATTGTATGAACTACATTTCTGTGTGTGGCTACCCCCCATGTAAGGGGGAAAAAGCCCTTGGTATATGTATGTATGTACATTTCTCATGTTTGGGGTGACTCCTCTCACGCAGTACTCTTAAGCAAGATAGAATCAATATCCTCTCGCCGATCATGGGACATGATACAAGGGCATCTATCTAGACGGCGTGTTTTGTCACCCAGTCAACAAAGTAGGAGACCTCTGTGTAGACTCCGGGGTAGTTGGGGCGAGCACATCCATAGCCCCATGACACCACACCAGCAAGACGACCATCACAGGCAAGAGGACCACCGGAGTCTTCTTGACAGGAATCCTTTTCGCCATCACCGCCAGCACACAGCATCGAGTCGAAGATCTCATCGGGACCGTAGGCGTCGCGGCATTCCTTGTCAGAAACGATGGTGACGGTGACCTTCTGCAGGACACTGGGATAAGATCCTCCTTCAGAGAGCGCTCCCCAACCGGTCACCTGGCAGTCACCACTGGCTACATCGGTTTCGAGAGGGATGCCTTCGACGTACTTGTTTATTTCGAGGGGCTTGACCAGCTTGAGCAGGGAGATGTCGTTGCTGGCGTTCCATGCGTTGTAGCCCTCGTGGAGGATGATCCTCTCGACCTCGATGGACTGCTCATGTCCTTCTTCCTTGTCCAGATCGTGGTCACCAGCAGTGATCTACGATCAGAAAGTCCTTACCATTAGAACTAAGATAATGAAACTATGGAAATATATTTTTCGAGTATGAATCCCTACAAACGCACTGGCATCTATACCAAAGACTATACCTGAAGATTACTTGGGTTGTCGTAGTTATTTCCATAGACGCAGTGTCCAGCAGTGACTATGTAGTTCTCATTATACACTGATCCACCACAGAAGTGGAAGACAGATCCCCAAAAGATATCTTGGATGCTGATCTGGTAAGGGAACTCTCCGGGTGTGGCATCCTCCCCTCCAACAATTTTGTTCAAGCCCAAGCGGAGGCGGGGCCTGTTTGCGGGTACGGCTGAAACAACATCAAGAACCTTGCTCAACCATTTACCAAACACTACACTTTTCTTCAATTAGCATAATTTGAAGTTGCAACTACATCACTTACCGAAGGCGCCGGCTACCAGGAGGGCGACGATGATGGTCCTCATGACTACAATGGTGAACACGAAGCGTCCGAGTGCTGTTTTATGCATGTCACCGTTCAGTTGCTCCTCCCACTCAGATGCATGAGAAAATTATATTCATTTATCTTTTTCTCGTATAATTTTACATGTTTTTTGTGAAATTCTAGGAATAGATACCAGTGATATCACACAAATTAAAAACTATAAACTTATCTAATGACTATTTCAAATGTCAAATTAGTGTAGTCATAGACACTTTTAATTAAGTTAACATTGTTTTTAAATACCTACAAGAAAATATTGGTTTGTTCGGTCCAAGACATTACGTTTTCTAGTTATTGAGTGATTTTGGTATTTCATGAATACATTATGCCTTAAATGCGGTCTGTAATTGTTTGGGTCTTCCTTGTCTCCTCCTTTATAAATTGGTACGATATCTGCATTTTTTCCAACCTTCTTGTATTTTTCCTTCTTTGAGTGAGCAATTTACTATGTTATGTATTTTGTCTATTAATTCTTCTTTACATTCTTTTAGTATCCAATTTGCGATTTCATCCGGTCCGTGCGATTTCCTGACATCATGGTTCATTATTTGGTTCATTATTTCTTTACGTGTTACTATTTTTTCTCTCATGGGGGGGATTTCACCATTCGCCCTTCATCCCGATGTTGTACATTTTCTCTATTTTTCTTTTTTAAATTAAGTTTCATCATTATAAAAGGATCGCTGCAGAATATCTGACTTCTGATATTCCTGTCATATCTGATCAGAGTAGAGGAAAGCTGGTATCATTGAGCGCCACAAAGACAATTTCTTTACCTTTCCCCTCAACAAAATTCTCCTCAGATCAATCTCTTTCTCTGTTGTGTTACATATTTTTTACTAAAAGTCCTTGGGCTATCTTTTACTGGTAACGGAAAATCAAACACCTCAACTACTACTAGAACAGCTTGGGTGTTCTGTAATGTTCCGATACAGAGTATTTATTTGTTCTTGTATGAAGTACATTTCTCATGTTTGGGGTGACTCGTCTCACGCAGTACTCTTATGTAAGATAAAGTCAATATCCTTTCGCCGACCATAGGATTTTCCCTGTTAGTCATAGAATTGCATTTCTATCTCTTGTATCACTATTTTCATGATATTTTTTCCTGAACTCAATAGCTGTGTGCTCCCCTTTCTTAGAAGACCATGCAACATTAGATTTTCAGATTTTCTATGACTTAAACTCTTGCAAAAGATGAAGTTCAAGACAGTTTCCTTACCCTGGCATTTGACTTCAAACTGGTATAGTTTCTGTTTTTAGCGGTCACTTCATTGTTGTAATATATGGTAATTTTGCCTCTATTAAACATATACATCTAGCTTGGGTGTTATGAGTAAATTATCTAAATCCATGTCACTCTACAACACAACCATGAACAGATACTATTCATGTGAAAACAAAAAGAAAAGGGTAAAGTAAAAAAGATTTCAAGGAAATGCTTGTATTTAGACATGATACAAGGGCATCTATCTAGACGGCGTGTTTTGTCACCCAGTCAGCAAAGTAGGAGACCTCGGTGTAGACTCCAGGGTACTTGGGGCGAGCACAACCATAGCCCCAGGAGACCACACCAGCAAGACGACCATTGCAGGCAAGGGGGCCAACCTGTGATCTCTCCGAGTGTTCGTGCTCATACGGGTGACCTCCCCCAGTTTCTACACGGTGTCTTCTCCCCGTGCTTTTCTCTTCATTTAAATATGCTTCCTTTTCCATTCTTATTTACATCAACTGAGGATGCAGAAAGATCTGCGAAACGTTTTGAAATTTGTTCTGCTTGTATTTTGTTTTTTGCTGTATTCTTTGTCTTTTCTTATATTTAGTTTACTGTGTGCTGTATTTTTTGTGTTCATTATAACTTTTGTTTCCTATGAGTTTTGGAAATTTGATTTACTCCCTTTCCCCCTATCAGAAATCTACTTTTCGCAAGCTTGAGAGCTCACGGAAAAAGTTAATTAATAATTCTTTTGCTGTCGTTTTTAACAGAATATGCATCAGAGAGAATCTCCTGCCACGCTTCACCAATATATATATATATTACAAAGGAATTACAAAGGCGGAACATGCCGACAGGAGACCTTTTGATCCATATCTAGGTCGGATGCGAAAAAAAATCATAATAATAATAATGAATAAATAAAAACTATAATAATGTAAATAACAAATGAAATACATAAAGTCATAGGTATGGTTAAATAATAAACAAACAGGTAAATAGAAAATAATAATAAATTGACATATAACTAATAATAAATGAGAATCAAACAGACAAATGTTAACAAAACAAAAACAAATCATATAAAATAAATGATAATCATCACAGCAACTTTCTTTCCCCGTTCCCTCCATTCTTATTATTCAATCTCAAGCATGTGTATCTCAACTTGTACTCGAAAAAGCTGTAATAAGCCAAACGTTGTACAAATAAAGGCTCCATCCTCATATGGTGAATGACGCGGTAGTTCATTCCTTCCCGCGATATTCTCGCATCTCTTTCGGTCTTTGAGATCGTAAACGGAATCGTAGATTACGATGATGGAACGACGCATGGGTGGTTGATATTTGTATGTACCTAGTTGTATTACACGGAAGGGGAACTATACTCGTAGTGACCGTCTTTGCATCTCTCAGCGTCTAGTTTGTTCTTAAATTCTTGTATGGTGTTTGCACATACTATTGTTTTGTCTAATTCATTCCAGATATCTACCACTCTGTGTGGAAAATTCTATTTTTTCAGATCTCTTCTATAACTATCATTTTTGAGTTTCTTTTCATGCACCCTAGTTTTTTTTTTATCACACTTTATTCTAGTTTGTTCTTAAATTCTTGTATGCTGTTTGCACATATTATTGTTTTGTCTAATTTGTTCCAGACATCTACCACTGTGTGCAAAACTATTTTTTTCAGATCTCTTCTGTGACTATCATTTTTTAGTTTCTTTTCATGCCCTCTAGTTTTTCTTTTATCCCACTTTCATTAAGTGCAGGGGGAGACGAGTTGTGCTCTTGCGTCAAGGTAAGGTTTCAAACTCTGTCTCCTTATGATAGTTTCAGTTACTTTGTAAGTATTGGGGGGGAAAAGTCTTACATTGTTTAACATTGCGCACATTTACACCCATCCCCCGGCCGGTGGACCAAGAATATTATTACTATTTTTTTTTTTTTTTTTTGTATTTGATAAGATTATATATACATAAACATATACATACACACACACATACATATACATATATATATATATATATACACATACACGCATGCATGTATATACATGTATATATGTATATATATGTATACATATTACATATATATATATATACATATAGATATATACATATACATATTTATGACAATACATTGTGCTGTTATACACACACGCAGACCCACACGACACAAAATAATACACGTCGACCAGTTACACTTAACATAATTTAGTACACTTCCTAACGTCAATATAAAAAAAAATATCAAATACTTCGATGCTAATTTTGCTCAGTTTTTCAGCTCCCCGCCCATCACAAAAAAAAAGGAGAGAAAAAATGCAAAAATGCAAAAATACTTGCAAGTAGACGTCACCTGCTTTAAGAAAACATCTCTCTTCGCTTTTGTCCTTCTCGCGTCTGGCAATCCGACCATTACCAAGCCACTGGCAGAAGTTGCCGAGAATATTGAAGTGTGGAAGACAAATGAGTGGAAGGGCGGTGAACTAAACACAGAGAACAGTTGGAGTTTTATTCACTGACGTTTCGTCCTTACCAGGACATTCTCAAAGTACATGCAGTCTCAGAAAATGAACAGCTTATATAATCCATCCTTCCCGTGTTAGCTGCTGGATCGACCTGATAGAGACATCACCAAGGAGATTCGGGTTCTCCTTCTGAAAGAGAAGAACCCGAATCTCCTTGGTGATGTCTCTATCAGGTCGATCCAGCAGCTACTACACGATGACCTGAATTATAAAAGTTACCATGCCCGCACTACTCCTTGGGTTACTCGTCGGCAAGTTGTTAAACGTCTAAAATTTGCCAAGAAATATTCAACATGGACAGATGAACAGTAGAAAACAGTCTTCTGGAGTGACGAATCGACTTTCACAGTGACTGGCACTCCAGCAGCTAAGGTCTACCGCAAGCCTGGTAATGACACCTTGAAACCTCGCTTCACGAACGTCAAGCACCCTGCCTCGCTTATGGTTTGGGCAGGATTTACGTATTATGGTGTTGGCAAGCTCGTTGTACTCCCTGCTAATGAAAAAGTAAATTAGTATAACTATTTGGAGTTATTGACTGACTATCTTCCTGACTGTTTTGAGGAGACCAAGGCCGAGGTTTTTATGCAGGATGGAGTACCTGCTCACACGGCCAAACTTGTGACAGACTGGCTAAGAGACTGTGAAGTGAGTTATATGAAAGACTGGCCGGGTAACAGTCCCGATATTAACCCGATAGAAAACCTTTGGGGTTTAATGAAAAGAAAATTGCGTGACATGGACACCTCATCAGTGCCACGGTTGGAATTCGCTATTCGCCAGCTCTGGGCCTCCATACCTGAAACAACCCTCCATAACCTTCTTGGCACTATCAGCTCCAGGACGTCTCCAGAAGGTGATACAGAGGAAGGAATATTCATTTTAACCAATTTCTATATGTAAGTACCATAACTTGCATTATTTCATATATTTTCACATGCAAACTAACCTTCATCTTCAGTTTACGGGTTTCATTAAGGGCGGCGTCATTACTTTCGGCGCATACTGTATATATATATATATATATATATATATATATACATACATATATATGCATATATATATATATATACATATATATATATATATATATATATATTGATAAGAACACGGGTACGTGTGTTCACTTATGCAAAGTAGACCACTTGGAAAAAGAAACTAACAAAGCAGAGCGCATTCGTATATTACATCTTTAGTGCAAAAAGTACATAGTTGAACAGAAATACGTAGGTTATATATATACATGAAGAAGGAACAAGGACAGTTTACATAAGAGTAGAGGACATTTACCACCTGGAAAGCGGTAAGTCGAGTCGCAAGGGTCAATGCATCCCACTAATGAGGGAGGGGGGACATTAGGTCACAGTCGCAGAGTTACATTTTACCTTATTATTATTCTTTTGTTTATTTATTGGTAGATAAAACTTCCCAACCAAAATCATCTTTCAGTTATCATAATGCCATTTCAAGAAAAAAAAATTTAAGTGCCACAGAATTATTAAAAAGATTTAACGTAAACATAATTTTTAAGAATAATAGTACAGTAAAACATATGCTCATCAACAGTAGTATTAAAGATAAAAAAAGGATGCATTTATAGAATTCCTGGCAAAACGTGTAATCAATTTTACATAGGTCAAACTGCCAAACCCTTAAGCATCAGGATTGAACAATGTAAGAAAAATATTAGGGATGGTAATAATTCCAGTGGAATCTTCAAACATGTTCAATTGAATAATCATCCTGTTAATTGGGGTAATGCCCATACCGTCTATCACACCAATGATATAATAGTAAGAAAATTAATAGAGTGCACTTTGATCCATACCACCAGTGATCAAAATAAAAACTTAAACAAAGGCTTATATAAACTTGACAGTTTTATCTGTCAAGAAATAAACAAAAGAATAATAAGGTGAAATGTAGCCCTGCGACTGTGACCTGATGTCGCCCCTCCCTCATTAGTTTTACGCATTGACCCTTCCGACCTGACCCACCGCTTTCCAGGGAGTCAATAGCCTCTACTCTTATGTAAACTGTCCTTATTCCTTATATATATATATATATATATATATATATATATATATATATATATATATAAACTATGTATATCTGTTCAATTATGTACTTTTTGCATTAAAGATGTAATATGCGAAAGCGCTGTTTCGTTAGTTTCTTTTTCCAAGTAGTCTACTTTGCATAAGTGAACATACGTACCCGTGTTCTTATCGGCATATATATATATATATATATATATATATATGTATATATATATAAATTCAATATCACATTAACCATAGACAAAATGTTCAACTGAATATTGTCAGCACAACCCCCTCCGAGGCAATCTCACAGGCTGTCACCCAAAGCCAATACATAATAAAACAAGACAAACCAAGAAAAACTCAACGACAAATTCGACAATGAACATACAAAACCATGCCATTATTAAACCTACAGAAGCAAAGACGTCATGCGTTTCCATAGGTTACAAGGAACTTACGATCCACTCACCAAAACTCTTTCCCACTATGTAAAAACATGCTCTACCCCCTTCTCACCGTGACGCCCCGGAATAAGACACAATTACATCAAACTCAAAACTATACTAACTCCACCTATTGTTATTTTGATATAACTATCTCCAATACATTTGTCGATACTCAACATACAAAATATCATCACCTTACCAACTCAACTCTGAAAACATATAGTTCGGACAAATCAGCAACTTTAATGACATTAGGTGGAATAAATCTGACCTCACAGACTAATGTTGTTTTTATGAGAGCTTTTATTACCATCTCTGAGACTATGATAAGTGTGGACGTGAAGATTATCCAACATTATGGTGAGGAAATCCTCCACTGATATAGCTGCCTCCGTCCATCTAAACAGGCAATGTATGTTCACAATTAAATAAATTCTTCAAGAAGTAAAGAATGTTAGCGCACTACAACACAACTGGGACCATGTATTCCTCATGTAATCGTCGGAAAGAAGAAAAGAAAAGAGAATTTGAAGGAAATTCTTGTATTTAGACATGATACAGGGACATCGGTTTAAACGGCGTGGTTTTCCACCCAGTCAGCAAAGTAGGAGACCTCTGTGTAGACTCCGGGGTAGTTGGGGCGAGCACATCCATAGCCCCATGACACCACACCAGCAAGACGACCATCGCAGGCAAGAGGACCACCGGAGTCTCCTTGGCAGGAATCCTTTTCGCCATCACCGCCAGCACACATCATCGAGTCCAAGATCTTACTGGAACCGTAGGCATCGCGGCATTCACTGTCACTGATGACGGTGACGGTGACCTTCTGCAAGATGCTAGGAGAAGATCCTCCTTCAGTCAATGCTCCCCAACCAGTTACCTGGCAGTCACCACTGGCTACACCGGTTTCGAGGGGAATGCTTTTGACGTAGTCGTTCATGGTGAGGGGCTCGGCCAGCTTGAGAAGAGCAATGTCGTTGGTGGTTCTCCACGAGCTGTAGTCCTCGTGCAGGGTGATCTTCTCGACCTTGATGGACTGCTCATTTCCTTCTTCCTTGTCCAGATTGTGCTCACCAGCAGTGATCTGGGATTAAGAAACCATTACCATTACATCCAGAAAAATAAAAGTGATGTGGTTATTGAAAATGAAGCACTACAAACACGCTCCTGTTTACTAAACAACATACCTGAAGATTCCTTGGGTTATCGTAGTTCTTTCCATAGACGCAGTGTCCAGCAGTGACTATGTAGTTCTCATTGTACACTGATCCACCACAGAAGTGGAAGATAAATCCCCATGAATTATCCTGGAAGCTGATCTGGTAAGGGAACTCTCCGGGTGTGGCATCCTCCCCTCCAACAATTTTGTTCAAGCCCAAGCGGAGGCGGGGCCTGTTTGCGGGTACGGCTGCAAATACATCAAGAACATTGGTCAATTGTTTGATAGAGTTTTTAGAAAGTGGCTACGTTTTTTGCGGTCAGTAATGTTTGAAGGAATTTGTCGCTATATCACATACCGAAGGCGCCGGCTACCAGGAGAGTGAAGATGAGGACCTTCATGACTGTAATGGTGAAGATGGAGCGTCCGACTCCTTTTTATCCGTGTCAGCGGTGAGCCGCTCCTCCCACAAAGACCACTGTATGGGAAAAACCCTCAGCATATCTCTTTCTTATCTAATTTCACCATAGATCTCGCCTAAACTGAAAATGTTATGGTATAGATTCCGTTCGTGATGCACAACCTATACAATATAGGTGTGTCCGAGGTATATATGAAAGGTGAAATTGGCGTTCCTTTAAACGTATTTGACTAACTGTTATATAACTAGGTATCAACAGGCAAAATCCATTTATGCTTTTAATCATTTTATTAATGAAAGAAAATTTGTATATATTATGAAGAGGTGTTTCATCCATGGTAAATAACTTTCAGGGGATTCCTTTTGTGTTACTACCAGGTGTAGTTAGCCCTTATTATCGTCGAGATTAGGGAAGAAGAAATAGTTTCGGATATAAAAGATTTTCTGGTATTTTGATAATCTTGATAAATACGATGAGGAATACTATGAATTCAAAACCAAAAGCTTAACCCCAAAAACTCTAAACCTAACCCTCGCATTTACGTACCGTACCACCCCATTTATGTAAGAATACACGCTGAACAACAATGATGATGTTACATAACCCTGGTGTAGCTCCACGTTCACCTCAAACCATTCATTTTCTCATACTCTAACACAAGTTTTACTACTTACGTAAAATTTTTTGGCTGCCTTCAAAACCCTTCCCTCTACCCCATACATCTACAACACATTCCATAATGTCTTCCTGTTAACACTTATACGCTCTCTTCAAGTAAATTATTCTCCCAAGACATCCTTACTTTTTGCCAAAAACCTCGCGGATATGTGCTTTACTACGAGAATTTGATTTATATACCCTCTTCCTTTCTTAAACCCTTACTACTCTTTCAAAATGATCAGTTCTGTTCCCCTCCCAATCATCTAAAATAAAACCATTTCGTATGCTTTTCCAACTACACCTAACTGGCTGATCCCGCTAAAGTGGAATTATATATGTACTCTTCTAGTCTTCTGGCACATTCCTCTCCCTTAGGCACACCTTAAAGAATATCACTATCCAATACAACACAGTTGCACAGATATAATACCTGTCTTAAGAAAACCTATTTTACTGACATACAACAAGAATGTCAGCTTATGATGTGGAAGACAATGTGGAACAGACTTAGAAAAAAGACAATAGAAACGCGCATTCTTCTCATCAATCTCGTCGAAAGACAATTGATAAAGAAACGAAGAATAATATTGCGATAAAAAAGAGGCTTATAAGAAATTCAAGCCCTCAAAATTTCTTAACAGATATCAAAGCTATTTGATAACCCAAAGGAATTTCGAAAAGTCGACCAGGAAAATAGCAACAGTTTGAAAATGAATCATAGATAAATCTTAAAAAAAAAAAAAAAAAAAAAATCCGAAGGAACTCACAGCCACATTCGGATAAACATGTTATTAGGTATTATGTAGCCCACTAGCCGCCACCAATAGTCAACTTAATATCAAAATGAAAGTATATGCGATATCTAAAAGATGAATAAACAAATTCATAAATAAATGAAAAAATAGCTCAACATCCACAAACGAACCGCCTTAGAGTACTCTTATCTGAGTCATATGATAGGTTGAGCAGTAACATGATTCAGTTTAATGTCATGAATCTCCCCCTTTCAGAAAGATATAGGACGGTGCCTCCTTACGAAAGGCCTTTTGATGCATGTGAATTTACTTTAGCATGGAGGGGTGGGCTTGCAACCCGTCCCTGTCAAAATAAGTAAGCCTACTATGAAATGAGGCAGCAAAACGTAGAGCCGGGACCAGGGTAAACCTCAGGTGGGCTCTCCGTGTAGACGCTTGGAATATTCTTTTTCTCTCTCAGGATGCTTAGATAATACGTAGTGGCTCTCTCAGAGGTGAGGAGACCAGACAGTGGTAAGATCAGTAGTAAAAGTTATACCTACTTCTTGTCGGGCCGAACCAAACATAGCTATCTGTTGATGAGCATATAATGCTGGTGAGGCTGAAACACACCTTGGGCTTCATCTCTTTTATTGTGGTATATGCTCCTACTGAGGCGTACGAACTTGAGGAGAGGAAGATGTTGTTGTTGTTGTTGTCGTTCCCTAGACTGTCTGTCCGAGCAGTCCCGTCTCCCCAAGGAATGCCATAGCCGAAACTGGGTTTTCCCACAAATCCTTTATAGAGCGTATGTTGTGTTGTTTGCGTGCATGATTGTGTATAATGCAGTCTTCCATTATGTGTTGTATGGTATGGGGTGAAGTGTTACATCCTGGGCAGCTGTTCACAACGCGGTCATCCAGCCTCTTCTGGTAGGTTAGAAGTGCTGGGTGGTGACCGCACCGCAGTCTGGCCAAGTGGACTCTGTCCTTTCGTGGGAGAGAGGATTCAGAAGGGTGGATATTAGGGGGTCTGGCATGCAGCAGTGTGTTGTCTTTCAGTGTGTTAATGGAGCGGTGAGTGATATGATTATGAATATGATTCCGGAGGCTGGTATTTGGTGGTTGTGGAGGAAGAGAAGAGAGTATCTGTGCGTGATAAAGGTCTTTGGGTGTTGTTTTAATGTTTCTTGGTGTGTGTGGGTGTTCTGCTATGTAGTGTAGCGGGTGTAATGTGTTTGTGGTGGCTGCGGCAAGTGTTTGTGTGCCTCTCATGTCGAGGTGGTCCTTGACTTTGAGGACTTTTGTTTCATGGTGTAAATGGTCTGTAGGTGTTGTATTTGTGCAGCCTGTAATTGATTTTAGGGCTTTGTTTTGTATGATTTGAAGGGTGTTGTGGTGTGTCTCACTGAGATTAGGAGCCCATGCAGGACTCGCATAATTCAACACTGAGCGTATGCATTGTTTGTATATTGTTATATTAGTTTCTTTGTTTTGTCCAAATGTTGTTGTTGTTGTTGTTGTTGTCGTTCTCTAGACTGTCTGTCCGAGCAGTCCCGCCTCCCCAAGGAATGCCATAGCCGAAACTGGGTTTTCCCACAAATCCTTTATAGAGCGTATGTGGGTTGTTTGCGTGCATGATTGTGTATAATGCAGCCTTCCATTATGTGTTGTATGGTATGGGGTGAAGTGTTACATCCTGGGCAGCTGTTCACAACGCGGTCATCCAGCCTCTTCTGGTAGGTTAGAGGTGCTGGGTGGCGACCGCACCGCAGTCTGGCCAAGTGGACTCCGTCCTTTCGTGGGAGAGAGGATTCAGATGGGTGGATATCAGGGGGTCTGGCATGCAGCAGTGTGTTGTCTTTCAGTGTGTTAATGGAGCGGTGAGTGATATGATTATGAATATGTTTCCGGAGGCTGGTATTTGGTGGTTGTGGAGGAAGAGAAGAGAGTATCTGTGCGTGATAAAGGTCTTTGGGTGTTGTTTTAATGTTTCTTGGTGTGTGCGGGTGTTCTGCTATGTAGTGTAGCGGGTGTAATGTGTTTGTGGTGGCTGTTTGTGGCCCTGATAACATAAGCAACATCCACCTAAAACACATTGGACCACAAGGTATACATGCACTCACAAACATTGCAAACTACAGCTATTCACACAACACTATACCCGACATTTGGAAGCATGGTAAAATAATCACCATTCCAAAACCGAACAAAGACCCAACAATCCCAACATCGCACCGCCCAATCACACTTCTCTGCACCCCCTCTAAAGTCATTGAACGCCTAATACTTAAACTTGTCACACCACATATTCCCCTTGCTGACTCACAACACAGTTTTAGGCCACTACACTCCACAAACACTCTTCTGACAAACCTCACACAAAGAATTTTAGATGGCATCAATTCAGATAGGCTTGAATCCACAGCTGACTAGTACCCACCATAAAATACACTTATAGTTCTGGGCGACTTCAATACGATTACTGGCATTGACAGAGCTGGCTATGAAGTACAAAGTATGTATTACCCCCCCATCCCCCCCCCCATGGTTCTCGAACCAGAAACATTAACAGGTCCCTCCTTCTAAATTTTACAAAGTCCAGAAGGCTGAGGATTAGTGATTTCTGATTCCAGAGACGAGAGCCATATCGATGGACATGGTATAGTAATACCGGAGGAGTGGCCAAGGAGATCGATCAAATACCTGTTAGTACTCTTTGAAAGATTCTACAAACTGCAGGATTTATCAGAGTGCTGCATTCTTTGAGACTGATCATAGACTTGTGGTCGGAACGAGAATCCCGAGAAGTAGCCCACCTAGATTTTGTCTAGAGAAGCCCAGGGATAATGCGTGTCCCCAGGAATATGCGATATCAATCTCTTATTGGTATGGAGTCCTTCATACACTTAAAGACCCTGAAGATCTGCGGAACACCTTTAAACGTGAAACTCTGACAGCTACCGAGGAGTGCATTGGAGAGCGCCCAAGGTCGAGGAGTAGAGTGGCGTGGCGGGAGACACAGGAGAATGTTGCCAGAATGTCTGGGAACCTGGACCGATAGAGGACTCAGAAACGGCGGAGTAGAGCTCTCATTAGAATGGATAAGGAGAGGCACGTCAGAGGAATCGCTGAGGATATCGAGGTCTTTTATAATGCAAGTGACCTCCAGGCTGCTTATCGAGATCTGAATAAACTCCGTTTCAAATTTGTGATCCAGAGGAACACAGTCCTAAATGTTGTTGGAGAGGCGTAGAGGGGTGTAGTACTGTGGCGAGTACTTTGAGCAGTTTATCACTCGCACAGCTTCCCATCAGTGGAATTCAGGTGACGGTTACTGGTCCACCAATAGACGAATGTGTGCCCTCTCTGACAGAGAACAAGAGATCAAAGAGGTTGTGGGTGAGTTGTAGGGTGGAAAGGCAGCTGTCATCTGCAATATCAGTGTAGAGTTGCTGAAACATGGAAGTGAGACCATAATCTGTGGGTTGCATGCTGTATGGTAGGCCGGTACCATTATTTCTGACTGTAAAAAGGGCCTGATCGTCCTTATCTGAAGGCGTAAAGGGGACCGGAAGGACTGCAACAACTAACACGGTATTGCACTGTTCGTTTTGCTAGGTAAAAGGCTTGCTCGTCTGTTGCTGACACGGGTTCGTTCACATCAGCTAAAGTTTCGTGGGGTGCCCTGAGATCTTCTGCGGATCCATGGGACTCCTATGAAGATAATTGACTCGATGCATGGCTTTTACTCTGAGACAGAGAGTACTGTAAAGTATGGAGGAGGAATTTCTAGCCTCTTTCCTGTTAATTCAGGAGTGAGGCAAGAATGCATCCTGACCCAAAAATATTTCAATTCCTGCATAATCTGGGTATTGGACAGAGTTGTCGATCAATGTCGGTGCGGAGCATCTCTTGGTAACACTTTGTCCCTGCTAATGATGCTGTCCTTCTTGTTTAGTCGTTGGAAATGTTGGTTGGATACCCTAAGCCACTGCACAGGGAGGCGAGACTGTTGGGACTCCACGTTTGGGATTACCAAGGAAGAACATGCCAACAAGGGACCATTTGGTTCATAACTAGGTGGAAAAAATAAAATATCATGAAGTTATATGAAGTAAAAAAGAATAGATAAATAAATAAACAAATAAATAAATAAATAAATATATAATAGATAAATAAATGAATATATAAATAAGTAAATAATAGAATGAATGATAAATAATTATAGATAATAATAAAAATAAACAATAATGAATAAACAATTGAATAGAACAAAATAAATGGTAGGCATTACAGCATACTGCTTAGGTGTTTATTTAAATGAAAATGAAAACTTCGAAATACACTGCCTCTGCAGGAAGTTCATTCCATTCATCTACTACATGGCTGGCGAAGTTGTTTCTACCCACTTCCAAATTAGATCTACTTCCTGACAGATTGAGACCATTATTTCTTCTCTGGTTTGCATTCAGGGTGAAAATTTTGTCATTTTAGATGTTGTAAATTTCCTTTAGAATCTTACAAACCTGAATCTACGCTTTTTAGGGGAAATAGATTAGTATGCTTTAGTATGATTTATTTCTGATGTTTGGAATCATTGTTGTGGCTCACCGTTGTACTTTTCGAATCATTCAATGTCTTCAATGAGATGCGGTGACCACACGGAAACAGTATATTCCAAATGTGGACGAACTAACAGTCTATACCAGGGTTGGGGAACCTTTTTGTGCATGAAGGCCACCTTGCAATTCATCGTCCCACATAGAGGCCGCACTGATTTTTTTTTTTTTTTCAATTATTTTATCCCTTTTTAGGGGATGGTGTAAGTTTTCCACCCCCCCTCCCTAAAAATTAAGTTTAAAAATATTTTTTAATTTCAAAAATATACCTATGTATAAAAATCGTTCCAATTTCTGGGAGTGACATCACTGAACACGGTTAACTTTGCTTTCGTCTATGTGTGTGGTGTATATTATAAGTTTCAGGTGTATAATGATTTCAGACTTAAAAAATATTCAAGGTCTTTTAAAAAGATAATATGTATATCAAAGGCCGCAGAAGGCCGCACTTGATGGCCCGGAAGGCCGCAGGTTCCCCACCCCTGGTCTATACAGTATAGCTTGTTAATGACAGATGGACTGTCAAAAGCAAAAGATCGCGCAATCAGTCCTAGAATCTTATTTGCCTTCTCTGAGGCGGAAATACACTTCTTAGACGATTTGAGAGCATTACTGATAATTACCCCGAGATCCATTTCACTATCCATTTTTGTTTACAAATTCCCAAATAACTTGAGATCGTACTTATTGTTATTTTTACCTATGTGCATAACCTTATATTTACTTGGGTTTAATTCCATTGCCCATTTTTAGACCAGTGCTGTAGTTTATCTAAATATTCTTGAATATCTAATTGGTTTAAGTGACCATTCGCCATTCCGCACAATTTTGTATCACAAACAAATTCGTAGATAACAGATTTCAGTCCGTGGTCTATATCATTTATATATACTATGAATAGAAGTGGCCCAAGAACGGAACCATGAGAAACTCCACAATACAGTCAGAAACTAAGTAAAAAATAAAACCTAGAGATGAATAACAAAAACCAAAACCAAAATAAAACGGCACTGCAAAACCAAATTCAATGTTGCCCAAGAAATTACCTTTCATTTCTGAAAAAAGGTTTTTCTCTGACCTACTCCCATGTGGTAGACAATCACAGCCTTCTTCTCATGCCATAGCCACTGGCGTCCCATAGGGCGCTCTTTTATCTACTATTCTTATTTTTCCTTTTTATAAATGTTTTATTGGCCCACACATTTTCCCCTATATACTCTTATGCTGGTTACACTACATTTTTCAACGTGATTCATTAAACGTCTTTCTCAAATTAAGTTTCATTATTATAAAAGGATCGCTGCGGAACACCTGACTTCTG
The DNA here is from genome assembly GCF_046742065.1 of Oratosquilla oratoria. Classification (NCBI taxonomy): domain Eukaryota; kingdom Metazoa; phylum Arthropoda; class Malacostraca; order Stomatopoda; family Squillidae; genus Oratosquilla; species Oratosquilla oratoria. The sequence goes on along the minus strand of NC_134794.1, from coordinate 4,761,583 downwards.
ACATTCCTCTCATATCTGATCAGAGTAGAGAAAATCTGGTGTCACTGAGCGTCACAAAGACAATTTCTTCACCTTTCCCCTCAACAAAATCTTCCCTTTTGTGTCATATTTTGTTTACTAAATCTCCTCGGGCTATCTTTTACTAGTAATCCAACACCTAATTAAAGACATTGACAGATTGGAAGCCGGATCTCATTAAAGACATTGACAGACTGGAAAAAGTATAACGGCGAGCCACAAAACTGATTCCAAATATAAAAAATAAATCATACGAAAATCGACTAAAACATATGAATCTGTTTTCCTTAAAAAAGCGAAGGCTCAGAAGTGACTTGATACAATTCTTTAAGATTCTAAACGGAATTGACAACATCAAAAGTGATAAAAATTTCACACTGAATGAGAATCAGACAAGAAGCTATGGTCTCAAACTGTCAGGAATTAAATTTAATTTGGAAGTGGGTAGAAACAACTTCGCCAACCGTGTGGTTAATGAATGGAATAAACTTTCTGCAGAGTAAGTGCAATGTTGTTCAGTTCGAAGCTTTAAGAATCATTTAGATAAACACCTGAGCAAGATGCAGTAATGACTGTCATTTATTTTATATTATTTGTTTATTTGTTTTGTTATTATTTGTCTATTCTTTTATTATTTTTTGCTTGATTCACATTTGTTATTATTTATATGTCAATTTAATATTATTTACTATTCACGTGTTTGCTTATTATCTATGCATTTATTTAAATTATCTATTATCATTTATATTATTATATATTTATTTGTTTATTTACTTATTTATTTATCATCATGATTTTATTCGCATCCGACCTAGTTATGGACCAAAAGGTCTCCTGTCGGCATGCTCCGCTTTTGTGATCCTTTGTAAAACTACTGCCAGAGCACCTTGGGTGTTCTGTAATCACCTCAAAATCACCAACTCATCTGCTTATCCGATATAGGGTATCTATCTGTTATTGTATGAACTACATTTCTGTGTGTGGCTACCCCCCATGTAAGGGGGAAAAAGCCCTTGGTATATGTATGTATGTACATTTCTCATGTTTGGGGTGACTCCTCTCACGCAGTACTCTTAAGCAAGATAGAATCAATATCCTCTCGCCGATCATGGGACATGATACAAGGGCATCTATCTAGACGGCGTGTTTTGTCACCCAGTCAACAAAGTAAGAGACCTCTGTGTAGACTCCGGGGTAGTTGGGGCGAGCACATCCATAGCCCCATGACACCACACCAGCAAGACGACCATCACAGGCAAGAGGGCCACCGGAGTCTTCTTGACAGGAATCCTTTTCGCCATCACCGCCAGCACACAGCATCGAGTCGAAGATCTCATCGGGACCGTAGGCGTCGCGGCATTCCTTGTCAGAAACGATGGAGACGGTGACCTTCTGCAGGACACTGGGATAAGATCCTCCTTCAGAGATCGCTCCCCAACCGGTCACCTGGCAGTCACCACTGGCTACATCGGTTTCGAGAGGGATGCCTTCGACGTACTTGTTTATTTCGAGGGGCTTGAACAGCTTGAGCAGGGAGATGTCGTTGCTGGCGTTCCATGCGTTGTAGCCCTCGTGGAGGATGATCCTCTCGACCTCGATGGACTGCTCATGTCCTTCTTCCTTGTCCAGATTGTGGTCACCAGCAGTGATCTACGATCAGAAAGTCCTTACCATTAGAACTAAGATAATGAAACTATGGAAATATGTTTTTCGAGTATGAAATCCTACAAACGCACTGGCATCTATACCAAAGACTATACCTGAAGATTACTTGGGTTGTCGTAGTTATTTCCATAGACGCAGTGTCCAGCAGTGACTATGTAGTTCTCATTATACACTGATCCACCACAGAAGTGGAAGACAGATCCCCAAAAGATATCCTGGAAGCTGATCTGGTAAGGGAACTCTCCGGGTGTGGCATCCTCCCCTCCAACAATTTTGTTCAAGCCCAAGCGGAGGCGGGGCCTGTTTGCGGGTACGGCTGAAACAACATCAAGAACCTTGCTCAACCATTTACCAAACACTACACTTTTCTTCAATTACCATAATTTGAAGTTGCAACTACATCACTTACCGAAGGCGCCGGCTACCAGGAGGGCGACGATGATGGTCCTCATGACTACAATGGTGAACACGAAGCGTCCGAGTGTTGTTTTATGCATGTCACCGTTCAGTTGCTCCTCCCACTCAGATGCATGAGAAAATTATATTTATTTATCTTTTTCTCGTATAATTTCACATGTTTTTTTGTGAAATTCCAGGAATAAATACCAGTGATATCACACAAATTAAAAACTATAAACTTATCTAATGACTATTTCAAATGTCAAATTAGTGTAGTCATATACACTTTTGATTGGTTTGTTCGGTCCAAGACATAACATTTTCTAGTTATTGAGATATTTTGGTATTTCATGAATACATTATGCCTTAAATGCGGTCTTTAATTGTTTGGGTCGTCCTTGTCTCCTCCTTTATAAATTGGTACGATATCTGCATTTTTCCAGCCTTCTTGTATTTTTCCTTCTTTGAGTGAGCAATTTACTATGTTATGTATTCTGTCTATTAATTCTTCTTTACATTCTTTTAGTATCCAATTTGTGATTCCATCCAGTCCGTGTGATTTCCTGACATCATGGTTCGTTATTTGGTTCATTATTTCTTTACGTGTTACTATTTTTTCTCTCATGGGGGGATTTCACCTCCTGCCCTTCATCCCGATGTTGTACATTTTCTCTATTGAAAAACGACTTGAAGCGTTTGCTCATGACTTCAGCCGTTTCTATATCTTCTGTGTATCGCATTTCTATATCTTCTGTGTATTCCATATTCCCTTGGCGTAGTTTACCGTTCACATGGGATTTTCGCCGATAAGTCACATTACATCTCTATCTCTTGCATCACTATTTTCATGATCATTTTTCCTGAACTCAATAGCTGTGTGCTCCCCTTTCTTAGAAGATCATGCAACATTAGATTTTCAGAGATTTTCTATGACTTCAGCTCTTGCAAAAGATAAAGTTCAAGACAGTTTCCTTACCCTGGCCTTTGACTTCAAACTGGTATAGTTTCTGTTTTTAGTGGTCACTCCATTGTTATAGTATTTGATCATTTTGCCTCTCTATTAAACATATACATCTAGTTTGGGTGTTATGAGTAAATTATCAGAATCCATGTCACTCTACAACACAACCATGAACAGATACTATTCATGTGAAAACAAAAAGAAAAGGGTAAAGTAAAAAGGATTTCAAGGAAATGCTTGTATTCAGACATGATACAAGGGCATCTGTCTAGACGGCGTGTTTTGTCACCCAGTCAACAAAGTAGGAGACCTCGGTGTAGACTCCAGGGTACTTGGGGCGAGCACATCCATAGCCCCATGAAACCACACCAGCAAGACGACCATCACAGGCAAGAGGACCACCGGAGTCTCCTTGGCAGGAATCCCTTTCGCCATCACCGCCAGCACACATCATCGAGTCCAAGATCTTACTGGAACCGTAGGCATCGCGGCATTCCTTGTCAGAAACGATGGGGACGGTGACCCTCTGCAGGAGACTGGGAGAAGATCCTCCCTCAGAGAGCGCTCCCCAACCGGTCACCTGGCAGTCACCACTGGCTACACCGGTTTCGAGGGGGATGGCTTTGACGTAGTCATTCATGGTGAGGGGCTCAGCCAGCTTGAGCAGAGAGATGTCGTTGCTGATGGTCCATGTGTCGTAGTCCTCGTGCAGGATGATCTTTTCGACCTCGATGGACTGCTCATGTCCTTCTACATAGGCCAGATCGTGGTCACCAGCAGTGATCTGGGGTCACAATGTCCTTACCATTAGAACTAAGATAATGAAACTATGGAAATATATTTTTCGAGTATGAAACCCTACAAACGCACTGGCATCTATACCAAAGACTATACCTGAAGATTACTTGGGTTGTCGTAGTTATTTCCATAGACGCAGTGTCCAGCAGTGACTATGTAGTTCTCATTATACACTGATCCACCACAGAAGTGGAAGACAGATCCCCAAAAGATATCCTGGAAGCTGATCTGGTAAGGGAACTCTCCGGGTGTGGCATCCACCCCTCCAACAATTTTGTTCAAGCCCAAGCGGAGGCGGGGCCTGTTTGCGTGTATGGCTGAAACAACATCAAGAACCTTGCTCAACCATTTACCAAACACTACACTTTTCTTCAATTACCATAATTTGAAGTTGCAACTACATCACTTACCGAAGGCGCCGGCTACCAGGAGGGTGACGATGATGGTCCTCATGACTACAATGGTGAACACGAAGCGTCCGAGTGTTGTTTTATGCATGTCACCGTTCAGTTGCTCCTCCCACTCAGATGCATGAGAAAGTTCTATTTATTTATCTTTTTCTCGTATAATTTCACATGTTTTTTTGTGAAATTCCAGGAATAACTACCAGTGATATCACACAAATTAAAAACTATAAACTTATCTAATGACTTTTTCAAATGTCAAATTAGTGTAGTCATATACACTTTTGATTGGTTTGTTCGGTCCAAGACATAACATTTTCTAGTTATTGAGATATTTTGGTATTTCATGAATACATTATGCCTTAAATGCGGTCTTTAATTGTTTGGGTCTTCCTTGTCTCCTCCTTTATAAATTGGTACGATATCTGCATTTTTTCCAGCCTTCTTGTATTTTTCCTTCTTTGAGTGAGCAATTTACTATGTTATGTATTCTGTCTATTAACTCTTCTTTACATTCTTTTAGTATCCAATTTGTGATTCCATCCAGTCCGTGTGATTTCCTGACATCATGGTTCGTTATTTGGTTCATTATTTCTTTACGTGTTACTATTTTTTCTCTCATGGGGGGATTTCACCTCCTGCCCTTCATCCCGATGTTGTACATTTTCTCTATTGAAAAACGACTTGAAGCGTTTGCTCATGACTTCAGCCGTTTCTATATCTTCTGTGTATCGCATTTCTATATCTTCTGTGTATTCCATATTCCCTTGGCGTAGTTTACCGTTCACATGGAATTTTCGCCGATAAGTCACATTACATCTCTATCTCTTGCATCACTATTTTCATGATCATTTTTCCTGAACTCAATAGCTGTGTGCTCCCCTTTCTTAGAAGATCATGCAACATTAGATTTTCAGAGATTTTCTATGACTTCAGCTCTTGCAAAAGATAAAGTTCAAGACAGTTTCCTTACCCTGGCCTTTGACTTCAAACTGGTATAGTTTCTGTTTTTAGTGGTCACTCCATTGCTATAGTATTTGATCATTTTGCCTCTCTATTAAACATATACATCTAGTTTGGGTGTTATGAGTAAATTATCAGAATCCATGTCACTCTACAACACAACAATGAACAGATACTATTCATGTGAAAACAAAAAGAAAAGGGTAAAGTAAAAAGGATTTCAAGGAAATGCTTGTATTCAGACATGATACAAGGGCATCTGTCTAGACGGCGTGTTTTGTCACCCAGTCAGCAAAGTAGGAGACCTCTGTGTAGACTCCAGGGTACTTGGGGCGAGCACATCCATAGCCCCATGACACCACACCAGCAAGACGACCATCACAGGCAAGAGGACCACCGGAGTCTCCTTGGCAGGAATCCTTTTCGCCATCACCGCCAGCACACATCATCGAGTCCAAGATCTTACTGGAACCGTAGGCATCGCGGCATTCCTTGTCAGAAACGATGGGGACGGTGACCTTCTGCAGGAGACTGGGAGAAGATCCTCCTTCAGAGAGCGCTCCCCAACCGGTCACCTGACAGTCACCACTGGCTACACCGGTTTCGAGAGGGATGGCTTTGACGTAGTCATTCATGGTGAGGGGCTCGGCCAGCTTGAGCAGAGAGATGTCGTTGCTGATGGTCCATGTGTCGTAGTCCTCGTGCAGGATGATCTTTTCGACCTCGATGGACTGCTCATGTCCTTCTACATAGGCCAGATCGTGGTCACCAGCAGTGATCTGGGGTCACAATGTCCTTACCATTAGAACTAAGATAATGAAACTATGGAAATATATTTTTCGAGTATGAAACCCTACAAACGCACTGGCATCTATACCAAAGACTATACCTGAAGATTACTTGGGTTGTCGTAGTTATTTCCATAGACACAGTGTCCAGCAGTGACTATGTAGTTCTCATTATACACTGATCCACCACAGAAGTGGAAGACAGATCCCCAAAAGATATCCTGGAAGCTGATCTGGTAAGGGAACTCTCCGGGTGTGGCATCCTCCCCTCCAACAATTTTGTTCAAGCCCAAGCGGAGGCGGGGCCTGTTTGTGGGTACGGCTGAAACAACATCAAGAACCTTGCTCAACCATTTACCAAACACTACACTTTTCTTCAATTACCATAATTTGAAGTTGCAACTACATCACTTACCGAAGGCGCCGGCTACCAGGAGGGCGACGATGATGGTCCTCATGACTACAATGGTGAACACGAAGCGTCCGAGTGCTGTTTTATGCATGTCACCGTTCAGTTGCTCCTCCCACTCAGATGCATGAGAAAATTCTATTTCTTTATCTTTTTCTCGTATAATTTTACATGTTTTTTGTGAAATTCTAGGAATAAATACCAGTGATATCACACAAATTAAAAACTATAAACTTATCTAATGACTATTTCAAATGTGAAATTAGTGTAGTCATAGACACTTTTAATTAAGTTAACATTGTTTTTAAATACCTACAAGAAAATATTGGTTTGTTCGGTCCAAGACATTACGTTTTCTAGTTATTGAGTGATTTTGATATTTCATGAATACATTATGCCTTAAATGCGGTCTGTAATTGTTTGGGTCTTCCTTGTCTCCTCCTTTATAAATTGGTACGATATCTGCATTTTTTCCAACCTTCTTGTATTTTTCCTTTTTTGAGTGAGCAATTTACTATGTTATGTATTTTGTCTATTAATTCTTCTTTACATTCTTTTCGTATCCAATTTGCGATTTCATCCGGTTCGTGCGATTTCCTGACATCATGGTTCATTATTTGGTCCATTATTTCTTTACGTGTTACTATTTTTTTCTCTCATGAGGGGCGATTTCACCATTCGCCCTTCATCCCGATGTTGTACATTTTCTCTATTGAAAACCGACTTGAAGCGTTTGCTCATGACTTCAGCCGTTTCTATATCTTCTGTGTATCCCATATTCCCTTGGCGTAGTTTACCGTTCACATGGGATTTTCGCCGTTAGTCATAGCATTGCATCTCTGTCTCTTGCATCACTATTTTCATGATCATTTTTCCTGAACTCAATAGTTGTGTGCTCCCCTTTCTTAGAAGATCATGCAACATTAGATTTTCAGAGATTTTCTATGACTTCAGCTCTTGCAAAATATGAAGTTCAAGACAGTTTCCTTACCCTGGCATTTGACTTCAAACTGGTATAGTTTCTGTTTTTAGCTGTCATTCCATTGTTATAGTATTTGATCATTTTGCCATCATTTAAACATATACATCTAGTTTGGGTATTATGAGTAAATTATCTAAATCCATGTCACTCTACAACACAACCATGAACAGATACTATTCATGTGAAAACAAAAAGAAAAGGGTAAAATAAAAAAGATTTCAAGGAAATGCTTGTATTCAGACATGATTCAAGGGCATCTGTACGGCGTGTTTTGTCACCCAGTCAGCAAAGTAGGAGACCTCTGTGTAGACTCCAGGGTACTTGGGGCGAGCACACCCAAAGCCCCATGAGACCACACCAGCAAGACGACCATCACAGGCAAGAGGACCACCGGAGTCTCCTTGACAGGAATCCTTTTTCCCGTCACCGCCAGCACACAGCATCGAGTCCAAGATCTCACTGGAACCGTAGGCCTCGCGGCATTTCTTGTCAGAAACGATGGGGACGGTGACCCACTGCAGGACACTGGGAGAAGATCCTCCTTCAGTCAATGCTCCCCAACCGGTCACCTTGCAGTTGCCACTGGCTATTTTGGTTTCGAGAGGGATCGCTTTGACGTAGTCATTCATGGTGAGAGGCTCAGCCAGCTTGAGCAGAGAGATGTCGTTGCTGACGGTCCATGTGTCGTAGTCCTCGTGCAGGATGATCTTCTCGACCTTAACGGATTGCTCATTTCCTTCTTCCTTGTCCAGATTGTGCTCACCAGCAGTGATCTGGGATTACAAATGCTTACAATTAGAAGTAGGAAACTAAAAGAGAAATTTGTTTGTTGAACATGAAACCCCACAAACACACTGGCATGTATACCGAAGACCATACCTGAAGATTACTTGGGTTGTCGTAGTTTTTTCCATAGACGCAGTGTCCAGCAGTGACTATGTAGTTCTCATTGTACACTGACCCACCACAGAAGTGGAAGATAAATCCCCATGAATTATCCTGGAAGCTGATCTGGTAAGGGAACTCTCCGGGTGTGGCATCCTCCCCTCCAACAATTTTGTTCAAGCCCAAGCGGAGGCGGGGCCTGTTTGTGGGTACGGCTGAAACAACATCAAGAACCTTGCTCAACCATTTACCAAACACTACACTTTTCTTCAATTACCATAATTTGAAGTTGCAACTCTATCATTTACCGAAGGCGCCGGCTACCAGGAGGGCGAAGATGATGGTCCTCATGACTAAAATGGTGAAGACGAAACGTCCGAGTGCTGTTTTATGCATGTCACCGTTCAGTTGCTCCTCCCACTCAGATGTATGAGAAAGTTCTATTTCTTTATCTTTTTCTCGTGTAATTTCACATACTTTTTTGTGAAATTCTAGCCATAGATACCGGTGATATGACACAACTTTTAAACTATAAACTTATCCAATGACTATTTCAAATATGAAATTAGTGTAGTCATAGACACTTTTGATTAAGTTGACATTGTTTTTGAATACCTACAAGAAAATATTGGTTTGTTCGGTCCAAGAAATTACGTTCTCTAGTTATCAAGTGATTTTGGTATTTCATGGATACATTGTGTCTTATCTATGGTAAACAACGCACCTGGGATCTCCTTTGG